>NC_135737.1:31318346-31626263 GCF_041903045.1 Epinephelus lanceolatus
AAAGAAGCAACAGACAGCATTTTTGCCTATATATATCATTATGAAAATAATGTGGGTTGCACAGGGTAGTATACACAGTAAAATCAGACTATCAGCGTTTACATAGGTTACTTAATGGCTTCTGCCACCGGGGACGAATTTTCGCGGAAAAAAATCTGCTTTACGGCAGGAAATGCGTCATGTATTGCCAAACTGGTCGGTCAGCCAATCAGGGACTGGAGCTGGTCCTTATGAGGAACTGGCCAGGGGATGAGACATTTGATTCAGGAGCACAATGGCAGACGGACAGAGTTTGGAGATAAGTGAAAAACGGCCTCCCGAAAGAAAACGAGCTAATCTGTCTGAGGAGGCAAAGAACAGCAAAAAGGAGAGTGATAAAAGAAGAGGAAAAACAAGAGTAAACCTCAGTCAGGTGTTCAAGAGATGGAGGGAGCTCCGTGACCAAAGAGGCTTCAACACCGATGTCCAGCTAGCTTTCTTTCTAATGGATCAGTAAATAACACAGCTAAATGTTAGCTAGATGAGAGAGGACTGTACTGTACTGGCTGCTAGTTAATTCCTAGCTGGCCAGCATCGCAAATCGCCGCAACCAGGGACCGGGTAGCGAGTGTTGGTCGGCTGACATCCTCGTTGCCATTCTGTGGCAGCCCTCGGACAGTGATACACGGTCAATTTGGCCTTTGCGACAGTGCGAGCAACACTGCTGATGCTAGGTGGCGCCAAGCTAAAAAAAAAACCCGAATCCTATCTGTTGCCTCTTTAAGGTCCATTCAGAAAGGACCCGTGACCCACTTTTGGACCACGACCCACCAGTTTTTCTGTTCATTTTTCATGCACAAATACCCCAAAACCACATCGTCTTTTATTCCGTATTTCCATATTTTATTTACCATTTCCTTTTTCTCAAGACATTTCTAAAGCATACAGGCATTTAAACATACTAATCACACATGTATCACAGATAAAACTTACAGTGCATTTATATAACTCCAACGTAAAAACACAATGAAGCACATTTCCCCAGTGCACAAAAAACCCACTAACATCTGGCTTTTTGTATGTAATGGCGTTCACTTCCTGGACAAATGACTCTGCAGTAGTAATGGGTATTTCTCGGCTCCAGCTCTGATCAACAGCGATGGATATACGACACCTGGGTAGATGCACTACTTTTAGCTGCTTTGGTGGTGCAATGTAATGAGACAAAATACTGTCTCTCTCCGTCCAAGCAGCGCTCTGCCTTTGTTCAAAATTTAGTTGGCACTGAGTTTTAGAGACAGAGTAAGAGATATAAAAAGTAAGTAAGAGATATAAAAAAAGTAAAAATAACCACTGGAATATTTTCACTGGGCTTTATGCTGCCCTCTGCTGTTTACTAACCAGTTTTCTGGCTCGTCTGTGACATTAAACATCACACTCGAGAAAAAAACACAGAAATTCATACTCACCTGCAGCAGAGCTGTGTGCACAGCAGTGGCTTATTGGCAATGGGAAAGCAGTTTTAAACCTGTTTTAAACGGGTTTATATGTGTTTGAAAAACCTGCTTACAGGTGCTAATTTTGGTGGTAAAAGGGCATGATTAATAAAGCTACTTGTCAATGTAAAAACTGAAGAATGAAACAACAAACTCAGGACATTTGCTTTGCATAGATTTAACAGCACATCAGGGGATCCACTGATTTATATCGCTCATTGATCCACTGCACTTAACTCCCTGTCTGTCTTCACATGTCAATGCTAAGCGTGCTATTGGGATCTCTTACAGAGAGTGTTGCAGAGCTGTCTGGTATAACACACACACTTACGCTAACTCTGCACACACACACACTCACACTCACACACACACACACACACACACACACACACACACGCATTAACACCTGTAATACTAAGTGTTACCAACCTGACATCCAGCATCTCTCTACATGACAAAGCAATCAAAACGATATTCCCAAACCACTTTGTGTGTGTGCTAAGTGCCTTCAACAGTTGTGCACTTGCCTTTTATGTCCTGTATATAAAGGTATCAATATCTGGCTCTGTGTGCTTGAGACAATTGTTTTTTTCTCTCAGGTCTCTGTAGTGTCACAGTGTTCAGCCTCAAAGCCTTTTATCTGACGACTTTCAAAAAACACTATTAGAGAAAATATTTTAAACACAATAGTCTGCAGTATGTTAAAATGCAGCCTGTAAAACATACTGTACAACCCCACATGATATTTATATGATAATCCAACAACAGCTGTTAATACCAGCCTTCCAGTATCTTATGCAGGGCTGGGCGATATGTCCTGAAAATTATATCACAATATTTTTCAGTTATATCTCGATAAACGATATATATTTAAATCTCCTCAAAAGCATTTCATTAATGCTAGGACTGGGAGACAAAAAAGTTCATAATATTTCTGACCAAATACCCTCTCTGATATGACAAGTTGTAGGGATGACTATTTTGGGGATATGGGGATATATAACGACTAAGTGAGTTAAGGCAAGTGTTAAAACAAATAGAAAAGTCTGGTAAGTTGATAAATTCACATCACGTTACTGTCAAGCAGCCTTTAAAATGCGGAGGGAAAAAAACACCACTTATGCCATATCACGATACAACGATATCCAAAATCTAAGACGATATCTATTACCTCATATCTCGATAACGATATAATATCTTCATCTTGCTCAGCCCTGATATTATGTACTTCTATAGGCTTTATTTCCATTTTGAAACGGTAACAATTAAAGGCTGAAGAGGGATCTTCATTGTTGTATATCCTTCAACACTGTGTTTCTTTTTTTAGGGATGCTTGATAATATCAGTACGTCATAGGTATCGGCCAAGATCGGCTTTAAAATGAACACATCAGAAACGGTCAACATGCTTTCTCTTAATTGGCATGATGAATGAATATAACATACATTGAAAAGTATTGTATTTCATGTCTCCATCTACTGGATAAGGCAAGAGTATACATGCATAATATGATGTTAATTCCAATACAGAAGAGACCTGATGATCACTAAAATTAGGAAGGGAAAAAAGTGGATATATCAACATTGGTATTGGTTTTTGGTCAAATGAGTTGTTACATATGGGCGTATCAGATATCTGCAAAAAATCCAATATCGTGTATCCCTAATTTTTTGTTTCAAATATAAACATATATACTTTATATATGTGTTTGTGTGTGCTTGTGTGTTTCAGGCTATGATTGAAAAGCTGAAATCACAGCTGGACGCTGCACACAAAGCCAAAGAGAGCTACGCTGCCCGAAAGAAGCTACAAGAAACGGCTCAATCAAAGGTTTGTAAAAACATAATACAAGTCTTACACGTTCTTTGTCACAGTTATTGTTGAATTAGTTAGTGTAACTAGTGTCTATGAGGGTAGACAAAATATTAGAAACACCTTGCAATATGACAAAATACAATTCAACATTCAGTAGCACCACAAAGTGCAGCCTCCAGAAGAACTGCCATTAAGTTCAGCATCTCTCTTAAACAGTTTCAACACTTTCCCCCCAAAAAGGAAACTATGAGTTTAAAAAAGATGGAATAAAATAGAACTTATTTTATGGGAAATAATTTTCCCAACCCCATTTCTCTCCTCTTCTTATCCGATTCTCTGCTGTCTAAATATTGTGTATGTGCTGATATCTATACAGCATTATTTTCCCCAGATTTACTCTGTCCAACACACACTGATACACACTTGACTTAAACACACTGCTGATTTTCATTTGTGTCATGGCATAAATTTCAGATGCAGAAACACTGTCCCAAATTGGATATACACTCACTCCT
Organism: Epinephelus lanceolatus; assembly: GCF_041903045.1. Classification (NCBI taxonomy): domain Eukaryota; kingdom Metazoa; phylum Chordata; class Actinopteri; order Perciformes; family Serranidae; genus Epinephelus; species Epinephelus lanceolatus. Next base: position 31,322,152 of record NC_135737.1, read on the forward strand.
AAATTATGCACAATGTAAACACATCTGCACACAGGAATAGACTCACGCATGGGCCCGTCACCTGACACACACAAACACACACTGAATCTTTATTTGTCAGATTTATCTGCTTCTTTTTCCTCTCCCATAGTCTAAATGCTAATCCAAACACTCAGGGCTATATTTTTCCTGAACCTCACAGACACACAAACACACACACAGCAGGTTACGGCAGCATCCATCTCTCTCACTGTGCAGGGAGGAAAAGTGCCTCACACACACTCATCTTCGGTTGAAACTAAACTCTGTGCCGTTACGTCTGACTGCTTTTAAAAGGATGTGTTTGTTTGAAGTCTCTTTACTCCCCGGCTCTTACGTCTTGCTGCCTGTATGGAAACGGCTCCTGTTTGGCATTTTAGCAGAGCCTAATGGGAAACAAATGTCTTTCAGCATGCTGACGACACTCTCCTGCCAGGGGTCACTTAGAGTGTGCCCCGCGTGTTTATGTGTGACAGAAAGAGACAGATCGAGAGGGAGATTGTAGAGATTATATGTGCCATCCTGTCTGCCTCGGTAGTACAGGCAATTAACAGAGAGCAATGGCAGTGCCCTGACACCTCAGCACTGCTTTATCTCCTCTCTTTGGCATCCCTAATGCCTTCTCCGGCTCCTCACACACACTCACACGCGTATACGCAGAAAGAAACGGAGGCCTATTTCCAACATGAGCAGACTCCAGACACGTTTATAAACACACAGAAAGCAGGCGGTGATTATTTATATAACCTTTATTTTATCATTTACAAGTTAGGCCAGTTTCATCCCCCCTACGGCCGTCCTGTCCAAATTTAAAGACTCGAGTGGATTTCTCAACAACATTTCTGAGAAAATGTCATAATTCTTAGGTTTTAGTGCACTCGTCAGCCGAGAGGCACTTCAGCACTCTCAGGGATGGAGTGCTGATGATTTGCACTCTTTGGAGATCCTTCCAGTCTGTCTTGTTACAGAAGACTTTTGGCTCGTCTTCACTATTCAGTGTTTTGACTCTTGCTGCCTGTCTGGCTCGTATTTTTCACCGCACGCCGCAGAGCCTTGAAAGACCTAACTGTGTCGACTGGAGACGGGGAATATTCTCTTCTATCATTTTGTTTCTGACAGTCCGGTTTCATTTCTTTGCGACTGCCTCCCATCCTCTCCGCTACTCCCACCTCGCTCTTGTTTCTTGGATGTCAGTCTCCACCTGTCAGGTTGAATTTCAGTCTTTGTGCAACTCAGACTTCAGCTCCTCATAACAAGCAAACTTTTTTATCTTTAAAAAATCTGGACGTGTGTTGGCCGCTAAATTGGCACTGAAACAGCAGTTTTATCAGGTCATTCTCCCGCTGAAGTTTTGGAACAGAAGTCAGGTCTTAAGACTTCAATTTAAAACGTTTTTAAAGGTTCTCTAAGGAAAGTGCACCACTCTGTCATTTACAAATGCTCTCCGTAACTTTTTAATCATGTTTGTCTTTACAAAGGAACAAATGTAATTCAACATGGTGATCATACTTAAAAAAAAACAGAGTAGTTGGCAATGAATTTTTACATCCTCTGAACAGATTACAACACATTAAACCCAGCCCTTTGGAAGCTAAAAACATTTCTTTGGAATGAGACAGCTTATTTGAGATGTTTATGTAAGTTATTTTTATTATGGAGCCCTGAGTAGTGGTGGAATAAAAATTGAAATGCAGTTACTTCTGTCCTGACAGCCCCTCTTTTTCCTCTTACTGCCTGATACACATCTGCTGCTATGAGTCCAAAATATTTACAAATGCTTATTGTTCAATTCAACCTCCTTTCCTGTTGCGTCAAGTCATACATTTACCTCCAGTATGAAACGGAGGAGTTTGACAAGTTGCTGTAATTGCTAGAATATTACAAGACAAATTAAAACACACTTCCTCAGGTGTTTTAGATATTGTATTTTCAATTTGAAGATTATTTTTTGGGGGCTTTTTGCCTTCGATTACAGGACAGGTTGAGTGTGAAGGGGGCAGGCTTGAATGGAACCCGCGGCTGTTGTGGCAAGGACATTATTTTGGAATTAAAGTAATACTTCACCCCCCAAATAATTATTTGTTTATCAGTTACTCACCCCTCGTTATGCTGAATTTATGAAGAAAACTTTTTTTACTCCCATGCCTCCTCAGTGAACCGAAAACGCCGCAAGAGGCACCGCATTTAACAGCTATATCTAAACCTGTGTTTGTAAACTCTCACATAATTTGTGCAGTAAAGTTTAAGTTTCACTGAGTTCCCAAACACATGCGTTTCCATTCAAATTTAAAACCTGACCTGAAAGTGAAACTTATCGATGCTCTCTTCAAAGCCAGACTCCACTGACACAAAAGTAATTTTACCATAATTTTATGGGAGCTGCTGGGTTACCACTTAATCAATCAGTTTGTTTCGGTTATTGTGCGACTTTGGTGAATCCAAAATAACTTCTTAAAATAACAAAATCTCACAATAAAACAAACAAACTACCAATCGAGGCAGAGGTAGATAAGCAGTTCTCGTGTTACCAAGGGAAATTAATGTTTTTGTCAGAGGAGTCTGGCTCTGAAGAGAGCAAAGATAAATTTCAGTTTTAGTTTAGCTCCCTGGTGGAAAGAGCTGTCTGTTTGCAAAGTACTGATTGGATAAATGAGACTAAGATTATATTGCACAAGTCGTGTGAGAATTTATTTACAGATGTTTTGATATAGTTAAGCTGTTATTAAAGGCAGACTCTCATGACTTATCTTAATCAAGACCTTTCTCAGTTTTTGGATTCTTTGTCCACCAGAGACATGTGAGAAAAATAAAGTTTTCTTTACAAAGTCAGCGTAACACGGGGTGAGGAATCTGACCAGGCATTGGTTGACATCATGACATAACAAAAACATTTGCATTGAGGTATGATGCTTCTTCTCATGAGTATCTGTTATGTGCCAACAGGTGGACGCTGGTATCTGAAATATTTAATCTATTTGCGAACACTGTTTCCCTGCTGCAGTTTTGTGCATTCCTTTACAAAAACAAACAAAAGTGAGAATGACTGGCTTTGATTTGTCTTGTTTTCAGGTCACAGGTCGCTCCAGTGAAGACCAGGAAGTCCTGCTGTTCAGAACAGACCAATCAGGTCGCGCCTGGCCTGTCAATGCCCCCTCCGGACCCCAGGAGCCCCACGGAGGACGACGAAAGAAGAAAGCGGTAAAAAGAGAGGGATGATAGGTGGAAAGGAAGTAGATAAACAAATGACAGGACAGCAGGGAGGGAGTTTTTTTAGATTTTTAAAATAAATCTTTAAGCATCAGAAAGCCGTAACTCAGGACAAAGACTGAGATGATCCTGCACACTGTTGCAACTAGAAGACAGAGGTAGTGAGAAAAGGGGGAGCAAATGAAAGGTTTGTGTCCTGCTATTTGTTCCACGCTGTTTGGTATTCATTAGGGTGTGTAATGGGAGCAGGGACTCCACCTGACTCCGAGTTGAAACGTGTAATGTAAACAATTCCTCTCTCTGTTTATGGTTATTATGAGTTTACAAAGTGGCCCAGTCTTCTTTGCTCTCTGTCTTGTCCTCTGTTTCCCTCATGATCATCCTTCTGCTCTGTTCATTTTCTATCAGTGTTCATCTTTCCATCTTGCCTCTCACTTTCTCATACTCTCTTCCAATGATGTGATTTTGGATGTGATCTGATTCACTTTGAAGATTGTGTATGTGTGTGTGTTTTTTCATGAGGCACCCAATTTCAAGTGAGTTTTCTAGTTATCCACCTTGCCTATCCTCGCCTTTTTTTTCTCACATTCCTCTCCCCTCTGTCTCTAGATCGAGACCCACGTTGACGGGGAGCGCGTGCGCTACTTCCAGGACGATGACAATGTGGGTCTGAAGGAGATGGTGAGGAGGGAGAAGATGAGCAGTGCACAGGATCAGAACGCTCTCTACTCTCGCATGGCTGCTAAGGTAAGAAAACGTTTATGCATTCGCTCACATAAAACGGTGTCACAGTATTTGGGAGGTCAAAAACTCTGCCCTTTAAAAGTCCATGATTCCGATCAGTCAGAAACCCCTCAGTCGACTGAGATTCTTCAAGTCAGTGAGTGTGCAGGGTGTTTCAAAGGATGTTTTAGTATCCAGATTTATCTGCAGAGTGAGCGCTCCTCGCCTTCACACTGCTCTCCGGTACAGACAGCTGTAGACCCAGGATGAGTCTGAATGTGATGAGGTAGCTGCCAGGAGGAGGAAAAGCTCACAGAAACTTAATACAATATAGACTCTAGCTTTTGTTTGTTTTCTAGTGCCGGAAAAAATGTTGATGCACGTTTCCGATTAGGGGTGGGAATCTTTGGGCACCTCATGATTTGATAACGATTACGATTCAGGGGCTACGATTCGATTATAAAACGATTATTGATGTATCTTTAATTTATGTACATTGATGCACTTTTTCACAACACACATTACTTTTTGTCTCGCTGAATAAGCATTCAACACTTGCAATTTTTAAAAACAGTGCATTTGTAAGAAGAAACAGTTGAATTCATTTCCATTATATTTTATTAAACATATAAATGGAAATGCTTGCAAACTGGAAAGTTACAACTTCGTTGTACGGAACCAAAGGTAACAACAGGTATCTTAAACCACAAGATAAAATGCGCAGTTAGAGTAACAAATGATTCGGTGGCGACAGACGTCCACGCATCACATGTAACTGCGTTCCTACCTGCCTTCAACAGCAAGGCCATGACTTCTGTTTTGGTTTGATGGTAGTGTTGGGATGGCCGTGTCGGTGAAATAGTGTCGGGATGGGATGGTGTATCTGGGCTCCAGTGTATGCAGCAGTGCTCGAAATCCCTGATTTTCCACAACGGAATAAGGACGCAAATCCTTGGCAATAAATGCCGTGATGGCCTTCGTAATTCGCTTTGCCTTGTCCGATGAGGGTGGCAGCTTTCTAATTGCTTCCTTCATTGTTCTCTGGTCGGTAGCGCCACTAGTTGCCGCAGCAACAACAGCCTGCCGTCTCCCTGACTCCTCCGTCAGGTGGAATCGAGTTGTCAAAGTATTTTATTTTAGCACGACACAGCTTACATATAACGTGGCTCTTGTCCAGTTCGCTTCCGCCGTCAACGTTGTAGAAGCCGAAGTATTTCCACACTTCTGCTTTTAAATTAGAAGAAGCTGTTCGGATCTCACGGCGAGGTGGGTGGCGGTCAGCCATGTTTGTTTTCCTCTGTGCATGTGTTGGCGTGTCCGCTCCAGGTGCGCATCCCAAAGTGTCCCGGAGATGACATGTACCACGCTTCTTAGTTCCGCATTATTTAGAACCTTCTGTATTACTCTAATTAACAGATTTAAATAATTGAAATTTGGACATTTGTGAATCGATTCAGATTCGTCCACGTCTGAATCGTGATGCATCTAAGAATCGGAAATTTCCCCCACCCCTATTTCCGATCCATTGATAGATTGATTGTGGACTTGTTGGTCTGACTAGAAACAATCTTGTGATACAGAATTTGTCAGAACAAATAAAGTCCTCTTATTCACTTCAGTGGGTACACATTTATTTAGGATAATTTGTGGAGTGATTCTAATCTGTCTGCAACACATTGTATGTTTTGGATTGAACTGGCTGTTTCAGAGCCACTGCTGCAGGCACCCCCAGTTATGGCTGTCCCAAACGATGAATTAATCGTCTGATCTAACGGTTAATTATTTTTTCGATTAGTTTAAGGATTATTTTTTCGATTATTGATTATTTTTCCATTATTTGATTAATCAGGCAATTTAAACAAAATACCAAAACATTTTTTATTAACATTAACATTTATTGAAACATCAGTGTTTTCCCTGCCATTATATTAGTGGGTGCCCACCCCTCAACGGCACCCCCCGCCCCCCCCTTGAAGGTCAAATTAATTTTATTTTCTATATAGCACCAGATCACAACAGAAGTCATTTAAGGATACCTTTCCTATAGAACAGGTCTATACCTTGTCCTTATATTAAACAAACTAAATAGCCTTATGTTATTTATCTTATGTCATTTCTGTCTCTACATGGTCGCACATTTACATTTCTCCTCTGCTCTCTGTAACGCGCATGGCGGAGTTCGGCCTTGATGCGTGCACAAACATGTGGGCACACACACCGACCCGAGTGAGACAAACGAGCCCGGCCCAAACCCACAGCACGGCACTGTGCACACAGTCAATGGAGCAGAGCCTGTGTTGCGTTCAGCCGTTGTCACGTAAATAACAAATTCCGGTGCTTGAATAGACCATAGCACAATTGCACAGCACTGCTGCTGCTGCACACCGCCATTTTTTTGTTTGAACCGACACGTCACCCCAGCCCTCCCCCCAGTATTGAATTTCCCCTTGGGGATGAATAAAGTTATTCTGTTATTCTTATTCTTAAATACTGAAGGTTGAAGTTTGATCAGTCAGATGTGGTAAATGGATCACCCCTTCCACTGCAGTGATATGAGCAAAGTTAGATGAAGGTTGACATAATTATATGGTATGGTAAAGGTATATGTATATGTAGGTGTGTTTATGATAAGGATCACTTAGATTAATTATGTCATACTCTTAGGCAAAGGGAAAGGACTAGTTCTGTCAAATTGGTATGCTTTACTACCCTTACATCCACTTGTCTCCCTTGCTGCAACTCTTTCTCCGCCACTTTGTGCTTGAAATAGACGTACAGCAGCAGATGGGTACTGGCAGGTTGTGCTGCGTGTGTCAGTCTATCAGCAGTTTTACAGACCTCACTTTTCCATGAGCAGACACACATTTTCCCTGTTCCCTCCTTTCTTTTATTCTTGTTGACTTCTTCTCTCCCTGTAGGCAGGAATATGACAACAAGTAGTGTGAAATCCTACTGACAGGTGTGTGTGTGTGTGTGTGTGTGTGTGTGTGTGTCTGTCTGTGTGTGTGTCTGTGTGTGTGCGTGCGTGTGTGTGCATGTATGAAAAGGAAGCATTAATAAACAAAAGGGTTTGGAGGAGTTGCTATGGCAATGAAAAAAAAAAGACATGCTTTAGCTCTGTCCGTGTTTTTCGTTTCTCCGACTTCCATTGCCCTCACTCGTTCACTTTCCCTCACTTACGCGCATACGCATCCACGTACACACACGCATAATCACTCACCCTCACTCATATATTCCTTACACATGCATGCGTATAAAAATATACACACACGCTCTGCACCTACAAAGAGGGACACTAAAAATACATCTACAGTTACCATGGCAGGGCTGCTATAAATACCAGTTTTATCCATTGGTCAGAGACAAAGTCTGTTAGCAGACTAGCATTGTCTGAAGATTTACTGTAGCAGATTTCTTAATAATACATGAGTACTATGCCAGACATATTCAATCCCTTCAACGCTTCTGCTACATGCTGAAATTACAATCTATAATTTAAACCGCACCAAGCATGTGTGAGTTTAACGTCAGCTAAGACATCAGTGAACCTACACGCTGACAGCATGGACACATATATTACTGCCATATAATCGATCTACATGTATGTGCCATGCTTTGTGGGTGTGTAAGAAAATAAAACTGTCTGCTCTTGGACAAATGCGGCATGTGCTGCTGTACACTTAGGTGCAGTCCTTTGCACACACTCACTCCTACACACACACACACACACACGCACACACTCCCTCCCACACTGTCACTAAACTAATCCAATTTTCACTCTCACTCACACACTCACTCCTACACAGCGAGTCATGCACACACACTTCAGCCATGCTTGCCTCTCGCTCTCTCACATGCACACAGATTTCAACCTGTTGCCCGGTCTCCATGGCGACAAGACTCAGACGTAGAAACACCAGAGTCGATACTCGGCATCCTGCCTCACACTGTTAACACACACCAGAGACCAACTTGCATACAGGGCAGCTCAGGCGCATCTCTCTCTCTCTCTCCCTCTCAAACACACACACGCACAGAATATGGCGTGGAAATGGCACAGACGGTAATATTGCGTCAGCACCTACATACACCAATTACTAAAGCTACCAGCCAATTTCTCAGGACAGTTAATATCTGCAGTATTTGCAATGACTTAATTTCCTGTTGAAGAAGTGCCAGCGCAGAAACCTTTTTGTTTTAAGCCTGAAATGAAAAAAAGCTATAAAAAAAATCTTTCACGTGTCCGTAACTTAGTTAAATACACCATATATATTCTGTAGTATGTTCCCTTATAATTTTTTGGGAGAGAATACACCAGATTTGCCCATGAATGATCACTCTTCTCACCATTTCTCTTTTTCTCTCTTCTTCCCTGATCCTCCGTCTCCTCTGTTGTCCTCCGTCGCCTCCAACACCGCCACTTCTACTCCACTCGACTCTCCAGATGATGGGGAAGACAGACGGCGACAACTACACACTGGATGACATGTTTGTGTCGGGTGCAGCGCAGCGGGAGGGCGAGGGGAGGGAGGAGGAGAGGATGAGGAGCAGAGCCATCGGGGAGAGCAGGAGGCTGGCTGCCTCCATGGAGAAATGCCAGCACTGCTTCAGCAGCCAAGAGCTCCAGAAGCACCTCATAGTGGCAATAGGGAGCAAGGTGAGGCTTCCAGAGCGCAGAATGTTTTGGGGACGTGGGTGCTGAAATAGTTGCTTAATTGATTAGTCGATCAACAATTTTGATAGTCAAAGCAAAAATGCAAATCATTCAGTGGGTCATACCGCCAAAAAATGATTATTTGCAGATTTTCCTCTGAAATAGGGCGGCTTATTTTCATTATCACCTTATCAACTGATTATTTTTGCAACTAATTGACTGATTGATTGGCCTAGAAATTGCCAGATAATGTTTAAAATTAGTTATGATTTCCTAAAAGTGCTGTCTTTAACCACTAATATATTCAGTTTACAATTATAGAAGAATAAGGACACCAGAAAATATTACATTTTTTAAGCTGGAACCAGAGAGAAGAAAACTCAAAATTATTAATTAATTTTTAAAATTGTTGTCAATCCTGTGTCCAGGTGTACCTGAGCCTGCCCGCGGGGGTGTCGATGACAGAGGGCCACTGTCACATCTGTCCTCTCCAGCATCACTGCTCTGCCACCGGATTGGATGAGGATATCTGGTCAGAAATGCAGGTTAGCCAATCAGTGCACTGAGCCCAAAGACAACCTCAACTCACATGACTGTTGTTTCACAGCAGTGGTAGATAAAATCAGCACCACACGCTGCTTTCATTTTCAATGTTTGCTTCAAAGAAGAATGATTAAAATTTAATTGAGTTCACTTCTGTGCTGCTCTGCTGTCCTCAGCTGTTCCGGCGCACTTTGGTGCGTATGTTTGAGTCCCAGGAGCTGGACTGTGTGTTTATGGAAACACACATGTTCCCACGCAAAAGGCAACACATGGTCCTAGAGTGTATTCCACTGCCACGAGAACTGGGTGATATGGCACCTATATACTTTAAGGTTTGTCATCATTCTGATAAAGTCAATTTTTTAAGTTCAAAGAAGGATTGTAGGGACAGTTTTGAGTTGTGTGTTTCCTGCGTGCCTTCAGAAAGCTATCATGGAGTGTGATGAAGAATGGGCCATGAACAAGAAGGTCGTCGACCTCTCTTCGAAAGACATCCGCCGTGCTGTAAGCCCTCTTTTTTTGTCATTTCTGTGATATTCCTGGTTTTGTCTGGTTCTCTCATCCTCATTAATTGTTGTTAATTTTTCATTTAATGCCACATAGGTTCCTCGAGGTCTTCCCTACTTTGCTGTGGACTTTGGACTCCAGGGAGGGTTTGCTCATGTCATTGAAAATGAGCAGAAGTTCCCCCATTACTTCGGCAAGGTCAGTGTGTGCATTGAGGCTGTTATACTTGGTGCATCATTATGTGTTGCTCTTTTTTTAGCTTCTAAAAGTCACTTTCATTTGGTTCCAGGGTTTTCATAAAACTGCATTTACTGTGCAGCTGTTGATAGAGAGGCATTAATGACATGAAAAACGCAGTCAAACATTTTTGCTATTTACCAGCCTACAGTAGCTGTACTGTAGTTTCATGCCAATGTTGCTTCAAATTAACATTGTAAGGACTTTAATTCTTCATTTGAGAGTCATGTTTTTCCTCTATAATAAATTAAATCGAGTTAATTTTACAGTAATATTCCAATATGACCAAAGCCCTCTTTCCGTCACAGGAAGTGGTAGGAGGCATGATGGACTTGGAGCCACGACGTTGGAGAAAGATGATCAGGGAGAACTTTGATGACCAGAGGAAAAAAGTCCTACAGTTTGCACAGTGGTGGAAACCATACGACTGCACCAAGTCCGAGGGCTAGCTGCTGGACACACCTGCTGGACACACTTACAGAAAGGTGTACGCTTTGCGGAGTAGTGAAGATTACAGACACACATACAAACACACTGTGGTGCAGACACTGACGCACCTACCAGTACTGAATTTGATGTAAAATTCCTATTAAAAGTTAGAATATGGGAACATTTTTACTTAAATAAAAAATAAATAAAATGACTTGATTCATGTATTTGTTTTTTGAAGGTATTTCAGCATCAAATTATTAAAAATTATAATAATTTGATCATCATATCATAAATATTCTAGGGAATGCTTTTGTTTCAAATAAACAAACGTAAGAATGTCTTGTCGTTTCAAACAAATATGTGGTGACTATTAATACATCGTCTAAATCAGCATGTCTGCAGGACCTTAAAAAGTCTGAAATTCAATTAAATATTCGACCTTAGGAGGCATTACATAGTTTTAAATTGGAATTTGTGAGGTCTTAATTTCCTCAAACGTTATATCCATCTTTGATTTCTTTTCTTGTGATGAATAAATCAAGCTCTTCTGTGTCAAAGTCTACATTTCTGATGTTACAAATCTTTAAACCTACCACTGAGCAGCAGCTTCTTGCAGCCACGACCTAAATTGGTGCCTTTCTTCCACACTTACCCTGCCAGTACAACCCTATTTTTTTTTACTCTGTGTTATCCTATTCAGATGTCACTTAATTCTACAAGGTTTCAGTGTCATCACATATAGAAAGAAAGAAAGAAAGAAAACTTTATTCATCCCCGAAGGGAAATTCAGATGTCCAGTAGTTCATAAAAAAACAACAACCATACTTCCCCTCATCAACAACAGCACAACACAGTGGTATTAAAATAGACATAATAGACATAAAATAAGTTCAAATAAGTGCATAAATAGAAATTACAAATTAAATTAAACCAGTGTGTGACTGGATTCAGGAGGTGTTAAACAGTCTTATTGCCGTGGGGACGAAGGATCTCCTGAAACGCTCCGTTCTGCAACACAGTGAGATGAGCCGACTGCTGCAGCTGCTCCTCTGTTGCCCCAGGAGGCTGTGGAGAGAGTGTCTGCTATTGTCCATTAGTCAGTCTGTTCAATGTGCCCCTCTCCACTACAGTTCACATAAGCAAGTGCACACATGAACAATCAGCCGCCTCGTCCCGACATGTGACAGCCTCTTTTTTTTCTATTTCCAGGTGTCATCTCAGACACGTGTGGTGCATGGGTGCAGCTGGTTACTGCTGAATTTGTATGAAACACAAAAGCTAGATTTCTTTTACCTTTTAATTTCACTACTTATGTTTGTGGTCAGAGGGGGGAGGGCTTCGGAATCAGGATTCTCTCACTCTTCACATGCTCTCCAGTCTTGACAGTTTATAGAAAGAGTTTTCTCTTTAAAGAAAGCATTACTCAGGGACGTCGGTGGCTTAGTGGTAGAGCAGGCGCCCCATGTACGAGGCTGTTGCCGCAGTGGCCCGGGTTCGAATCCAGCCTGTGGCCCTTTGCTGCATGTCATCCGCCCTCTCTCTCCTCCATTCACACTCACCTGTCCTGTCCATTAAAGGCAAAATGGCCAAAAAATATCGTTAAAAAAAAAAAAGAATGCATCACTCTTATTAGAAACCATAAGGAGATGCTATATGGTAGAGTCAGAAAAGATCCCATGGGTAGATTCTGTAGTAAGCATGCTGCTAATATACGTAGGATAATCTGTATGTATAATTATAATTTGTGGTGCATTTTAAATCCCCTATGAGTATCCCCCTCCTAGTACAATTTCATTACTTTCTTACCCTTGTGATTTGAATATATTTGGGAAAGAATTTCTAAAACCCCTTTTCCACCAAAATTTGCACATAGATGCAAGTATTTTAAACACAGGAAAACCCACTAAAAATAGGCAATAGACTCTTTTTCCCATTGCCAGTAGACCAGAGCTGTGAACAGCGCTGTGCTGCAGACGAGTACACTTTTGTGTGTGTGTGTAGGTGGGTGGGTGTTTTTGGTGTGTCATGTTGACATCACGGACAGAGCGGAAAACAGGGTTAGTGAACAGTAGAGATCAGCATGGCAGCCTATGAAAACTTTATAGTAGTTAATTCTTTTTACATATCTGTCAATGTATCTTTCAAACTCGGTGCTGACTAATTTGATTTGATGTTGTGCTGCTTGGGCGAGACGGATGCCATTTTGTAATGGTGCTTCATTACATCTCGCTAGTTTAGGGGCTTAAATTGGCCTGTTCACCTGGGTGTCTCCATCAATGGCGATCTGAGCCAGATAAGATAAATACCCGTGACTACTGCGGAGTAATATGACCCGAGTGACCCATTACATTAAAAAGCCGAATGTTAGCAGGTGTTAGCTGTTTCTTTGTGCAGTGGGAAAGGTGCTTAACTTTAATTGAAAAGGACTGTCACCTTGCACTACTTTTCAATCCACAGGCGAAAAATACTGGCTCTTAGTCTCTGACACTTTTAACACTGGTACACTTTCATTTATATTTTGATTGTTAACATAATCCTCAGTTTCACTAATTTCACGTAACATGGTACAAGGAAACAGGCACATCGGTGATACTCAACAATGGTTGCCAGGTGGCCATTTTGTAATTCACAATGAAAATAAATGGATTCACACTGGGAATTTTTTGTACTTTGAATATAAATAGCCAGAGGGCATTAAAAGCATCAAAATAGTTTATTTGAAAAAAGTGCATGGGGACAATCCCCTGGACGCCCCCGTGACAGAGGTTTCGGCTAAGCCCGAATGTCCTCTGATCCTAGATTGTGACTGCGTTTGTCTCTTAGCAAAGACGAATGAGGACAGTGACCATCAATAGGTTGAAAACAGACATTTAATTAATTCTATATACTGATAATTATTAATAAGTGGCCCTCGAGCAAAGCTAGTTGAGTATCCCCTGAGTACATGATGAGAGCAGGGAGACTGTCCTTTACTTGGAGGATCCAGGCTCCAGCCCCTGTCAGCAAGGACACAGAGGACACGGAGGTAATTAATTTCCCAGAGGAGGAGACAGAGTTGTGTTTTGTTATTATTTATTATTATTACAACATCACCTTCAGATCAGCAAGCCATGGCAACCACAGTGTCTCTGCTGCTAGGCAGTCAATGGACTGTGGGTAATTTATAGTTTACGTGTCCATCAGAGGGCCGGTTCCATCATAAGTCAGCAGTAATTTAGTTTGTCACTCACCTCTGTCGCCCACCGCTTGAATATGATGTAACCGCCGAAAATAAATCCCACAATCAAAATGTGTATCAAAGGTCAGATTGTAACGCGATCATTATCAGGAAATGCAACTGAATCTGTCGTGCAGTTTTTAGTGCAAGACCACAACATGCAATTTGCGACGCTTTAACCCGATTTGTGCCTCTGAAACCGTCCCTTGGGAAGCTGCAGCAGGTTATTTATATTGTGCGAGTGACAGAGAGGCCCAGGTTCACGGTTAATAGCAGCAGAGTGGCGTGGAGTGATGTATGGTTATGGCCAATTAGATTGGCTGGGGGCAGATTTATGACCGAGACAGCCATCTCTTTCTGCCTGTCTCTGCCTCACACACACACACACACACACACACACACACACACACACACACACACACACACACACGTCCTTTCTGGAGTTATTTTTCAAACGTCCACACATCACACCGTTTCATCCTCTGTAGCTTTACTCATTTGCTTGCTCTGCTTCAGGTTCTCTCATTTATTTTCTTAATTATTATTTCACCTTCTCTTTTATGTTTCACACTATCGTGTCATGTCAATCACAGGCAGGAGACGTTTTTGACAGAAAGACGAGGCAATAATTACAGAATCGTGATGCGTTCACTTGAGGAAAAAAAACTTCTGCTTTGTTTTCTGAATTAATGAGATTGTTGTCTTGTTAATTTAGAAAAACAAGAGCAGAAATTAAAAAACTTTTCTCAGAATTCTGAGATAATAATCCTGTCAGTTCAGAAAATATGAACGTGTAACGCTTCCATAAATAAAACAATGTCTCTTGTGTCACAAAATTGAAACTGTCGTGCTTGCCACTACACACGCACACGCACACGCACACACACACACACAAACAGAAGAACTGAAACACCTAAAAGCTCAAATGAGTGGTACGCTGCATTAAAATGCTCAAGTTGTGCGTGTGTCTCTGTGTGTGATGTGTCAGGCAGTGGATGAATATACAATTGTGTTTTATGTTTGAGTGTGTCTGTATGACTGTCTGCTTATCTCTGGAGAAAACTTGGTTTTGACTCACTGGTGTGTGTCACCGGGCTGACTCTCTTCTTATCTTCCTGCATTCCACCAACTCTCGTTTTTTCAGACTTTGCGGGCCTAAACTCTGTGTGTCTGCTCCTGAACGGTGTTGTCTCTATATGGGTTTTTCCCCTTTTTGCATGGAGTTATTTTAAATATCTGTGTGTGTGTGTGTGTGTGTGTTCTCTAGGACAATCCAGACTTTTAGACTCCATGTAAATATGCAGGGTTTCCCTGAGGTGACATAAACCTGTCTGCAAAACATGCAAGTTATTTCCTCCTCCACCTCTCACGTCAAATCTTATTCACTGCAATACTGTCCAATTTATTGCTTAATAATTTAACATACTTTAAACTATTAATATATCTGGCTTAAAGGTAACTAGTGCTGCTATGCATTGTAATGTGTCTAATTTAAATTGTAGATAATTTGATAATTCACACATCGAGGACAAAAGAAAATTCCTGGAAGATTCCTGGAATTTTATGTTGAATATTTGCATTCAAATAATTTTTTTTTGATGAGTCATTGCATATAAAGTCGTAAAAAAAAAAGGTATGTTACTGCAGAAACAGGTTTACTGAGCTGACTCCCACCATTAGAAATATTACTCATTGTATTTATTATAACATAAACACAATCATATGGACGAGCGCGTGAAGGTTACCATAACACGCGTTAATGCAGTGCAGTTATAAAGAGAAATGCCACTGAGACTCAGGGTCGGACTGCTCCATACTTCATTTCCCAGGTAATGTTATTAAAATTTGATGTCATCCATTTTAGATGTACCCATTGAATGAGATTACCACGATACCCCAGGAAGTGCCCTTTTCTATTTATTCTAATTCCGTGACTGCACAGTTACTGAGCTGTTGCCCTGTCTGCACTCAGCTATAGACGGCTGGCTGCTACTGAGCTTATCTCCTCTGGAACAGTGTTTTATTCCATCGCAGTGTTGGCTTTATTAAATGCCCACATTATTACTGATGGATGGCAGACTGATTGCTAAGAGCAAGCGACCAGATAAGGAAAAAGAGGCAGGGTGTGTGTGTGTGTAGCGGTGTGTCGGTGCGGGCTATGTGAGGGAGAAAGGGAGAATGTGGGTGTGTGTTAGAGAGAAAGAAGGAGCAAAATTCTATGCAATGTATTGGGGTCACGCTGCTCCAGAAAGTCAAATGAATTAGTCGGCACCTCCAGGAAATTACACTGTGGTGTGTGTGTGTGTGTGTGTATGTGTGTGTGTGTGTGTGTGTGTGCGTGTGTGTGTGTATACATGCATGATGCATCATGTCTGTTTCAGTGTCTCTCTGCTTGTCCCTTTGGGGCCCTCAATGAACACACATCCTCTGCCAATCGAGGTCAAGGTCATGACTGTTATTAGAGCCAGACATGAACATCGTTCTGTTCTCTGATGGGAGGCAACAAGCGTGTGCCACCACTGCCAGCTCCATTATCTGCATGTGGAGCCATGTTCGTCCTTGTATACCCATGTTGAGCACATTTGGCACATTGCCATGAACTTGGCTTATTGGCCATGACTGTTGTTTGATTATAATGAGATGTTGCTTGATTACCATTTCCAGTTAGATAATTGAGGAGCAAGCACCTGTTTATCACCTGCCAAGATGTCACAGTGATAGGAAACTGTAAATGACACTAAGTAGAGATAAAGAGGAATAATAGTCCGACTGTAATTAAGTTTCTTTTATTGAAACAAATGCATCCCGACAGACATGACTGGATTAACATATTAGTCGGCCCTGGGGCAAACATTTGCTTTTGGGCCCCTATTGACCCCTCCTCAACCTCACCTGCTATCTCTCTGCATTGTAAATTCCCATTAAGTACAGTGCACACAACAGAGACCAGTATTCCTGTGCTGCAATAATATTTTTGACAAAACAATCCAAAATGAAGGTCCACTTGGCTTCCTCCTTGAACTTTTAACCATTTTACATTGTCTTTGACAGCTGTCTGAGTTCACTTAGTTGCCATGGAGATGGATGTGTTGCATGATCCGTGAAAGTGTGTCAAAAATAGAATGTCAAAACAATCCTCACTGAGGGTCCACTTACTTTATTTCTTCAAAATGCCAAACTATATCACACAGTCCTTACATGATGGAGTAGTATTGTCTGGCTCAAAGTTAAGTTTTCTTTTGGTAATTTGGCTGTATTTACTTCATTTAGGATCATGCATCAGGTAAAGCACGCCACCTGTTTCTACTGCCAAATGGCTTGTAGTGAAGTCTGCTGGTCAAGTCAAAATGGCCGCAGACAAAATGACCGTTGCCTTCAACAACATGTCTTTGTTGTTGAAGGTAAAACAATGCCAGTTTGCGTTGTGTCGATGTAGTGCATTTATTTTGAAAGACTGTATGTAAACAGTAAATTTCCAGTGAAAACAGAAGTGTATTTTGAAAGAAGACAATACATGTAACAGGCAGACCTTGATACACTGCCCCCAGATCGTCAACAACCAACACACCCAGGGTACCTTCCACGTCCATGACCAAACATTGATATGTGACGAGGTTGGAGTGAGAATGTTTTGAACTAGAAGCTTTTGCAAGGACGAATGGGTAAAAATCCTCCAAACAAGAACTAACAGACTCTTAGCTGGTTACAAAAAGTCTTTAGAAGCTGTGATACTTGGCAAAGGAGACGCTACCAGGTACTAGCCATGCAACGTGCCCAGACTTTAGCTTCAGACCCTTTTCCTTTTTGTGATATTGAAACCGGAAAAGATTGATTATGCCTAATCATGCCCAAAGAAATGTTTAATCTTTAGCATCATGCCTTTTGGAGATCAGCACATCTTCTGTTAACCTAATTATTCACCGTAAATGAAATTTTGACCATGGGCAACACATTCTCACCCCGACCTTGTCACATATTGACGTCTTGGTCATGGACTTGGATGTGGATGTGATAGTTGGTGACATTCTGGGACACCATGTGTTCTGTTCTTTCAAGATACACTTCCATTTTCACAGGAAATTTAACGTTTACAGTCTCTTGCAAAATAAATACCAACACCAAGAACTGAACGTTTTTTTCCTTCAACAACAAACATACATGGTTGGATTTAGGCAACAAACATATGGCTAGGTTTAGGCAACAAAAGCACATGGTTAGGTTTAGGCAACAAAAACTGGGTTAGGTTTAGGCAACAAACACATGATTAGGTGTAGGCAACAAAAGCACATGGTTAGGTTCAGGCAACAAAAACAGGGTTAAGTTTGGGCAAAAAAGCACATGGTTAGGTTTAGGCAACAAACACATGGTTTGGTTTAGGCAACAAAAGCACGTGGTTAGGTTTAGGCAACAAACACATGGTTAGGTTTAGGCAACAAAAGCACGTGGTTAGGTTTAGGCAACAAAAACAGGGTTATGTTTAGGCAACAAACATGATTAGGTTCAGACAACAAACACATGGTTAAGTTTAGGCAACAAACACATGGTTAGGTTTAAGCAACAAAAGCATGTGGTTAGATTTAGGCAATAAAAGTAAGTGGTTAGGTTTAGGCAACAAACACGTGGTTAGGTTTAGGCAACAAACATGTGGTCAGGTTTAAGCAACAAAAGCACATGGTTAGGTTTAGGCAACAAACACGTGGTAAGGTTTAAGCAACAAAAGCACATGGTTAGGTTTAGGCAACAAACACGTGGTTATTTTTAAGCAACAAAAGCATGTGGTTAGGTTTAGGCAATAAAAGTAAGTGGTTAGGTTTAGGCAACAAAAACATGGTTCGGTTTAGGCAACAAAAGCACATGGTTAGGTTTAGGCAACAAACATGTGGTTAGGTTTAGGCAACAAACACATGGTTATGTTTAGGCAACAAACACATGGTTAGGTGTAGACAACAAACACATGGTTAGGTTTAGGCAACAAAAGCATATGGTTAGGTTCAGGCAACAAAAACAGGGTTAGGTTTGGGCAAAATAAGCATGTGGTTAGGTTCAGGCAACTTGGTTAGGTTTAAGCAACAAAAGCATGTGGTTAGGTTGAGGCAACAAAAGCAAGTGGTTAGGTTTAGGCAACAATCACATTGTTAGGTTTAGGCAACAAACACATGGTTAGGTTCAGGCAACAGACACATAGGTTTAGGCAACAATCACATTGTTAGGTTCAGGCAACAAACACATGGTTAGGTTTAAGCAACAAAAGCATGTGGTTAGATTTAGGCAATAAAAGTAAGTGGTTAGGTTTAGGCAACAAACACGTGGTTAGGTTTAGACAACAAACACATGATCAGGTTTAAGCAACAAAAGCACATGGTTAGGTTTAGGCAACAAACACGTGGTTAGGTTTAAGCAACAAAAGCACATGGTTACGTTTAGGCAACAAACACGTGGTTAGGTTTAAGCAACAAAAGCACATGGTTAGGTTTAGGCAACAAACACGTGGTTAGGTTTAAGCAACAAAAGCATGTGGTTAGGTTTAGGCAATAAAAGTAAGTGGTTAGGGTTAGGCAACAAAAACATGGTTAGGTTTAGGCAACAAAAGCACATGGTTAGGTTTCGGCAACAAACACGTGGTTAGGTTTAGGCAACAAACACATGGTTAGGTTTAGGCATCAAACACATGGTTAGGTTTAGACAACAAACACATGGTTAGGTTTAGGCAACAAAAGCATATGGTTAGGTTCAGGCAACAAAAACAAGGTTAGGTTTGGTCAAAATAAGCATGTGGTTAGGTTTAGGCAACTTGGTTAGGTTTAAGCAACAAAAGCATGTGGTTAGGTTGAGGCAACAAAAGCAAGTGGTTAGGTTTAGGCAACAATCACATTGTTAGGTTTAGGCAACAAACACATGGTTAGGTTCTGGCAATAGACACATAGGTTTAGGCAACAATCACATTGTTAGGTTCAGGCAACAAACACATGGTTAGGTTTAAGCAACAAAAGCATGTGGTTAGATTTAGGCAATAAAAGTAAGTGGTTAGGTTTAGGCAACAAGCACGTGGTTAGGTTTAGGCAACAAACACATGGTCAGGTTTAAGCAACAAAAGCACATGGTTAGGTTTAGGCAACAAACACGTGGTTAGGTTTAAGCAACAAAAGCATGTGGTTAGGTTTAGGCAATAAAAGCACATGGTTAGGTTTAGGCAACAAACATGTGGTTAGGTTTAGGCAACAAACACATGGTTAGGTTTAGGCAACAAACATGTGGTTAGGTTTAGGCAACAAACACATGGTTATGTTTAGGCAACAAACACATGGTTAGGTGTAGACAACAAACACATGGTTAGGTTTAGGCAACAAAAGCATATGGTTAGGTTCAGGCAACAAAAACAGGGTTAGGTTTGGGCAAAATAAGCATGTGGTTAGGTTCAGGCAACTTGGTTAGGTTTAAGCAACAAAAGCATGTGGTTAGGTTGAGGCAACAAAAGCAAGTGGTTAGGTTTAGGCAACAATCACATTGTTAGGTTTAGGCAACAAACACATGGTTAGGTTCAGGCAACAGACACATAGGTTTAGGCAACAATCACATTGTTAGGTTCAGGCAACAAACACATGGTTAGGTTTAAGCAACAAAAGCATGTGGTTAGATTTAGGCAATAAAAGTAAGTGGTTAGGTTTAGGCAACAAACACGTGGTTAGGTTTAGACAACAAACACATGATCAGGTTTAAGCAACAAAAGCACATGGTTAGGTTTAGGCAACAAACACGTGGTTAGGTTTAAGCAACAAAAGCACATGGTTACGTTTAGGCAACAAACACGTGGTTAGGTTTAAGCAACAAAAGCACATGGTTAGGTTTAGGCAACAAACACGTGGTTAGGTTTAAGCAACAAAAGCATGTGGTTAGGTTTAGGCAATAAAAGTAAGTGGTTAGGGTTAGGCAACAAAAACATGGTTAGGTTTAGGCAACAAAAGCACATGGTTAGGTTTCGGCAACAAACACGTGGTTAGGTTTAGGCAACAAACACATGGTTAGGTTTAGGCATCAAACACATGGTTAGGTTTAGACAACAAACACATGGTTAGGTTTAGGCAACAAAAGCATATGGTTAGGTTCAGGCAACAAAAACAGGGTTAGGTTTGGTCAAAATAAGCATGTGGTTAGGTTTAGGCAACTTGGTTAGGTTTAAGCAACAAAAGCATGTGGTTAGGTTGAGGCAACAAAAGCAAGTGGTTAGGTTTAGGCAACAATCACATTGTTAGGTTTAGGCAACAAACACATGGTTAGGTTCAGGCAATAGACACATAGGTTTAGGCAACAATCACATTGTTAGGTTCAGGCAACAAACACATGGTTAGGTTTAAGCAACAAAAGCATGTGGTTAGATTTAGGCAATAAAAGTAAGTGGTTAGGTTTAGGCAACAAGCACGTGGTTAGGTTTAGGCAACAAACACATGGTCAGGTTTAAGCAACAAAAGCACATGGTTAGGTTTAGGCAACAAACACGTGGTTAGGTTTAAGCAACAAAAGCATGTGGTTAGGTTTAGGCAATAAAAGTAAGTGGTTAGGTTTAGGCAACAAAAACATGGTTCGGTTTAGGCAACAAAAACACATGGTTAGGTTTAGGCAACAAACACGTGGTTAGGTTTAGGCAACAAACACATGGTTAGGTTTAGACAACAACCACATGGTTAGGTGTAGGCAACAAACACATGGTTAGGTTTAGACAACAAACACATGGTTAGGTTTAGGCAACAAAAGCATATGGTTAGGTTCAGGCAACAAAAACAGGGTTAGGTTTGGTCAAAATAAGCATGTGGTTAGGGTTAGGCAACTTGGTTAGGTTTAAGCAACAAAAGCATGTGGTTAGGTTGAGGCAACAAAAGCAAGTGGTTATGTTTAGGCAACAATCACATTGTTAGGTTTAGGCAACAAACACATGGTTAGGTTCAGGCAACAGACACATGGTTAGGTTTCGGCAACAAACACATGGTTAGGTTCGGGCAACAAACACATGGTTAGGTTCAGGCAACAAACACTTGGTTAGGTTTAGGCAACAAACACATGGTTAGGTTTAGGCAACAAAAGCACGTGGTTAGGTTTAGGCAACAAAAACAGGGTTAGGATTAGTAGTCAAGGAGTGGAGGATGCACCCCATTTGTGCCCTTGTGGATACACTTTTAACTTCACCAATTAAGTTAGCCAACATATCAACTGTAGCTCATCTATCTATCTATCTATCTATCTATCTATCTATCTATCTATCTATCTATCTATCCATCCATCCATCCGATTGGCTCTGGTTTATTGTCCAACTAAAACGCAGCACAGCGCGCTGATGCGTGCTTCACAGCGCGCGCTCCGCTCTGCTCAGAACATCGCCGGTGCGTGCTGCTGTTGGCTTCCCGCGTGCGCGCTCTCCCTTCTGTCTCTCCGTGTTTCTCCATCTCGCGCACCTCCACTTGCAGCCACCTCTTCGCCCCGCAATCCCAGCGACGACCCCAAAAAGAGACGAGACGAGACCAAAGCAAAGCGCAGCAGTGACGGAATATAAAGTGGAAGATGGAGGAATGATGAGAGGACGGTGTTCTGGGAGACAGACAGGAGAACCGCTGTCGCATAGGACGAGGAGGAGGAGGAGGAGAAGGGACGGAGGAGAGAGGGAAGCAGTCACATCTGCCGTGACTTTGGGGATTTCTCTCTGGCAAAGTGGGGAGAAAAGGGGGAGACGCCACATTCTTCGGATGCCAAAAATTCACCGTGCGTGAGAGGAATCATTAACATGTGTCGGAATTACCATTGTGGACCAACATGTCGATTGTGGCGACCTTTTGTCGTTTTTCTCTTCTGCAATTTCGTAAGTTAAGGTAACGTCTGCTTTGACATAGTTGCGCGCGAGCCCACTGTATGTCAGCTTTGAATAATACTGTTGCCAGGGCTGTTTATTTTTATGTTTTATATTTGAAGCATCCTTTGGAAAGTGTTTGGCCTCCCAGGGTGATTTGTTTTGGGGGTAAAGGAGGACGGTTTTAGGAGGCGAGACCCCCACCTGCTCATCCCCCCTTACATAAATGTTTGCGTGCCGTTAGTGCTCTCGCTCTCGGTCGACCCCCCCTCTCCCTCTGAATAGGTTGCTGAGTCTCACACGCAGACAGACGCATCTCACAGGCCTGTGCACACATAGACACAGAAGGACCTGGACATCATCTCACGCGCACGCAAACACACATATCTCATATGCATACATAATTACACAGACAGACCTCACCCCCTTCTCCTCCTCACCCACCCAACCCTCTCACACCCCCCACTATCTGATGACTTCCCGGCGTAGAGGTGGACGTGGTACGGAACCGACTGTAGCATCATCACCATCCTCAACACCACCACTGTCATCACCACCACCATCCTCCTCCTCCTCCTGCTCCTCTTCCTCACTACCACCATGTCCTCGTCGTCGCGCAAGATCTCCTCCGAGTCGTTCAGCAGCTCGGTGGGCTCGGACTGCGGGCTGGAGAGCCCAGGGGGAGATGGAGGGGACGGCGGGCTGGAGCCGGCGGAGGAGAGCCGAGGCTGCCCCTTCTCCTCCTTCCACTCCTCCCACAGAGCGGTGCTCTGGAACGGCCGCAGCCCCGCTGACAGGTCGGCGTGCCCGGCGGGCGAGGAGCAGCAAGGACCCCACAAGAGGGTCACCAGGAGGAGACGGGTGAACCTGGACTCGCTGGGGGAGAGCCTCAGGCGGCTGACCTCACCCACGGTAGGCCTCCTGCTCAGTCTGAAGAGCTTTGCTGTGCCTGCATGAAATATCATTAAGTATTCCTAAGTTGTAGAGTCATATTCATAAAGGCGTCTCCTACATAACTACTTTAATATTCAATACGGGTCCCATGGATCTGATGCTGCAACTAAATTCATAGCTTTACAGAAAGTCTATAGAGCATCCTTCTAAATTTAATATATTAAATGTTGTTTGTCATTCTGTGTACTTTAAGAGCAAGGCATTATTGACCAAATCAGAGTCTTCAGAAGACACTCAGAGAGAAACAGTCAATATGATGAGCAAACAGCCAGAGGCATTTATTCCATCCCACACAGCTGTCTCCAAAGTTTAGCAGAAACACGGCCTTTAAGACCAGGAAATCTAAACAAACTATCCCCCCATAGTCCAAAATCCCAGACAATGTCATTATGTGACATGTGCATTGCTGTCTATGAAAAAAGCCCCCTTTTCCATCCTTTACTTCTGATAGCCTGAATCATCTGGCAGATTATATAATAAATAAGTTGTGTGTGTGTGTGTGTGTGTGTGTGAGAGAGAGGGAGATGCCCATGCTCTGTCTGTGTGTGATGCTCGGAGTGTGACGAGTAAGCCTGCATCTGTGCGTCTCAGTTGTATTACAGGCTGTAATGTAATAAAGCAGCTATTAGAACTGAGCGCAATTGTGATGGATGGCGTGTGATTAGGGCGTTTGGTATAGCATAGTCCTTTGTGATGCTGCATCAGTTTGGCTTTTGATGACATCTACAGTAATGTGGCCCCGGTTATGGAGTCAGGCAACAACAACATATACTGGAAAAACTGCAAAATGTAGATCTGCACCAGGAAATGTTGCACTTTGGTGGATTTAATCAGAAAACACAACTTTAAAAAGGTGATGTAATATTAAGTGACTGACAGAGCAAACAAATGTTGTCAACATTGGTATTATGTCACTGCTGTATAGTACCAAAGATACCAAAGAGGTGACAGAGGCTAATGATACGACCTAGTTTAACGTCTCTCTGGTCTCTCTATCCACAGAAGATTTTTTAACAGGTGAAAAAGGATAAAAACTTAAAACAATAACAAGCAAAATATCAATATCGAGCAAAAACAGTGACGTACGCGACGGACGCTACGCAGACACTTGCAGTGTTACACGGTTTTTGGCTGTATTTCAAACTGACAAACTCTGGTTAAGTGATTTTTGTCCTACATATGTTATCGACTCTTAATGGTTAGCATTTAAGCTAACATCTGCTTACTTGCACATCTAGGCTAACAAAAATAGAACAGCATGAGCTTCGCAATGTGATCTTTTCACTGGCCAACTGTAGAACATGAGAGCAATATTTACAGACGTTTTACTGCATTGTGAAAAACATCTTTCATCGGCTCAACTTTCTTCAACTTGAACATTGACAATGGGCTTGATTATATTGTTTTCTACTGTAATGTCCCAACTGGCCGAGTGCAACTCAAGCTGTTTTGAGCTGAACTTTGTCAGATGCCCCATTTCTATTTTATTCATGTTGCTCACGTTCATAGAACCACAATAAATGAGGAACGGCTAATTCACGAGGTCAAAATGAGAAGTTATCTACACGACATTTCCTTATTTTACTACAAAAACCTGAATAAGGTGGCAGCTGGCCAGAGGGAGATCGCCTGGGAGTTGAAGGCTAATACCAACCCACTCGCTGTTGGCCATTGTATCTCATCTCCAGTCGATAACACACTACAAAAACATGTTTTCTGTTTAAAAAGTACAAACGTAGGAAGCATGTAGGCCTACTCGCCCATCTTTTCAGCGGTTAAGTCTCCAGTCTAACGTCTCTGAGCAAACATAGGTAAGTGGTTTGTTTACATGACATAACAGAGTTCCATATTTAACAGGTTCAGTGTGGACAGAAAGTGCCTGATGTAACGCGATACAGTGTGATTCTCAGAGGCACCAGCAGTACTAGCAAACAGTTCAACATTACAGTGAGCCATTTGATTCAGTGTTGATGTAAAAGATAATGTATCTCTGTTTCGATTTCACAATGGTTTTTCCGTTAAGGAGGTATTCAGGGTTAAAGAGAAGAATGTTTCGAGGTATTGCTTGCTTGGCTGACAGGTGTTCCAGCCATGTTTTTTGCCCTTAGCTTATCTCACTTAAATTTGTTTTACTGGCTCCAGTAACACCCAAAATGGAACTTCATATGTCCATGTACTTCTGTAGTGTTGTTCGAAGAAAAGCAACAGCTATAGCTACGGTCCATGAGATGAAACAAACACGAAACACGTCTTTGTAGTCCTCACTGTAACATGTATAGAGGTAGAGATGAGTTAATGATTGAATAGATGGATTAGTAATAGCTAGAAAGACATATAAACAGCGTTTGTGCTCAACTCATTGCTTCTAATCCAAGAGTTTTTAGCTCACAGGTCTATTTTTGTCGGTCTGTCATAAAATAAGAACACTGCTTCGAGGCTGTGGGAATAGGGCTCTCCAAATTGCAATTGCTCAGACCCTGTGGTCCAATTCCTGTGAGAAATACTGTAGACGTTGTGGAAAGAAGTCAATATAGGAGCAGCAATTGTCAGCCTTTTTTGCTGCCCAGGCACAACCTCGCAAAAAATAACGAAATTCAGCAGCACAGCTAAAAAATCTGAAGTTGTTGTACAGTAGAGAGGACCACTGAGAGGCAACTTCAGCTCTCGGCTGTAGCTCTTACTGGCCCTGATCTTTAATAGATCTGTGAAAAAATAGGGCAGAGGGATCACCTGAAGACAGGTTTGTATAACACTCGATGACAATCGTATCTAGCATTGCGGAGCTGTGTGTGTGTCTGTGTGCAAGTATGTTTTTGTTGCCTTTAAGTGCAGTTACAGGCATCAGCTGGGCGGCAATGGAGCCTTTTACATTTAAATATGTAAGGGTCATTATGGTGTTGTGCTTTGATCCCAGGGACAAGGATTTTTTCCCAGTGTTTGATGTACGTGTGTGTTAGGTTGGACTGTGATAGAGCAGCTTAAACTCCCTCTGCCAAACAGCCATACAGTGCATTTCTCCTCAAGTGTTTGTTTGTCCACTTTTGAAATACATTTCTAGTGATGGTGCCATAAAAAATATAGCTAAGTAAGTAGGACCATACACTAGCAAATTAGCTAATAAACATAAACATATTCACTCTCTCACTCACAACACAACACACAGTTTATTATCTTTTTTGTTCTCTCACACATAGACACACACGCACAGTGGCTGCGTGCAGGGGCAGTGTCTGTTGTTGACTGCAATGGACCGTGACAGAGAGAACAGAGCATGCTCTCTGTGGTTGTCTTCACCCCGACCACACTGACCCAGAAGCAACAACACACACACGCACACACACACTCTAACATGTGTGCAAACATTTCTGTCTCCCTCCTGCTCCCCCCTCTTAGTTTCGTGTATACACATGGAAGGTGGCCATTAGCTTAGTGACCCATGACGCCGATCAAAAGGCCACGAGTGTTGGACACAAATATGAAAAGTGTGAGAAGAGTGTGTGAGTGTGTGTGTCTGTTATTCAATCCACATCTAAAATTTGTGGTCACAGTTTCCCCATAAGGGACCAGATTTATTAAGAAGTATATCTACCTTGCTTAAGTAAATATGCACTTTGGTTATTGTGCTGTATACCCAGTGATGGCAGTGTCGGCAGCAGGAGTCAGGCCAGCTGATTCGGCCCAATTCTGGGGCGTCATTCACACTGAGTCTCAGCTGAGTCGGACAACCAGATGCAGCCCAGCTAATTTCATCTGGCATGCCGAGTTTGGGCCGATGCTGGGCCAGGTCATTTCTGATAACAGCCCAGTGATGGCAGTGTCCACAGCCGGAATCACGCCAGCTGATTTGGCCTGATTCTGGGGTGACATTGATGCCGAGTCTCAGCTGAGTCAAGCAACTGGACCCAGCCCAGCTAATTTCATTTATGTAAATTAACCTATTGAAGTTGGCTTTTTGCTGCGATCAGCCTGTCTTTATTGTGTGTATACAAATGAGGTTAAAATTGTGGGGAAAGGTACTGTCTTACACCCTTGGTAATTTTGTTCCCGCAGGAGAAAATATTTCTTGATAATGCTATTGGCCATTTTCTATTCTCAAAAAAATCTTGTAAACACCATAATAGTACAGATTTTAGAACGTGACCTGAACAACACGTCAATAAATGATTGTAAAACATTTTGTTTGTCTCTAACTGCACAAAGCAGTGATAAACAATATAAAAATTCCTTCCTCACCGCAGTTTGATCTCTGTGCAGATAATGAAAAACATTTTGTGATTCAACAAGTTTCAAAAGAACTTGTTGCCTATAAGTAAAATTGATTTGTTATAAAACTGTTAAGATGATTTTTTTTTTTTTTTTAGCATTTTCAGTATTGTTGGACAGTTGATAGTGAAGCTGGGACAAGTAATGAAGGGATTTTGAAAGTAGTATTAACTACAGTAGAAATTGTTGCACGTGACTAATGGGTTGTGAGTAACTGTGGCTCATAGATGTCAATGTACAGAAGTAGAGCTTCCATGTTTTCTTTCTTTTTGATTTTAAAAATTGACACTAGTCTTTCTTTTAAAGTGATACAGAGAGGCTGTATTCAAGATGTATTGTTCACAGAACACAACACCAGATGTCAGTCTGTACTGGTGGAACAGGCAGCTGAATTGAGAAAGATGGCGACTGCGAGAGATAGGGATAATGTTACAGGACTATAAGACACCCAGCCAGCAACGATAGATGGAGGCAGCAGGGAAAAACAGTGTGTAGAGCTTGCGTATTTTCATATCCAACTTGGTGAGTTAAGGGTTTATTTGGACCAAATCAGAGTTGGTGATTGTTGAAACAATGGAAAGACTAACCAAGACTTTTATTTTGTTTCTGTCGAGTTTGACTCAAGTTTTACGATGAGAACTTGAATTCAAAAGGTGTACAGTTGTATTTTCCTGTTGAGTAGGGAAATAGGTGCATGAATATTCCCTTGCTTCAAATCTGAGTTTGTGAAATGTTGCAAACTCGACTACAGCTCCAAGCCCAGGAGGGCTACAGTGATTTCTATCACTAGCAGCTCAGTTTTGTTGTTGTTGTTGGTTTTTTACACAAATACTGTCATGTACTGTCTACCCAGGTAAAATGTCAGAAAGGTATGGAGGTCTTATATTTACCCTGCCATGTCTAATGCTCTGGCTGCATTATGCCATGAACACTGCGATGCTTCATATCCTCAGAGACGGCCTCAAAAACGCAGATTGCAACAGCACTGTTTTCTTTGTACCTGCTTTATTACTCGCCTCCTTCCTGAAAGAGGGGCCTGATTTGTCTCACGCTGGGATTTATCTTGCAGGGTCTCATCTGGCACATGAGTTTCTATTTTCTTTAGTAGTGGCGGCAGCTTTCCAACTGTGCTGAAGCACCAGTACCCACTGTTCTGTGACCGTAGACAACACCAGTTCAAGCTAATGGAAATTTGGAGGAGGAGGATGCAATAAAAGGAGGGAAGGAATCAGTCACACAGACAGACAGACAGGAAAGGCAGGTTCACATACAGTAGAGAAGAGTGTGAGTGAATCTCAGTGGGAAAACACAGCAATGCAGAGCAACAGAGTAAGAGGAACGGAGCGAGTATGGTTGAGATTCTGCTCCCCTCCCAAGGTAAAGAAAGAGAGCAAACAAAAGAGACAGAGTGGTTTGGGTAAAGACCACAGAGGACTAGAGAAAGAGGCAGAGGAGAGCATGTTTTAAACAAGAAAAAGTTTTAGTTTAAACCCTTAATCTGAAATTTAGCCTCCTTTTAAGAGGACATTTTGGTTTTCTAATCTTCCCTTACATGCCATTTCTCCTGTCACACCATCGTTGCAGTAATAACATTTTAAATATATTTACAGAGTTACAGGAAAGCATTTAATTTGCTACCATAATTCTGTTTTGCTGCTATCAGATTGTCCTCTCAGTGCAGATGCTGTAGCAGATTTTCAACAATATATCTTAAGAACCAAGCGGTCTATAGCTGCAAGCCAAATCCTGCAATCTAAGCAGGTTTGTGTGTCTGACTGAGTGAGATTAATGTGAGATGGGGTATCGAGTTGTGTCTACAGTAAACATGCCAGCGATTGCAACAATGCAGCCTAATGATGATGTATGTGTACAGTATGTTTGCACATGCGTGGCTGATAACAGTTAGTGCTTGTTGTAGGAAATCTTTCATGCACACACTGTAATGTGCATGCTCTGTGGTAAATGAGTAGCCGAATCAGGGACGCAGTAAGAGGAGATTGTCATGAGAGAACACCATTTCTGTTTTACACATGCACGCCAATGTGTAAGCGGGGAATAGAGAGGTGACAGGGAGATAAAGCGTGTTTTTTTGCTTTCAAATAGCCTGTGAAAATATGGCCCAGTGGGTATTTTTTTAGCTATCATGTCTGCACAGTGGCTTGTATAAAGTGCCCATCTTGCTCCTGTTGTTGCTAAGTTGATGTATGGCTCGGTGTAGCTAGAAGTGAGAATGTTTTTGTGTGAGCAGGCGTTGGTTCAAGTGGCTCTGACTGCTGCAATATTCTCAGTTGAGGATATGGACCTAAGGACAGCATAACGAAAAATGAGTCAGCCCTGAGAGGAGTAGCTTCAAACATTTGCAATACTTTGCCCAGTTGGTTAGATACAATCTTATTTGACCTGATAGTGAACTCTATTTACCTTTTTAAACACCTGCTGACTGGAGCAGATGTAGATTTGTCCTCGGACTGCACACCCACTGCCTCTCTCATCTCTCAGTGCCTCATATTTTTGCTCTACAACCCCACAACTCCCTCATCTCATTCTCTTGTCCCCTCTCAGTCTCACACACACACACACACACACACACACACACACACAATCACTGTATCTGTCCGGAGTGGGCGGAGGCCTTAAAATGACCTCTCCAGCTGGCACACTGTGTTCTAGTATTGTCACTACAGCCTTGCATTTGAGCCGTATCACAGATAATCACATTGGACCCGCCTCCTCAAGCTTAGGCTGTGAGCAACGCAAATACGCCAGCTTCACACACACAGACAATCGAGGAGTGCATTGTGGTCTTCTGGAAATTGTTATTATTAATGCCACCTTTAATATCATTATTTTTTTGTTTTGCAAAACTTTGAAAGAAGGAAATATTAAATGGAAAACACACAAAAAGATCTGATTTGATGGGAACATTTTATTTGTTCCTTGAATTCTGGGTTATTAGTAGAGCTACTATATATATAATATAATGCTCACAAATATGAAATGAAGTGATGACTGTAATTACTGTGGCTCCCAAATAAGTTCAAAAATAGCCGCCTACAGATGCCATAACGGGAGATATGATAAACTTGCTGCCTTTGGTTTAATTTTACTCACTGTTTGATGATCCAGGGTGCTTCAGTTGGTTTAAGAGTTGATTGATTTGCAGGATGTATGGAGAGTTGCAGGATGACGCTATCAACTGATTGTCTTAACTGTTGCGTCAAAAAATAAACATTCTCCATAATCTCCAAATAAACAGGCCTTTCCAATTTCTAAGTTCAAATCAATGGGGTATTTTTTCCCCTGCATCAAACAATAAAACTAAGATTAACCAAATACATAGTGATTGAAGATGGTAACCTCGTTGCGTCCTCCATGCTCCACACTCACTTTAGCACACCTGCCTTTAATTAAAAGTTCCCAAGATGCCAGGTAGGGTGGCACATTACAGTGACTCAAAAAATAATAGGAAACTAGGGCTTTCTAGAATTGGCTCTGACAGTAAAAGTAGCTTTAGTAAATAGTTACTCAGACTCACGCAACATTTACTGTTATATATTTATTCATATTTTTTGCCAAACATGATACAAATGTGCAGAAATTGTTAATATTCAATATTTAGAGTTCATAAGATGTCTGTAGGAATACAGATTAGGTTTTGGCAGTGTCTGTTTCTTCACACTTCATACCCTCCTGAAATTTCACAGGGGTATACAGTATTAGCCTGAGTGTCAGACTGAAGCTCCCAGAACCTTCAGTCTGACATGGCTTCCATTGAAGGCGATTTACAAGGGGGAGGGAATTTGATTTTTCCCTAACCAATCAGTAGAGATCAACGACTCACCCAGAATCTGACGTCATTAGTATCCATGCTTCGGGGGTGCCGAAAACAAGCGAGCATTGCCCATTTAAAATGTCTCTGTCGTCGTGCACGCCCAGCTGCATCGCCGTTAAATCCAGTTTAGCAACTTCCTTAATTTGGTCCTCCATTAACGCGAGTAGTGGCGAAATACCTCAATAGCATCGTTAATGTGGTCTGTAGGATCTGTAGCTGTCGCCATTGTTGCTATCCTCACCAGTTACCCACCGGCGTACAGCTTGACATCAGCGTGGCGCTGATTGGCTAATCGCTAGACTCCCAGCGTTCATTGGTCCGTCCATCGTTTGGACGAGATAAATCGCAAATTCATTGAAGTATGCCAGACCAGTAATGCAAGCCTACTCAGTTGAGTGGGTGGGGTCTATGGTCTGGAACCAAGCTAATATAGTATATGACGGTATTAGTGCGAGGTGCAACACCCCCCACCCTGACTGGAGAGTATTCCACAAGCTTGCTCAGTTTCTTTAATTAAAGAACAACGCGAACTCATAAAATGACAAGAGAGTTAATATTCTTGCTCTCATTTTCCTTATTTAACAGAGAAATACAACCGTACACCTTCTGAATTCAAGATTCAAGTCCCTCTGGTTACTTTTATTGCCTCGTTACCTTAATGTAAAACACAATTCATTCAAACTAGACACAAACAAAATAAAACTCACCAAAACCATCTTAGCTGGTCATGTTAGTCAGTGAGTTAGTCGACTGTTCCAACAATCATCAGCTCTGGTTTTGACACACCAAAATGTCCTCTGTGAAAAAAGGCCCAGTAAACATCAGTGTCTTGGCTGCACTTCAACACTTCAGATGATACTCTGGCAGTCTATTCAGATGGTTCAAGGGTGTACGAAGTCTGTGGCAACTGTGTGTCATGCTCCCCAAAAAATATATGTTGATTCACTTAGAAAGTTGCTTTAACACTGATATGATGTGAGCTATCTACAGCACCAAGAAAGGAAGCTGCCAACTGGTGCCTAATATATTTCAGTGATCTCAATGGGAATGACTGAATATGTGCAGTATTGATAATTAAATGCGTGCAAAAATGCACACACACAAATATGCATATGCTTGTCTAATATTCTCACTTCTCCTTGCAGACACAGACTGTTCAGGAGGCTCTGCAGCGAACGCTACACTTCTACAGACAACAAGAGATCAGGTAAGACCGTCTTTCTCGCGTGCTGGTTTTCTTTCTAACCCTTGTCTTCTTTAATCATTCTCCACCACTCACTTGCTGCCTTGACTTAGCGTCCCGATCACTCATTTTCCCCTCTTTGCCTTTAATCCCGCCAATTGTCTGTCTGTCTTTCTGTCTGTCCGTCCGTCTGTCTGTCACACACCGGTTCAGTCTCTGTGAGCCTCTCACTGTCTCCGCTACCCCTCATTTTCCTTGCCTTTCCTTGTCTTTTTTCCGTCACACAGACACACACGTACACAGACACACTCCTTCACCTCTTGTCTCTGCCTTTCTCTCACTGTCCCTCGCTGTCCAAACAGTAAAGCCCAGTAGACAGGATTCAGCCAGGCACAACACGTACTAACATTGTCCATGAAGCACATACTGAATACAAATATAGACACCGGACTGGGACCTCTCTATTTTTTGCCATTTTCTCTCCTGTCCTCTTTCCTTCTCCGCTTGTTTCTTACTCATACTGTTAGTCGCTTGATTCATGCTCATTGGAACTGACCCCTGGTTTAAGCAAGTCATTTACTGACATGAAGTAGTGTGCTTCTTGATGAAGATGTTTTTCTGTGGCCTTTAGAAGTGTAATTTTTGTTACTCTGGTTTCTGTGTGGGGCAGCGTGGTCGTGCACTGTTGCATCGCAGCAAGAGGATCCCAAGGTACGAGCCCACTGGCTTGAGTTAGCTCTCCCCATGTTAGCGTGGGTTTTCTCTGGGTTCTCCACAGCTAATTGTTGACTCTAAGGTGCCAGTAGGTGTGAGTCTGATTAGCTGTGTGTCAGCACTGTGAAAGTCTAGCCACCTGTCCAGGAAGTACCCCGCCTCTCGCCCAATGTCAGTTGGAATTGGCTCTAGCAACCCCCCGCCCCCCATGACCCTGAATAGTATAAGGGGTTACAGATAAATAAATGGATGGATGGTTTCTGTGTCTCTTTGGGATAAGATTGAGTGACTTGTCGAGTATATAAGTTAAACTGAATCTGTGTATTTTAGGAATGTGGAAATATAAACATTTTATACTCTGATTATCTTGGACAGTATACGTGGGAATGCCGCAAAGTTTAGAAATAAAGCTTGTAACCAGTGGGTTTTGTAACCAGACTGAAACAAATCAGTGTGTGAAGTGAAAGAGCATCACTTGCTCTTCAGTTAATACCACTGTGGAGGTGACCTTGAGGACATTTCCCTGCCTTTCTGATGTCCGGCTGTTTCAGTGGATTCACTCAGTGACCAACAGATGTGAACCTGCACAGGATAATTAAAGTGTCAGGTCACCCAAATCACAATTATGTAAATTCTTCAGTGCAGTCTCACTTAACTTTAAAGCTACAATTGGTAACTTTCATAAAAAATTACTTTTGTCATGTTTGTTGTAACTGTCTTCATATTCACACAGCAGTCATATTGATCTGCCTACTCTTATGCTTTGCATCTCTAATGGTCTTACTGCAAATGAACAACAACAACAACACATCACTGCTCATTAACTGTGGTGAATCTGTCAAACTAGGCGGCACTAATCAAATACGAATCAAGATTCTGTCACTGCATTGCCTTATTATCGCCAGCAGTGTTTTCAGAAACATATTTTAGTGCACTGTTTAGCTGTAAAATGGGAAAGTTGGTCCGGCTGATGGGCTCTGCTTGGTTTTCTCTTGACTGTTTTCGGTATGGCGGCCGTGTCTCAAACATTCTCATTTCGCAGCTAAACAGTACACTAAAATATGTTTCTGTAAACATTTGAGGTGAGAAACAGGCAATGCAGTTACAGAATCTTGGTTCATATTTGATCAGCGTTGCAGTGATTGACATGATTGACAGCTATGTTCTCTCTTCGGCTCTGATTGGCCGTTTTAGGTGCGTTTCGGTGGATTCTAGCGAATGCCAATCGCAGTTTTTGGAAGAGGAGGCGGGACATGGTGTTCTTCACAGATTTCTTTCAAAATATAGTGACAGTTCCAGCAAATATGACACAAAGCTATTTCCATGAAAGTTACTAACTGTAGCTTTAATGGTATCTATCCATGTTGATAGTGTCTCTGAGAGTTTTGCCACCACCCCAACAAAATGGTATTGAATGGAGTTTTGTTTATAGAGCTCACTGCACTGGAAAATGGCTTTTGACAATCTCGGCACCAATTTCGCCTCCCAGTAGATCTACTTTCTTATGCGGAAACAATCCTAAAGAACTGGTGACAGCACCGATTGTAGTGAGGTATTACACAGTCTGATGGCTTTTGGCACACATACACACAACCCATACATACCCATGCTACATCTTGCCGGGATGCGATGGCAGTTCATTGTGTTATTAGCTTATTAGCACCTTATTAGCTCTTCCTATTAGCTCATTTAACAGCTAACCTTGTGTGTGTGTGGTTTGTGTCTTTTACAGGTGTCAGGAAGTCGGCAGTGAGGAGAGGCGAAGAGAGAAGAACGAGGAGAAGTGCCCGTTTCTAGAAAATTCTGGTTCAGAAGAAGATGTCCTACAAATCCTGCAGTACATGGCCACCATACTGGGTAAGTGTGTGAAGTAAGGCAAATAGTGTGCTTGACAGGAAGACTCTGTGTATATGTGTGTGTGGCCTCCTCTGCATTTGAGTAATGTGGGTATATAGTTTTCCCTTTGCAACTGTGGTCTTTTTAACAGGGTTCCTACGCAAGTATGGAAAGTATGGAAAAGTATGGAAATAAATTTGATCAATTTCCAGGTATTAACAAGTATGGAAAATGAAAAATAAAGTATGGAAAAATATATATGTTTCCAGACTATTACCACTGTTCTAAAATATTGTTTTCTAAAATAGAAAATTAGGTATTTCCAAAAATAATTTAATCAATCCGGATCATGTTTTATGCTGGGCCAAGCACAGTTTGTATGAGAGCAAACGTCTCAGAAAACATACCGCCCCTTTTACCTGATTGACAAGTGGTATGTCCAGTCCGCTGCCCCATGACCCTCCTCCAGCCCCCCAGGTATCAAGTTTCACTCCAACACTGCACCTTCGACAAGAAGACGAGTTTCACGAGGTTCACAATGGGTAGATGCAAGTTTCTGGATGGATGGCTTGACAATACTGAATATAAATACTGGTTGGCCAAGGATTCCCAATTCACACACAGAGCTAGATGCAAGCTTTGTGTGAAATCATTTGACATCGCCAACATGGGGGAGAGGTCGGCACGGTGGTGTGTCCAAAGTCCAAAGACATGCAGATTGGGGACTAGGTTAATTGGTAACTCTAAATTGTCCATAGGTGTGAATGTGAGCGTGAATGGTTGTTTGTCTCTATGTGTCAGCCCTGCGATAGTCTGGTGACCTGTCCAGGGTGTACCCTGCCTCTCGCCTGATGTCTGCTGGGATAGGCTCCAGCCCCCCCGCGACCCTCAAGAGGATGAAGCGGTTAGAAGATGAATGAATGAACATGGGGGAGAAGGTGATTCTGAGCCACATGAAAGGAAAAAACGCCAACGTCTCGTTACTGCATCGCTTGCACCCAGAGTCCCAACCTTTTTGCCTCAGCCCAGACATTGAACTTACCTGAGTTTTTATTTGCATGCCATTATGGTACTTGGCTACAATCGCCTATTAAGAATAATTAAATATGATGTGAAATATGATACACTGATATATTTACTCAGATGTCGCATATTCTCTGAAAAAAAAAAAAAAACCGCTGAGAAGTCTGGAAATTAGGGTATGGAAATGTATGGAATTTTGAAATCCCAAATGTGTAGGAACGCTGTTTTAATTTTGTGGTTTGGATTGATTGTACAGTACTGTTTTATTTTTATTACACGGCAAGACACTCAAAGGCACTACTTCTCTCTGTTTCTCCCTATGCATGTCCTTCAGTATTAGTACTGTTTGTTTATATGTGTGTGTGTGTGTGTGTGTGTGTATGTGGACACTTACACAATCAAACAGAGCCATCCCCCAGAGGCTAGACCTCTAAAACATATTGTAGACACTTTTAATGAAAAAGGGAAATATGGTATCATAGCCTAGGTAGTGTGCATGCAGACACAAATATACAACTATTAACACATGCAAAAACACACACTCACACACACACATACACACCGCATGACTCACTCTTGAGGCTTACACTGTCTCTATGGCCTAATATGAAAAAACACACACACACACACACACACACACACACACACACACATTGTCTCTGTGAGTCACTCAGTACAGCTTTGTCCTCCCTCTCCAACATCTAAGATCTCTTCCTGCCTCTTATCTTCAGTATTTTACCTCCTTCTAGTCCTCCCTCTCTGTCGTGTTATTCTGTTATGCAAAGCCACCATCACTGTATGCATTAACTGCACACCACCTTTGTATTTGTTAACTCTGTCCTTCAGTCATCTTCTTATCTTTCTGTTTATCTCCATTACTCTCTTTTTACAGCCATGCTTGCAATCAATATGTTCTTAAAGCAGCTGTTTTAGACAGGCAGCAGCATGGCACACCGTCTTTACCTTATACAACCCTCATGTGCATTCTGTGGATAAAGCACAAGAGCTCACAAGTCGCAGTTTATCCATTTAGCCATCCATTTTATGGCACTTATCTGGATGTGAGTCATGGTGGCAGCAGGCTAAGCAAGTAGCTCAGACATCTTTCTCCCCAGTCACGTCTTCTTGCTCTTCCTGTGGGATCCCGAGGTGTTCCCTGGCCAGATGGGATATATAATCCCTGCAGCATGTTCTGGATCTGCCTAGGGATCAACTCCCACTTGAATGTGCCTGCAGTACATCCACAGGGAGGTGTCCAGGAGGCTGTGCAGCCAGTGAAGGCAGCTCTGCTCAAACTGCCTCAGCTGACTTCTTTTTGATTAAAATGAGCAACAGTTCTACTCTAAACTCTGATGTCCAAAGTCCGTCATTAAAGGTTAAGTCCTCCTATCATGCCAAGAAAACCCTTAATCTTCACTAGGGTTGTCCCCTGGAAGTTGAGCAGTCTTTCCTTGTTTGTTTGTTTGTCAGTGTACTTCTGGGGACCTTTTAGTTCCCAGATTTAGCTGCAGGGTGAGTGCTCCTTGCTTTCACACTGCTCTGCGGTACAGGCAGCTGCAGACCCAGACCCAAGGCGAGTCTGAGTGTGATGGAGGCATCTGCCAGGAGGAAGATGGAAGGAAGCTTTGTCCAGTCAGACTCTGAGATAACATTATTTTCTCACAACAACTTAATATGATACAGTCTCTGGCTTTTGTTTGATATCTTTCAGTCTTTAGCATAGTTAGCATGCATTAGCTGGGAGGGCTAACTTGGCTGGTTTACTATATTACATGAAAGGTGCTGTCACCCTGAATGAACCCTTTTCAAACTCTATCAGGAAAGAAAGGAATGAATTGTCAAATATTCTTATTGAACAGCTAAATCCAATCCAACTGACATAATTCTGAGTTTGGTACAACACTAAGCTTCACCTTTCGGAATAGCACCAACATCAGCCCAACAGTTTGGTAAAATACCCACGTCATTGCCGATGCCATACTGACCTGGCTGTCAGTGTCATTTCTGAGCTGTCATAAGTTCAGTTTGGGACATGCATATTGCAAATAATATGCATATGCATAATAGCTGGTGAAGTGAGTTTTTTAAAGGCACAGTGATGTGTTTATAGGATTTGGCACTGTAGTCACTATATCTGCACACCTGCAGAACACTCCTAGACATGAAATACCAAAATTACTCCTGTGGTGTAATGTTGTTTAAGCGGAGTCAGTTTTTCAAGTGTGGGTGCTATGTCAAAGTATGTAAGTTGTAAATGAGTGTATCTGTTTGTAACACCATTCTGAATTGTGTCTTCAGAGTTTGTGTCACTTCTTGAATTGCATTGTTTTCAGTTTTCTTTCTGCAACTCTAGCTGTGCCCGTCAAAGTCATTATTAATGCTTTCCAAATTCAGTTTATTTTCCTGCACATATTTGGATTTTACTGGTTTTGCTATATTTTCTGGTGTCAGGTTTTATTAATATTAAATGCCAGTTTTAATTTTGCCATAATCCTTTAATCCTATTCCTTTCTTATTATTAGTAGGCATGTGACAAGATTATTTTATCTTATCAATATTCATTATTTTAGAGAGGCTTTGATGTTTGATTACATTGAGCACTGTTATTCTGTGGTTTTTATGCTTAAAATGATTTGTGCTGAATTTAAATCTTGATCTAAACATCATGGAGCAGAGGTAATGCTCGGCTTAATGTAAGGCAGCTGTAACCGTAAATTATTATATACAAGGGGGCTAAGTGGTCAAGTGCAGATTTAATGACATATCTCCTCAATCATACTGCTAATATCCATGTAGGTTTACATGTGTGTGTGGGCGGGTTAGGTGTATTGTGTATCAGTCTATGACGTTGAAAATGTGTGTGTATCCTCAAAAGAGTGCTATTCTGCACCGCTGACATCAGTGTTTTGCTTCCTCTCTCTCACAGGAGTACCATTCTGTGAGCTGCGAGAGCATTTTGGAGAGGAGTTCTTCGGCCTCTGCTTTGAAGAAAATGAAAGAGTGCTGCGGGCTGTGGGCGGCAACCTCCAGGACTTCTTCAATGGCTTTGACGCCATTTTGGAACACATTCGCACCTCCACGGGGCGCCGTGCCTCATCAGAGAGCCCCTCCTTCCAGTGCAAGGATCCCTATGAAGAGGAGACGGGGAGAAGAAAATTGGACAAAGTTGGAGAGAGAGATGGAAAAGGGAAGGTGTTGCTTCTTCATTGTTTCAACCCTGCCCCTGTTGTTGGATTGGTCATGCCGGGGTTAATCAAAGCTGTTGCCAAGCGGATCTTTCATGCAGAAGTTGAGGTGGAAGAGGTGCCACCTCTAACTCCCTTATTGCCTAATGAAGATACAGAACACACAGACGGTGACTCCACAACCCCCACCCCGACTGCGTCCCCCACTGCCTCACCCTCCTCGTCCCCTTCCCCTCCCTCTCCTTTCCCAACCTCTGTTCCTGCAGTTTGCTTGTCTTTCCAAATCCAGGAGACGAGCCCCCCTTCCCTCTCCTCCCTCCCAAATTCTGCCTCAGTGAGCACTAAACGCCCCCCACTTTCACTCTCCACCAACCCCAGTGATCTGCGCATAGGCCTGGCGACGTTTTGCCGTGCCTTTCCATTTCACCTTGTCCTGGGGCCTTGCATGGAGCTACTGCAGCTTGGAGAAGGATTGAGGAAACAGACTCGCATTGAATCTCACCGGGGCCTCTCGTTCAAGGACTTTTTTGAGATTGTCTCACCCAAGATGGATCCTTCGTTCCAGGGCATCCTGCTGAGGCTTGCATCCCCATTTACCATCCGTACCAGGCCTGATACCACACAAGCTGGCACCAAGGAGAAGGTAAAGATATCATACATAACAGACATGACACTATTGCTCAGATCCTACTTTTCACTACATATTATAGAGAAGTATAGCAGTTTTAGCAACTGCCTTGTAAACTGAAATCTAGTTTCGAATATTCAATAATAGGGCTGCTGATATGGTCTATTTTTAAATTTATCGACATAAAATAAGCAATGAATTTCATCCTAGAAACAAGTATCATCTGTGTAGCCACAGGCAGACAAAGCTTAAGCCTCTGCACCATGGAGCTCCCGAAATTGTTTAAACATATTAGAGAGTGAAGTTGTTGCAGTGGGTGACATATTCTGTGAACATGAACATGACCAGGGAAGTCTATTTGAAAAATGGCTTTGCCACTCTATTTTTGATCACTGGAGAGTAGCTCCATGTCACGCAGATGGTTTAGTATTTACACTGCTGAGAGGAGTAAACTGCACTCACTATTGTAATCAACAAGTACATCACCCAAATGCTTTGGTATGAAGCTTGTTTATCCATCAATTTATTTTCAACTGCTTATCCGGACCCGGGGTGCAGGGGCAGCAGGCCAAGCACAGCATTCCAGACGTCCCTCTCCCTAGCAATGCTTTCCAGCTCCTTTTGGGAGTCCCTGAAGCATTCCCAGGCCAGACAAGATATATAATCCCTCGCGCGTGTTCTGGGTCTGCCCTGGGGCCTCCTACTAGTGGGACGCGCCCTACAACGGGAATGCCCTGTAGGCATCCTGATTAGATGCCCCGTACCAACTCAACTGACCCCTTCTGACGTGAAGGAGTAGCAGCTCTACTCCGGATGTCCTAGCTCCTTACCCTATCTCTAAGGCTGAGCCCAGCCACCCTTCTGAGGAAACTGTTCTCCATTTCGGTCACTTGTATCCGCGATCTCATTCTTTTGGTCATTAACCATAGCTCTTGACCATAGGTGAGGGTTGGAATGTAGATTTTGCATGTCATATCTCATATCTCAGGCAGGGGGACTGAGGAGGAAAGATGGCTGCAGCAGGAGGCTCAGGTGTACTCCTGACACTTTTAGCTTACTGCCTCCTTTTAAAGTTTTTAGATACAGGGCCTAAACTTGTCGACACAGGGCCTTATTTTAATAAGTGTTTTTCTAGTGAATGGAGTAAAATCACCCTCAAACATTTTGGATATGGCAGTTTCGTGCTGCTGTCCACTTTCCTGTATCCAAGCTGCCATATCTACTCGAAACGTCACGGAAAGGGAACTGTCAAGACCACATCCAAATGTCAAAGTTTTGAGGCATTTATAATTGCCATCTGCCTTCTGATGTCCAGGGATATTCACCAATGTCCCGGCCCATCTCCTACGTGTGAAGCGAGTGGCGAGTTTGGCGTCTTGGAACCCGGATATGTATCTGAAAACATCTACAGGAGCAGCGCTGTGACTCCTCGGGTCACTTAGCCATGTTCCTTCTGGCAGGGGGACTGCCAATGGAAATTAGCCTTTTGGCTACAATTGGGTGCATTTACATTTTTTTTTAAAATGTTCATTAATGTACATTGTCCCTCTACAACAAATAAAAAAGATAAATTAAAAAAAAAAGATGGATCAGTAAATCGAAAGCTTCGCCTTCCGGCTAAGCTCTAAGTTCATATATACAGTCAGGTCCATAATTATTTGGACAATGATACAGTTGTCGTCATTTTGGCTCTGTACACCACCACAATGGGTTTTAAATGAAACAATGAATACCTGCTTAAAGTGCAGACTCTCAGCTTTCATTTAAGGCTTTTTTCAAAAATGTAGTATGAACCGTGTAGGAATTACAACCATTTCTTCACACAGTCCCCCAACTTTAAGGGCTCATAAGTATTTGGACAAATTAACATAATCATCAATTAAACAGTCAGTTTTAATACTTGGTTGCAAATCCTTTGCAGTCAATGACTGCCTGAAGTGTTGGACACATAGACATCACCAGATGCTGGGCTTCTTCCCTGGTGATGCTCTGCCAGCCCTTTACTGTAGCCGTCTGCACTTCCTGCTTGTGTTTTGGGTGTTTTGCCCTCAGTTTTGGCTTCAGCAAGAGAAACGCATGCTCAATTGGATTCAGGTCAGATGATATGACTTGGCCATCACAGAACATTCCTTTTCTTTGTCTTAAAAATGTCTTTGGTTGCTTTTGCAGTATGCTTCAGGTCAATGTCCATCTGCACTGTGAAGCATCGTCTAATGAGCTTTGAAGCATTTGGTTGAATCTGAGCAGATAATGGTGCCCCAAACACTTCAGCTTTCATCCTGCTGCTCTTGTCAGCAAGAGAAGACTTCACTAGAATA
Source organism: Epinephelus lanceolatus (assembly GCF_041903045.1). NCBI lineage: Eukaryota > Metazoa > Chordata > Actinopteri > Perciformes > Serranidae > Epinephelus > Epinephelus lanceolatus. The sequence continues at coordinate 31,364,459 of NC_135737.1, forward strand.
AATACAGAGGATTTATCACAAGATGTAAACCATTGGTTAGCCTTAAAAATGGAAGGCCATATTAGAGTTCGTCAAAAACCATCTAAAAAGCCTGTACAGTTGTGGAACAGCATACTATGGACAGATAAAACAAAGATCAACTACCAGAATGATGGGAAGACAAGAGAAGGAAGAAGGGAAGGAACTGCTCATGATCCAAAGCACACCACCTCATCAGTGAAGCATGGTGGAGGTACTGTTATGTCATGGCCATGTATGGCTGCAAGTGGAACTGGTTCTCTTGTATTTATTGATGATGTGACTGCTGAGAAGAGCAGCAGGATGAAAGCTGAAGTGTTTGGGGCTACATTATCTGCTCAGATTCAACCAAATGCTTCAAAACTCATTAGACGATGCTTCACAGTGCAGATGGACAATGACCTGAAGCATACTGCAAAAGCAACCAAAGACATTTTTAAGACAAAGAAAAGGAATGTTCTGTGATGGCCAAGTCATATCATCTGACCTGAATCCAATTGAGCATGCGTTTCTCTTGCTGAAGCCAAAACTGAGGGCAAAACACCCAAAACACAAGCAGGAAGTGCAGACGGCTACAGTAAAGGGCTGGCAGAGCATCACCAGGGAAGAAGCCCAGCATCTGGTGATGTCTATGTGTCCAACACTTAAGGCAGTCATTGACTGCAAAGGATTTGCAGTCAAGTATTAACCAAGTATTAAAACTGACTGTTTAATTGATGATTATGTTAATTTGTCCAAATACTTATGAGCCCTTAAAGTCGGGGGACTGTGTGAAGAAATGGTTGTAATTCCTACACGGTTCATACTACATTTTTGAAAAAAGCCTTAAATGAAAGCTGAGAGTCTGCACTTTAAGCAGGTATTCATTGTTTCATTTAAAACCCATTGTGGTGGTGTACAGAGCCAAAATGATGACAACTGTATCATTGTCCAAATAATTATGGACCTGACTGTATAAAGTTTACAGGCATAAGGTACTTACCACTGGTGTCAGACTTTGGCTGTGCAGAATCGATGATACGTGTAGGTAGAATAACATCACCATTCTTAATTTGAAATTCGTGGAGTGTAGGAAGGCCACAGTTTAAGTCAAATTGCAGTTTATTACACATTTTGCTAACACACAGGTTTCCAAAGTATTCTCCCCAGAAGGATGTTTGTCAAGACAAAGTGTAGTGTCTGTATGATGGAGGTGGTAACTCTGGGAGGCTATCGGTTATTTGCTCTAGTTCTTGGTCTTATAGGGGGAGTAACAGTATTGTTTCCACACCCGCAAGCCTGTGATGTTTTTGCCTGGCAGGCATGAGGTTTGAATTGGTTCCAATTTGCCAGAAACAATTAATCAATCTGAGTTGTATTTTATATCCAGACTTTTATTGATTGGATGGTCTCCGCAGGCTCTCTATGTTGGCACCAAACACCCTGATACTAAATAGAAGTGACAGAAAGGAGATAGATCAGTCCAGCCACAGTGCTTTGCTGTGTGTGTATGGGTGGACGAGTTAGGTGTGTCACAAGTAACACACTCAAAAATGGGAGGATATGAATTTTAACAAAGAGTGCTCTAATGCACTATTCTATTGCTAGCCCCACTGATTCTGAGGGAGATCTCAGCTTTTAGTTCAACACACTTCCTCACAGTTATATTTATTGGTCATCGAGGCATTTGAAGATTTGTTTTTATAGCACTGTTTCTTCTCTTCCTGTGCTGTGCATCTTTTAGTGAATTCTCCTCTAGTTCTGTGAGTGAACCAGGTGAGATAAGCCTCTTTAATCGTGACCTGCTCACACTGCGAGGTCTTAAGAACACATATTGTTTGGGCATGTTGAAGCACACCTGCTTTTTTTGCTCACGAAGGCAAAGCATCACTATGAGCAAAAAGGTGGGTGATTATGACAGGTATACGAATTGGAGGGTATGAAGGTAAATCGTTATCCTTTCATCACCTTTACTTGTCTCATTCTTTTTAAACACCTGTGCCAATTTACAGTGGTGCGAAATGGCATACCAAACGGGAGATGGCTTCTCTGAATAGGAAATAATATTATGTTATGTATCTACACAGTGGCAAGATGTGAATAAACAGCACCACAGATCTGCAGCCAAAGGCAGATGGTGCAGTTAAAAGTCCTGTCATGTTATGTTTTCCTGTCATAGTGCTGTTTGCACAAGTCTCTGCCCTGGCACGTAAACAGAACCCACAGACAGCGAGCATACTCACACCGCACACAAACCAGCCAAAGGACACATCTGAACAATTCTGATACAATTAGTGTTTGCAGATTATGAAAGGTTATTTGTTCTAGTTTGCTGCAAGATGGAAGATGATTAGGGTGTACTGCTGGCTCATTTCAATTCATTTCATGTCAGTGCCGTAGAGAAAGTCTCAGGTTCAGGATACAGAGTGCAACTTTATTATCATGCATGACAATAAAAGCATCAAGTTACCATATTTGAGAATCTTGAGCTGGTAAATATTTGGCATTTTTGGTTGAAAAATAACTAAAATGTTTATTCAATTATCAAAATAGCTGCAGTTTTAGTCTCTGTCAAACGACCAATCAATCGCATCTCTCCTATGTTATAATTCAATAATTTCCAAGGTTCTCAGCATAATTAGAAGTTAGTACATCACGACAACCATATGGGCTCCTCTCATGAAAGCTGTTTGCACTGCAGTGTGCAGTGTTTCATCTTTGTGTACACAGATCTCTAATTGGGTGATTTATGTCTTGCTTTGTCCAAACAAACCAATCCTGGGTTTAGTGCATTAATCTGAACAGATGACAACCAAACATAACTATGGAGGTTTATAAATTCTCCTTACATGCATGCACATAGATGCACATAATAAGGCACTACGATGCCCACAGGCCACGTGTCCTCAGGAGTATAGCCGCAGGAATCCCCTCTTCACAGTCAGGCCTCAAGGACCACTACAATACATCACCTTTCTAGCTGTCATCTGCTCTCAGTGTCTCTCATAAATTCACTATCATTATCTCTCCCTCTCTGCTGCTTTTTCTCTTGCAATGCTTTCCCATTTCTACACTCAGATTTTCCCAGCTTTTTTATTTTCTCCCTCTTATGCATTCAGACTAATTTAAAAAGGGCTTATAGCTGTCAAAATGGAAAAGTAACAACAATTGCTCATTAAATGCTTTCTCTTTCTGGAGTCTTCCCCTGTCTCCTGTTTCCACTTCTCTATGAGAGCTCGCTGATAAGACTCTACTCTACTTTTTTTTCTGGTTCACCTTGTGTCACTGGTCTGATTGCATATTATGGTGGTCGCACAGATCAGATCTTTTACAAAGATGTGTTCTACTGTAAATGTTAGTAAGCTTTTACAGGTTATGATGGATTTTCAGGGGTCAGAGAGAATACAGTTGTTATTTTACCACCCATTATCCACCTGTAACTTCTCCCTCTCCATTGATGGCTCCACTGTGCTCACCTCCTCCCATGTCCGTAACCTTGGTGTCATCTTCGATCAAACCCTCGAACATATCAAACACATCACCAAAATCTTTCATCTCAGAAACACTGCCTGCCTCCGTCCATCACTCTCCTTTTCAGCTGCAGAGACCCTCATTCATGCATTCTTCACTCTCAGACTAGACTATTGCAACAGTCTCCTCTACCGTTTGTCAGCCAAAACATTTAAGGCACTCCAGTATATCCAGAACTCAGCTGCTCGTCTCCTCACATACTCCCGCACCTGTGATCACATCAGCCCCATCCTTCATAACCTCCACTGGCTCCCCATCCCCCAGCGCATCCACCTCAAACACCTCATCATCACTTACAAAGCTCTACACAACCTGGCTCCCCCTACCTGTCCGAGCTCCTCCACCAGCACACTCCCTCCCACACTCTTAGGTCAGCTGATGCAAACCTTCTGCCCCGAACCATGTGTGTTTTTGCCTTTTTAGATGTCAAATAAGTGGGATTGAAAATGTACCTGAATTACTGACAGGAAGTCCAATCAAAGGGCTGCATTTGCATTCAGGGTTAGCTGATGCATCCGTGCTCTGCTTCTATGTGCTGACCATATATCTGTCTCATCTCTCACATCCTCAGACCACTGGTTGATAAAAGGTACTTCAGCACATTCATGCTGGTTTCACTGAGTCAGTGTAGCTGCCTTTTCTATTCCCTTTTGTTTGTGTCACCAGTGATCAGACCTGGCGCTGCTGAAGTTTAAGTCAGACACTTGAAGGATTCGTGATGCGGTGTGTGTGTTTGTGGAGCAGTGTGGGTGGACATTGTTTTTCTTTATTTTTGTTGTATGAATCTTATGTCACCTGGGCAGAGAAGCAGAACAAAGAGAGAGAAGGATGGGCTGACATTTTCACTAGAAAGGGCAGCTAGAGAAGGCGACAGGCCAAGGTAAAGAGGCCACAAAAGACCACTCCGCTGTGCTGCACTGTGTGAGTGTGTGTGTGTGTGTGTGTGTGTGTGTTGAGTGTCCTGTAGTGGATTTTCAGTTTGACTTCTTTTCCTCTCTTCGCCCAGGGACATGGACTGTGCAAGCGACATCCAAAGACCTGCTGAAAAGGTCAAATCTCATCTCTCTGTGTCTCTATGCTCAGTGTGAGCACTGTGGTCAGCCCACAGGGGAGTGTACACAGGTTGCAGTGTCAAAAACTCTCCTTTAACCAGTACATCATTTTGTTCATTATGATTCCCTTGCACTACAGTTTCCTGTATCCTTAGTATGAATCCTCCTTTCCTAGTCTTCCTGTCTCAGTCAAACAGTATTGGAGCAGGTTTGGGCATACACATTAGCTTGTTGTTAAATCGGCTAAACTAGATTTTATGTTGTTTCTCAGGGTTAAAAAAAAAAATACATGGAACTTAACAGTAAATGTGTGTTTCATCGTGCCACGCTTCACTGCTGAGTTGCTGAACAAACCCAGAATCACTGATTCATCAGGTCACTTTTAAGGACAGTTGATATGGGGTGCTGTTTTTGAAACCTGAAACAGAGCTGAACCAAGTTCAGAATTCCGAGTTGCAGCCTTGAATCATATTACATGGACCTGAGTCAGACTCCAGTGACAAATTTGATGACTGTAGACTTAACTTGACAAAAAAAAGAGAAAATAATTGCTACTCCGCTCAGACTTTAACACCAATGATTCGTGACTTCACTTGGACTTGAGAGCCTTTTGACTTGAAAATAGTTGATATCTTCCCCCAAGCATAAAGAATTAAAAGAATGTTATTTACAGTGGACCATAAAGCAGTTTGTCTCCCTTCATTTCCTGAATCAACTCCCAGCAAGTTGACACTTAATATCTCAGGTGATCCACTTTGTTTGAACCAACCTGACAGCATCCAATCCAGTCAAGTTGCAGGAGAGAACCATGAAGAATGAAAGCTGAGTTACTGACCGCCGGTTTGAAAAAATAAAATACAATTAAGATAATGCGTACAAAAACTATGCAGTGGTGTTAAAATGGCATTATATGTACAATTCCCTTGAGGGTCAATAAAGTATTTCTGATTCTGATTCTGATGTTTGGTCAAGGGTTCGTAATGACTTGTTTAGGACTTGAAACCTAAAGTTTAGGACTTGGAACTTGCTTTTCCTGACTTGGGACTTCCCATCTCAGTCAGATATAAGCATACACTTTTATGGGTTTTCAGATACAAGGTAACACCCTTACTTTGTGGGCTGTTTTTTCGGCGAGTCCTGTACCGTTGGCACTTTTCATCCGTTTTTGGGTTTTTTTTTTTTTTTTTTAGCGGATCCAGTTGAATCGGACATGGCAGGGCCTGTCAGTGAATGAATTCACCCTGATTGGCAGTTTAGATCAGTGCATAAGAAGAGAAACGGAAGTGAGGAAAGTAAACAAGTGGCTAAAGTCAAGAGGGCATGAGGTAGAAACACTTGCCACTGAACTCTTTAGCAAAATGGTTTATAATTGTTTGTGCTATTGTTTGCTAGTGCACGGTAAATATACTTTGTTCTTACAACATTGGATTGTGTTAATGTGCAAACTGGCTACTAACTAGTATCTTGAATCCGTCCTGTTGGTCTTCTGGTTTCCCTTTTTAAATGATGAATACAGACAACTACCACCTGCTGCTATAGAGAGTTATTTCCTCTCACACAGGTGCAGAATGTACATGCTGGCTGGCCACTGACTGTAGTCTTCACAGTGTGTTAATGTACCTATTTTACCGAGACACAGGTGATGTGAGGTGAACCAACAGTCAGCCTTTATCACCACTAGTTCTTTGATGTTGGTTCGGTGTGTCTGGGCCTTATGAGGGAAAATGTAAATGTTGATGCTGTTTGTTTGGGCCAAACTGTGGATGTAGGTTTACTTGGATGCTGATATTTTCTTTCTCTTAAAAATAACAGGATGAATAAGACAGAGAATCCATGAATCACAACACCTGCCTCCACAGTAGTGATGCCATCGCTGTAAACATCCAAAAGCTCCCAGACTCTGTGGGTCATGGAGTCAAAATTCTGGTTAGGATGAGTCAGTGCTTTTTTTTTTCATGGTGAAAGTCTAAGTGAACATTATGTGTGGCACCGGAGCATAAACCAGTAGTTGCACTAGCTTCAGCTGATTTTTAGCAGTTGTTGACAAAATGGCACGTTCTCAGTATTCAGACACAAACTCTGCTCTTTTCTGTGGCATTTGTACTCAGTGTAATTGGCTTGTTAAGAGGGGATGTTCAGGACGAGGACGATTTGTAAAGGCTGGGGAATACATGAGGAACCATCAGGGTGTTCATATTTGCAATGTCATGCTTGTTATATAACAAATGTTACTGTATTGCATATGTAGGGGAGGCTGGATGAGGTTTGTTTGTGTGTGCATGTGTGCACCTGCGTGTCTGAGTACAAAGACGGTTTTGACATTAGCACCACCTTTGATCTGTTTCGAGATAAATCACTGCTGTGGTAGTTTGTTTGTTCGGTGCAGAGTGCTTTGAAAATCACTGCCCTTTGTCTCTGTCTGCTCTTGACAAATTTACAAAAAACAGAGTGAATGAAAATACGAAGGAGGAGGAGAAAGAGGCAAAGAGACAAGGAGAAAACACCAAAAGTAATGAGCTTGAGAGATATTTTTAGTCTAATTGTTAAAGTAATAGTTTTCTTTTTTAATGTACTCTCTCAGATTTACCACCTTAGTTGGATTAAAAAGTGATCCTGAAAAAGTAAGCACTAGCTTTCTACTGTTACAAACGTTCACTTGAGTTGTGCCTACGTCAACACTGGGCACAGAGACAACTGGAACATAAACAACATTAGTGGATTTACAGTGACGTTGATCAGCGTGCGCTGTCCCTGATGTGAAATGTCCTAAAATGGTATTTATATTAGTGCATATAACTCCCCATGGCTTATGAGATAGTTAAGAGCATGATTGCTAAAGTATACGTTATTATTAGATGTTAAGGTTTCATAAAGTACTTGGAATTACTGCATGTCTTTCTTTCATAATTATTCCAACAGTTGGCCTAAAAATGTATGCTATAATATTTTATTTAGTATATTAAGATACTCAACACATTTTTGGAGCATCGTTATCAACAATACATGTGAATAATAAGCAGTATGAACAGATTTGACTCGTAGCTTTGCCTAGCATTAAGTGTATTGTCTTTGGAAGCTAAGTATAGACCCTTTCACAGCTTGTAAATAATGATGTAGACGAGATGTGCAAACATTTTGGCAACGGAAAAAGATCAAGTGGACTGCAACAGCTTGTAAAGCTATACAAGGGCACTAACCACCAAAGATTGCAACAAATTGACTTTGGCAAGTGGCAACTGACTTCCAGATCCATGTCGTATTAGCGACTGGATAGTAGACATTAGTAAGTGGCTCAGTACTCAGTGGCCTGACATGTACACCTTTTTAAATGAGAAACCTAGCGTGTACACCAGGGGTAAACTACGAGCATACAAGTCACTAGATGCTTACGACTACGTTATCTGTGGACATGTGCAGAACATCAAATACCACAACATAGATTCAGGGTTCTGTGTGTTGAAATCAGAAATCCTTCCTAGTCAAAGACAAGGATACAAGACCACCATGTATGACGGAAAACTACAATAGCTTGCAGCCATAGACGCTGCCGATTGCTCTGAAATGGTCGTGATCCTCTCAGAATCCCGTACATCTTGGGTCCACCATTAGAATACCGATTCTGTACTGTCTGCACATGCAACAACCAAACATTTTGGTGCTGGTAAAATGTCTAATTGCAGCTTCATAACTTGTCTGAATGACTTGGGAAGAATGCTACTTCCGTTGCCAAAATGCGCATGCATCTTTTTGATGACGTCGGCTGTGAAAGGGTCTATAAGCACTGAGCATTTCCACTGACCTTTAGATTCCCTGCAGCTTTCCAGCAGCCCAGTAAGGAGTGTAAAGCCAAGAAGGTGTGCATCTAGTGGCTACAAGTCCTTAAAACTCACTTGGTGAGATCACCTCACCACCCTGCCTGCTCAGCTCTAGAGTACTGTTAGCTGTGCATCCTGTAGCATCTGTGCTAGCTAGGTTCCCATCACTATTAGCTTAGTTGGTGCTGGGCTGTGCGGAGGTCTCATGTCTTCAAATTTAGGGGACCAAAATTATACAGAAAAAAGTTTACTTGAGCTAAATGTCATTTTAAACACACAATTTTCTTCATGATGTTACATTTTGGCAGATCTGCACCATAGGTTTTGGCACTTCTCTCATTTTAAATGTTGAAGGGAACGGAGCCCTAAAACTTGACCAATAAGCGACAGCATGAAAAGCGTGTTATTTTTGCATTAAAGGAAAAAACAATCATCAAACTACATGGCCAAGTTTCTTGTATGTAAAAGAAATATATGCGCCAAAGGTTTTTGATGCTATTTCTATTTCACATAGAAAGGACTGTTTTTTCCTTCATTAACTGGATTTTCAAAAGTTTATCTTCTAGATCCAATATCAATCTAGTGCAGACGGATTATGTCCTTCTGTTGTAGGATTATATAAAATCCTGAAGGATTTTCAATGTGACTCAACCAGTGCTCATAAATACTCATAAATAAATAACTACTCAAATAATCAACCCCTGATTGAATCACAGAATGAATTTACCTCACAGGTGGGATTTCTTTTCTTTCTTTTTTTTAATATAGGCCATCAGCACTTTAAACTTCTCTCGACTCCATCATCTGAAACAGGAAGGTACAAGCACATCCCATGAAAATGTGCGCTTTGTTTTTGTAACGTAGTGTTTATCTAGGCTACATGCTGTGTGCGAGTGTGTGCATTTGTTTCAGTGTGAGGGTGGGATGTAAGAGTACAGCAGAATATAGCCAGGGTCTGACAAGATAAGAGCATTGCAGCATTGTGTGTGTGTGTGTGTGTGTGTGTGTGTGTGTGTGAGAGAGAGAGAGAGAGAGAGAGAGAGAGAGAGAGAGAGAGAGAGAGAGAGAGAGAGAGAGAGGAGGGATGAGAGAGGCTGACTCATTGACTCTTTGCTGCTCAGTGCCTGTTCATGCAAATGAGAGTGTGTTGACATGCCAGAGTCTGCTCACAAAAGACAATCCATTAGCTGTCCGTTCCACCTCCCGCTATTCTTCTCTCCATCTTTCTCTCTCGTACCTCAAGTCCAGTGTGCCTCTTTCTCCTCATGTATCTCACGTCTCCCTCTCCCCGTACTCCCCCTCTATCTCTGCCTCTATTTTCACCTCTGGCCCTTCCAGCTGTTTTTTTTATCCTTTCCTCTCCCTCACTCCTTTTCATCTACCTTCAGCTTCTTTCCTGCCTATGGCAATCTCAACCTGAATCTGTACATTTAAATCATCTTGGTACAATGTGAACATCGCAGTGTGTGCTGCTCAGGCCTTGCTATTATAAGGCATAGCCACGTCTGCAGTACAATAAAAACCTCAAGTATAAATACACAATATGGATCCCACTGTGTGCTGTGATTGGCTAGTACTCGTCACGTTCACTTATTGAGGTTGGAGGAAGTTAGGTTTAGGGCAAAGAGGTCATGGTTAGGGCTAGCATTAGCCAATCAGTGATACTGTCTGAGATTAAAGTGGCAAATTTAGCCTATGTGAAAAAAATGTCAGGTGACATTGCATAAAGAGTAGGGCTGCCCCTGACTAAGAATTTTCCTAGTCGACCAATAGTCATCATTTAGTGCCATTAGTCAACTAGTCACCCGCGTGTTTACGATATTAATTTGATTATTAAGTGATATATTTTGGGCGGGGCAACACAATGGTTTGAGCTGAAGGTGTGAGAAAGAATAGTATCAGTAACATTGTTAACACTGTGCTACATTACAGAGAAATACAAAACCGTACTAATGACCCTTCATTAATATAGGCCTATATTTTATCTACAAGTGCACGTCACACACTGAGCGAGCCGCCTGTTAATGACGCTGTCGGCAAAGCAGTAATGATTGTGCTAAGTGGCTAATGGGCATGTAGCTACTTCCATGTTTCAGATGATACATCATGTTTGTAGTCGACCAATGAAGATGAGTTAACATATCACCTTGGGTTCGTCCTTCACCTTCTCAAAATGATCCCACACTTTGGATTTCCTGCCCGACACGTTATTAACTAGCCTGTGGAATAACAGCAGGTACCAGCCCTGGAAATTAACGTTACTCCTGTCTGACTGCTGCTCAGTGCGGCCACTTCCTGTGTCCGTCCTTTCAAAATAAATTCCCATGATAAATTACCAAGGATGCCCAGGAATAACCACCCAGGTGTAACTAGCAATGTTGGCTACGGACATCTGATCCCATTCAATAAAAACGGAAATGATTGTAATTTGATTAAGACGTGTCATCAAATAATTGTTAGCTAGGTTTGGAAAAGCATGGTACCTGCAAATGTTATTAATTTTTGAAGTAGCTACATACTGACAGCTTCACCTTCTCATTTTGGGCGAGATGTGAAGTGGATACATGTGTTACAGATATATTTGTGTTCAGATCTTAAATGTGCATTTACATGTAGTGGTTATGAGAAGAGTTTGAGAAAAGTTTAGTCAATTCACAATTACTCTGTACAATTAAGTTAAAAGGGCAAGATAATTCAACTTACGATGTATTTTTCAAGGTAAATAACACTAGCATAGATTACTAATGTATTCATTTGATGATGTATTTAACCAGACTCCCAAAACCCCAATGTTTTTCTATTGTTCCAGCTCTATACAATCTGTTTCCACGCCTTGATACAATGCATTAAAACATTATAACAAGCATGGTTTATCTGTGAAGAATTCTCAGAGTTTCTGGTGCAGAACCTTGAAAAACTGTTATTTCTTTGTGGTGACGATGCAGCGACCTTGAACAAGGGCTCAGTGTAAATGTGTAACAGCCTGCTACAAAGAAGAATCACTACTACATACTGACTAGGACACAACATACTAGCCCTCTCTTACAGTTTGCTGTGTCTTTATCTGCTTTTGCAAAAATACATTTTACATGCCTTTCCTACTTTCTGCCTCCCTGAAGTTCAGTGGGCCATCTTCATTTCTCTTTTCTCTGTGTTATTCTTTCCCTCTTTCATCCAGCTATTTATTCCAGTGCTTTTATTTCTCATATTTTCTTCTTTTTTTAGCCTTCCCACCTCATTTTCTCTGCCTTCCATCTCTCCTACCCTTCCCCCTCTTTCTGTGTCGCTTTCTTTCCTAACCACTATGTTCATTCTGCCCTTCCTTCCTCCTTCATTCACTCACCTCCTCTTTCTCTGCGCTGTGATGACAGAGATGCAGGCAGAAGGAGAGGAGAGTGCTGAGTTTAACAGAGACGCACATCTAGGCCAACACAACTGCCTCCAGGGATGTGTGTATATATGTGTGTGTGTCGATGTATGTTTGTAGCTGTGCATCAGTGTGTGTGTGAGAGAGTTTGAGGCAGAAAATGAGAGTGACAGAAGAACATAGACACTGAGAGTAAGGCGGTGAGACACTGGTATAATTATACCTACTGTACATGATTAAAAAAGCAACAACGGTTGTTAGATGGAAACTTCAACCTCCATTGTGTAACAGGAAAATGTAATGAAACAGTTACATAAAAACACAACAGCACAACAGTAGAACAACTCTGAACACTAATAGCAGTCTTGCAGTCCTGGAAGGTTATGCCGGTCCTGCGGGATGGCGTGATGAAGTTGCTGGTCCTGATGCTGTGATGCAGGGCAACCCACATTTGAGGCTGCAGTGTCCACAGACAGGGTACTGATTTAGTCTAGACTTCATGGTGTAACCATGATACAGCACCTGGTATACTGACACAACACCACTTTATCCTGTTAAAACAATTTTCAGAACTTGGATTCATTTTTATGAAAAACCCTTTTGATTTGTTTGTTTGTTGGACCCTTACAGACTAAAGGAATATGAATAACTTACCAGGTAATCGATTAATGGACACATATTCTGACTTAATGACAGCATTAGAGGTTGGGAGTCACAATTGTTTTTGTCTCTCTTGTTTACCAGGCCGCTAAATCTGAATGAATTACTATACTCTTTGGTGTTCAAGGTTTCGTTAAAATGGACTGAATGATTTGATTGTGGAGAATCTTACCAAGCATTGAGGTGCAATCTAGACAGCTAACTAACGCTAGCTCAAGCGGGTTGCCAACAACCTGATTTTATACACCCAACTGCTTGGCAAACAGACCAGGGTTATTATTTAAGTGTGTGTATGATCCATACTAGAAATGTACATACAGACAAAAGCCATAAATGGCGTGCGGCAAAAAAATATTCAACAATGTCTACAATCAGGGCTTCCACCTCACCATCTGTGTCGCCAGTTCCCTCTCTCTGAAATGTTCCTAAGTGTGGGTCACAGTTTCTAGCATCAAGTCTGCTTCTATAGATCACAACTTTTGCGTTGGGGGAAATGGCACACGCCACTTTCAGGCCTCATTTTGTGCATATGTAATTTTTATAAATGAGACCCCTGGCATCTAATTGAGACAGGCCTTTATTTGTCAAAATGTGTAGCCACACCAGGCTAGAAAAAGGGACTGGACATTTAATTGGGACTTGGCTTTTAATTGAAGTTTTACGGTAGATATTTAGAGCCATTTTCAATACCACTGAGAGCAATTGAATATTTTTATTAAAAAATAAAAATAACAAGGCTAAAGCATGACAAGGACAACTTTTCTTAGTTAGTTCCAGAGAGCAGCAGAATGACTGTAGTAAACATTAACAATGACAAAGAGCAAAAGAGCACAGCTGGTACCAGTGTAGTGAAACTGCAGAAAATGATTTTTGAAGCCATTTCAAATATTCAGTATCAGTAAATTCAGTGGTTCTCACTGGTCCAGCCACAGGGTCCAGATTTCTCTGTAGCCATTAGTTCAAGGTCCACAGCATCGTACTTGTGTTTGGCCATGTTGTCGAGCTAGTTTGCTGTCGCTGTTAAGTAGCTGTCAGTTCTCTCACTCACTCTAAAGCAGGAAACGGCACTTCAAAACAAAAGCTCTGTGCCAGAAATTCACCATACTTCAAAATAAAGTTTTTTTGTTTTTTTTTAACAAAATTGACACAGTCCAGAGTAACTTGCGGTCCATTCAGAGTGGACCCTCGACCCACTTTTGGACTGTGACCCACCAGGAAACCAAAGGATAAATTGATAATAGTAACAAATCATTAACTGTAACTGTAGCTGTCCTATTTCACAAAATGTCACATCTATTTTTTTCCATCATATACACACACTGAATGTACAAAATATCAGGGGCATCCTCCCGATACAGACTTGCAACCCATTTACTAAAATCCATTCGTCTCAAGGAATAAAAGATCTTTTCAAACCATTTTTTCCTCATTTGTAATTGCTAAAGATTTAAAGGACAACATGGATCTTATTTTTGTAGTCTTGCTGAGATCTGTAGAGGTGGTAAAAAGAAGGAGAAAGATGCCACCCTGTAACTTGCCCTGTCTGACGATTGTAGCGATGTTGTTGCGTTCCCAGATCTCAGCTAACATTTCGGGTAAATTCCTGTCATAAATGAGCTTTTGAGTGGGTGTTTAAACTCCCACATGACACTGTGACTACTGCTGTGTTGCTGTGGCAGCGTGTGCAGATGTTAGGCATACGGTAAATGTGCTAGTAGAATAACCGTGCCTGTTAAACTACTGAATGAATATATGTGAGTGTGTTCTGAATCTGTCAGTTTGTACTAAGTGGATCACACCAGGCTGTGTTTGAGAGGATGGGTGTGTCTTGACCTCAGACCCTGTGGGTTGTCGGCAGTATGTGCATATATGTTTGTATGTGTGTTTATGTGTATGTATGTCAATGTTTCTGGGAAACAGACAGTCAGGGGCAGCATGTGTGTCTCCCCACTGGATGTATTCTGTGTGTGTGTGTGTAGATGTAGACTGTATGTATTATGCAGACCTAGGAGAGCCTTGTGCTATAAATAAAACAGGGCTGCAGTGTGCTCACTGGCGGAATAATCTATCTGACACTATGGAGAAAGAGAGAGAGAGAAGTAATTGAAGAGACAGAGAGGGGTGGAGGGGGGGCAGCAATGAAAGACAGGTGAATACGGAGAGAGAACGAGAAACTAAAGAAAGCGAAGGAACGGGGGCAAGGACTGAGCAGGAGGAAGAGAAATCGTGCCCAGGGAGAGACGAGTGGCTTATCCATGGGGCTTCTCGTAGTTAGAACCGTGAAACAGCGAAGAGTCATATTCAAAAGGGCAGCGATGTCTTTCCTCAACATCTCCTTGGGTAATCAGTCAGCCATGCCCGTTTCAATCTCTCTCTTCTGTATCTGCAAGGACCAAGAGGCAGGCTGTTTTGTTTGTACTCCTCACACCTTTGCTGAGGACATTCAGCAGGACCTTCGCATATTTGTCATCATGTCGAAGTGCTTGTGAGCAAAGTGTCGAGAAGCTAGTGAAACCAATTCTTATTCATCATTTGCAAATACTGTTAACAATAAGACTGCAACTGTTAGTACAGCTGCAGCCCATTATCTTCTGTTTGATTTTTGATTTGTCTCATAACTCGAATGCTTAATCTCAAAAACATTACATATGATCCTAGTTTAAGCATTTGTTGTTCTAAAATATGTGGATAGACAGTGTGTGTCAAACCAGAGACTATGGGCCCTATTTAGATGGTCTAAAGCGGACGGCGGAGGGCGCATAATCCATGTCGCAAGTGTCATTGCTATTTAGATGCAGGTGCAGTTGTCATTTTCACACCCTGCGCCCTTGTCGTCTAACTAGCAAATGAACTTGCGCTTCTCTGGGTGTGTTAGTTGTTAGTCTAAAATTGAGGAGTGGTCAGGCGCAGTCATGGCGCGTTGCTAGTTAGATGACGTAAAAAGCAAATGCGCCAGTGACCAACAAAAACCTGGTCTAAAGTCCACGGCGCAGTATTTTGCTGTTAAACAAGTTAGTAATATGCGTCTCTAGGCGGGTGCACAACGCGCGTGCACTCTGCTCAGACGCACACAGAGCAGCCACACATGCAAAAGATAACAAATAAAAATATGATTACAGTGTGAAAGGTTATTATTGTGCACATTAAAATGTTTATCAGAAACACGTCTTAATGATCAGTCATTAATCAGAATGATCTAATCGCAGTAATAATGGTCATCATAATTTGTAATAATGACAAATGAAATTGTGAAATCCTCGGGGAGCTTGGGTGCCTGTCTGCTGTCCCCATAGATCTGGTTCTGATGGGCCTTCACCTCCCACACGAGGAGTTGGTAGGTCCGACATCTAGCTCTCCGCTGTGTGCTCCAATCACGCCTCTTTTAAAGGGAATGAGAGGTGACACTCTGATTGGCTTATTGAATGATACGCCCAAAACACACCCATGACTAATTCACAGAGTAAGTCCAACCCTTTTAGACTCTCTGCCATGGCGCACAGTCTAAAAACGCGCTGTCTTACTAGCAAGTGACTGGGACACGCCCATGCGCCGCACGCCTGGCAGGGCCCATTATGTTGATGACAGGATTGTCTCCTTAATAACTAGGTCACCAGTTTACTCAGTTTTTACAAGCACTTTCCGTACAGGGCAGCATGCATTATATATTAGGCCTCCCATTGCTAAATTAAATTTACTGTCAACCTAATCACAGTAATCTGCTCTTGCTGTAATCTCGTTGTATGTGCAACATTGTGTGCGTGTATACATTAAAGCAGTGGTTCCCAACCAGTCTGAATGGACTGCAAGCGACTCTAAAATGTGTCGAGTTTGTAAAAAACTACATGTATTTGTAAGTAAAGTGAATTTCTGGCACAAAGCATTTATTTTGAAGTGCTGTTTCCTGCTGTAGAGTGAGTGACAAACGGACAGCTGCATAACAGAGACAGCAAACTAGCTTCACAACATGGCCAAACGCAAGTATGATGCTGAGTATATTAAACTGTGTGGACCTTGAACTAATGACTAAGGAGAAATCTGGACCCCATGGCTGGACCAGTTGGGAACCACTGCATTAAGTGTGGATACATGACCCGAGCCAGGCCGGGTTTGAACAAATATTCACAAATTATGTTGAGGTTCAGGTCTGGTTTGGCCTACTTCACATGTTGATTCAAGTTCTTTTTGTGAAAATATGGTGTAAAAATGATGGAGGCAAGCTGTAACCATGGTAACAACCATTGCTTGACAGGGTGACACAAGCTCAGTGTTTTAGCTTATGTTAAGTGCGTCCGCTTCAGGTCAGTTTGGGCATAAAAACAGAATGCCTGCCAGGTTTAGGTCAGGTTCAGTTACTACTGTCTGGACAGGGGTTATGTTTGGATAGAAATCAAGCTGCACTCTAGTACACATGTGGTTAAGTATGTGTGTGTGTGCATATGCATGGGTTTGTGCGCAGGCATGTAAGCATAGAAAGGTATGTTTGTGTTCAATATGTTCATAATTTGTATGCTTGTAGGCGCATTTTCCAAAGATTCAAGATTCAAGATTCAAGACCTTTATTTGTCCCTGAGGGGCAATTGATTCTGCCGCAGTAGCAATAAAAACAACAGCAACAAACAACAATGACAACAACAAGGTTGACACACACAAGGCAACAGTCACATAAAATCAGTCGTATCTAAATAAATAAAAACGCATACTTGAATAAAATATGAACTAATGATGGTGCTACCTGTACTGTACAGAGTTAAGCAGTGAGATGGCAGAGGGTATGAAGGAGAATTTGTATCTGTTAGTTTTGGCTAATGGTTGTCTGAGACGGGAACTAGAGGGCAGGAACTTAAATTCTGAATGCAGGGGGTGAGTGCTGTTGGACATAATGGATTTTGCCTTCTTTGATAGCTGGTTATTGTACAGATCTGAAAGGGTTTTTTGCTGAGTGCCAATGATTTTGCTGCTGACTTTTGTTATCTTGGTTAATGAGTTTTTCTGTTTCAGATTGAGTGATGCAAACCAGCAAATAAAAGAAAAGGTGACAACAGACTCAATAAAAGATCTATAAAACATTGTCATCAGAGATCTGTCGACCTGGAACTTTGCCAACTTCCTTAGACAAAACAGACGCTGCTGGCTTTTCTTGATCAGCATGTCGGTGTTTCCCTCAAAAGTCAGTTTATCGTCGATTATGATGCCCAGGTACTTGTACGAATCGACAATCTCCACAATTTCTCCATTTACAGTGGCGTTTACAGGGGCAGGGTGGTTGCATCTAAAATCAATGCACATGTCCTTTGTTTTTGTGACATTCAGTTCCAAAAAGGCTTCATTGCACCACTTTAAAAACTCATTTAAAACGGGACCATGGGACATTTCAGTGTCATTTAACAGGCTCACAATAACTGTCATCTGCAAATTTAACAATGTGATGGTTGTCAAATTTACTACGGCAGTCGTTTGTGTACATGATATAAAGGAGAGGAGAGAGAACACAGCCTTGTAGGGATCCAGTTGATGCTTTTGATAGAGTGGATATGTGCTCATTTACTCTAACCCTCTGAGACCTGTCAGTGAGAAAGTCCAGGATCCAACCCACAATGTTACAGTCCAGCTTGAAATGTTCGGTGAGCTTTTCCACCAGCAGGTGGGGCTGAATCGTATTGAACGCTGAGGAAAAGTCCACAAATAACAAAGGCAAAGCTAAAGTTGTTGCCACAATATGACCTTGACATGTTTCCGTAGACCTGCAATGAAGTTGGTAAATGGAAAAAATAATTACATATTTAATTAGCTATATATTCAAGAGTCATTCTTAAATCACTCTTATACACCTAAATTCATGTAGGGAGAAATTATAGAAGAAAATACAATGAATCATTATTTGTTAATGACCTATGTTGGAGCACATTAGTTCAAGAAAAGCAAGTATCAGGTTGACATGACATCCATAGTAACGAGAGGCAAATAATGAGCATGCTGTCTAGATCTCACAACCTGTCTTCCATCCCCCCTCTCCTCTGGCTCGGTGTATTTCTGCAGGATTGTCTGTAACATTTCACTTTCTCTAAGTGAATATCTATAAAAAAAATTAAGATTCACTTTTAATTTCTCATTTAATTGCTCCTCCTCACAGGTCATGGAGTTGAAGGGTCAGATGATCCATGTGCCCGAGTCCTGCTCCCTGATGTTCCTGGGCTCGCCACGTGTTGATAAGCTGGAGGAGCTGATGGGCAGGGGCCTCCATCTGTCAGATATCCCCATCCACGATGCCACACGGGACGTTATCCTGGTGGGGGAGCAGGCCAAGGCCCAGGATGGACTAAAGAAGAGAATGGACAAACTTAAGGTAGAGCGGTTGGTGGAATATGTTTGTTTGAATTTACAGTAAGCTGATCACATACACTAGCTTGTGTCACAGCCGAGGCATTACTGGTAAAATGATTTGTTGTTAGGGTCGCAGGCTTTAATTACAACTAAGCCTTACTAACAGGCCACAGCATACACTAAACGACCAAATGACAACCTGCGACCATGACACTTGAAATAGTGAAAATGCAAAAAAAAAAAAATTCAGTATGTTTGGTAGCTTTTTATTTTTGTTTTCCATCATGTGAGACGATTCACTGAAGCGAACATGTTAAATCCAGCGTATCGGCTGATTCATGATGGCTGGAAGAACATGGCTCCCGGGACTTGCTCTTATAATTTGCTTTCAAAGTACCCTTGAGCAAGCCACTGAGTCTTGACCCAATCCTATGCATCTGCTCGCTGCAACACTCTCACACTGCGACTACTCCCCCAGGCCGCTGTTATAAATAGCTATATCTTAGTTGACTTGCCTGCTCGAACAATGGTATAGCACTGCATCAGGCAGATTTGGCATTAAGAAGCTCGCCCACAGACACAGTTATGCGTATGCAGATACACACAATCAAAAATGAATCAAACTAATACACAAATACATTTACGTGCACCAGCAGTTTTAATTTGGTGCAGTACTCCCACATCTCCGCATCGTTGTCATCAGTGCCTTCATCAAAGCAAAGCACACAGAACAAAACCCCCTAATCTCCTTCTCGTCTCTCTCCTCCCAGGCCACATTAGAGCGGACTCACCAGGCGCTGGAGGAGGAAAAGAGGAGAACCGTGGATCTCCTCTATTCCATATTTCCAGGTGATGTGGCACAGAAACTGTGGCAGGGCCAGCCAGTGCCTGCTCGCAAATTTGATGACGTCACCATGCTGTTCTCAGACATCGTGGGTTTTACTGCTGTGTGTGCCCAGTGTACACCCATGCAGGTCATCTCCATGCTGAATGAGCTTTACACACGATTCGACTACCAGTGTGGCATTCTGGATGTTTATAAGGTCAGTAGACAGAGAGATGCACACATCTTCTTTATGTGATGTAGTAATACCTGCTGAGATAGGATGTTGGGATGATGCGAAACACACTGGGAGGGTTACCATCCACAACTTTTGATAAACACAAAAATAACCATTCTAATATGTGACGAACTAAATTGAACCGAACCGGACTGCTTGATGGAAACAAGGCTTTATAGAGCCTCCTCTC
Organism: Epinephelus lanceolatus; assembly: GCF_041903045.1. Taxonomy (NCBI): domain Eukaryota; kingdom Metazoa; phylum Chordata; class Actinopteri; order Perciformes; family Serranidae; genus Epinephelus; species Epinephelus lanceolatus. Next base: position 31,384,453 of record NC_135737.1, read on the forward strand.
CATGGGGTCTTCAAAGTGTCACCATCTGTCTCTGAAACTAAATCTTTAGGTTGTGCCATTGTCTGTGCACAGGATGTATTTGTGTGTGTGTGTGTGTGTGTGTTCTCTTTACATGTGAATGTGCTATCATGAATAGGCGAGCTTGAGCTTGTGTTGTGGAAAAAGTAACTTATTAATGGCCAGTCTGTGGGAGCTTAACAAAGATGTGTCAATATTGTCCATCTGACAGTGTGGCCTAGTTACAGTCTTCACTGTAGGCAACCGTCCATAGAAATAGAATTTTATTTCTATGCTGCCATCTCTTCCTCCTTTCATCCTTACTTTCTCTCATCAGATCAGTATTTCTTCTTGTTTTAACTCTTTCCACCTTTCCTTCTTTCCATCATCAGCATCATCGTTACTCTCTATCTCTATACCTCAATCCCTGTGACATCACCATATACCTGCCACTTTCCCCCCTCAAAAAATGCATTTTTTCCTGTGTTATCTCTCAGAAATGTCATGTACTGTATCAGATGCCTGGAGAAAGAGAAGAGGAGATACAGAGAGTGTTTATGTGTGTAGCAGTTGCAGAGTGAGTGTGTATGTGTAAGAGAGAAAGCAGGAACAGGAGGACATGGTGAGAAGATTGGCGCACTCATATGTTGCCATTGTCATGGTTACTGTCGAAATGATTTAGCCAGTGGCAGGCCTAAATGAGAGCAGTTTGTCTCCTAGTTTTCTTTCCCCCTCCTCTCCTTCTCCTCTCTTGTGCAATCTATTTTTCTTTTTTGCTTTAAGGACTGTGGTAGCTGCTGTGACACCTAGCTCACTCCTTCAACTGGAAATATGTGAACACATCCATGAAAGTGAAACTCCTTGTTTTGCTTTATTAACATGCATTTGAATTTGGCTTTGGGAAGTAATTCAATTACTGCAGTCTCTGGCATAATAAGCCCAAACGTGGACTAGGAATGACTTCATGACTTAAATCTTAATTCATCTGTCTATGCAGCTGTTGTTGAGGTTGTGGAACGAGCTCTTTTCACAACTTACTACCATTCCATTAAGGGAGCACTTTTGGAGAATAAAACCTCCCTTAGTGTTATGGCCAACAAATTAGGATTGTCAAAGCGGTGTCAAAATTCAGGCTAAATCTTGCACTGTCAACTGTATTTCCATAACAATGTTTTACAGAAACAAATAATAAATATAATAAAAAAAAAATCTCTTTCAGTGGGGACAAATATTTTGGGGTAAGTTGCCCAAATTGATTGCCTACTGTATGTGGGAAACACTGTGCTGTTGCTTAAAAGATTAAGTGACATGGTCTCATCTCTCTAATCCAAGCATCTCTCCCTACCAAACCATTAACATTTCACACCCATTTTTAGCTTAAAGCTAACTTTGGCACACTAAAATGCATCAGCCATTTATGTTTAAAGGAATACTTCACCCACAAAATGATCATTTGTATATCAATTACTCACCCTGTGTTACGTTGTATTTTCTGACATGCCTCCACGGTGAACGAAGAGAAAATTCTTGATGAACTGAAGTAAAGGAGGCCACGTTGAACAACAGAAAAACCCTCTCGCTACTCATGCAGGATAATCTAAGTCTCATTTGTCCAGTCGTATGATCAGTACTTCCCAAACCTTACTAGGCTATTTAAAACACACGTATACATGTAGTGCACCTGGGCAAGTACCTGTGTTTGAACTCTGCTTGTGCATTCCACTGAGCAAAGTTTAAATGCCAAGGCACGCTACTCATCTGTGCATGAGGCTGTTAATGCACATGTGTTTTAAACTCCCATTTACTCCAAATCATCAATCATCAAGAACTTTATCCATTTTTTGATTATTCGTTCACTGTGGAGGCATGTGGGAGTAATAATAAAAGTTTTCTTTATGAATTCAAGGTAACATGAGGTGAGTAATTTATATACAAGTTTTGTGGGTGAATTATTCCATATTTCCTTATGTATGATAATAATGGGAAAAAAACATTTGTCTTGTGTTTTATAAATTGCAGTCAAACTATTAACTAAATTGAAAAACATCTAGTGAGATGGAAGATTTTGTGATTATGGGCCATATTTCTGTGATGATACATGGTAAAGGTGAGGCTGAATTTCAGGGACCTTGTGATAGTTGCTGTGGCAAAAGATGAATCAATAAAAATTCCTTTTATGTTTGGGTTTTCTGGCCTCTCAGACTGGGTCACAAGCAGTGCAAGGTGCTGTAAGTGGCTTTCGTGAGATCCTCTCCAAATGCTCACCACCTCTTACTGTGAACGATGCAGGCCAAGAGAGAGAAACAGTCAGACACTGTAGTTCTTACATTACAAGAGGAATGAAGGAGTGCTTTTAATTTCTGCTACTCAGTGGAGATGGCATAAGTGATTGAATGGCTACATAGTTTCACACATCAGTGTATTACACTCAAAGCCAGACTAATTCATTTTAGTTTCTGCCCTTCCTCCTTCATTTCTCACACAGATTGAAACAATAGGCGATGCCTATTGTGTGGCAGGAGGACTTCACAAGAAGGTTGATAGTCACGCGAAGCCAATTGCACACATGGCTCTGAAAATGATGGAGCTTTCCGAGGAAGTGCTGACACCTGATGGGAAGCCTATCAAGGTAAGTTTTATCTTTTGCGACACAAACTAGATGAATTCCCTTTCTTTCTGTATTTTACATGTTCATAGTTTGCGCTCATAGCATAAGTTTAGATTACGTGACCACTAGGGGTGTAACGATACATCAATCCACATCGATACATCAATTCATTGATTAACGATCAGATTATATCGATGCAAAATGAAAACATCGATCCATATCGTCATCTTAAAGATACACATTTATTTTGAAATTCACATAGCACGTCTGTGTCACCATTTCTGGGCAAACGCGCCTCCGCTCAAACAACAAACAGAGCTCAGAAACAAAATGGTCAAATCATATTCTAGTTGTTTTTGTGAGTTGATGTAAATGATTGTGTTAGATGGGCATATGATATTGCATCATATCGATCGCAGACTCCTGAATCGAATCGAATCAAAATCGCATCGTGACAGACTTTGTGATATCGGTAAACATCGTATCGTCATCCAAACAAATCGATATAATATCGTATCGTGATGAAGCTGGTGATTTACACCCCTAGTGGCCATGTGACTTGTTATGATCTGTATGTTCGTTTGCTTTGTCTGTTCATGCATCTCTGTGTGCTGTTTTACATTTAATCAGCTGTATTTTACATATTAAAATGTATCTCCTGTTTATCGTGCTCATCTCTTCGTGGTTTTAGCCTCTGTCTCCAACTGTAGTCTGGCCTCTGAATGTTTTGTATAATGGATGTGAGTCTGTGCCTTAGTGTTTGCATGAAAATTAACATGTGGGTACAGTTCAGGATTCTCCCGGAAGAATAAAAGGTAAACTGTGTGTCCAATTGATGATTATCAGTCTGTTTGTTTGTCTCTACTTTTCCCAACTTGTAAAAACACAGACGGTTTTTGTCCCTAACATCGTGGCCTTCCTGATTACCATGAAGCGGATGTACAATCAGTCACCTGCTGAGCTGAAGCATGCACATCCTGACACATGTTGTCATCAATTGTTAGTTTACGACAGCTTAAACAATCACAAAACTCATCAAATACATGGCTTTTGTTGTGTGATATAGAGCCACTGCTCATTTTCCCCAAAGTTTAATAAGCTTAATATTATATTTCTTTAAAAATGTAACAAATTCTTCTGATTCTTCCACCACCAAACGCTGCAGGAAGCCCTGTAGTTAAGGTGCACCATCCACTGAGCTGCCCCTGCATTATGAAAATGCATTAAGATGCTAACAGTGGCTTGTAACATTTGTACAAGCTTTGAGATTAATGATAGAGAGCAGCGCCAAAGACAAGAGTTTAATACATTTTGACAATGTTATTGAGATCTACTGTGCATTGCCAAAAGATCTACTTCGTGTACGACCACCCTTAAGCTAACCACTAAAGACTTTATGTAGAATTAAATGAATTAGCCAGTTTAGCCATGACCCCTTCCTGCTGAGGACAGTTTCCTTTAATCTTTGCCTTCGGTCTGATATGGTAATTGAAAGTTTGTCCATCTGTGTATCTGTTTGTACCTGTATCTAAATGGCTTTCTGGTTCTGAATTGATTGATCATTTCAGGATAGTCAAGGTTACAGCACTAGGGACCACGTCATGTGCGGTTGCCATGGTGATGACAAAATATATTACTGACTGGAAGGGTTTGTGTTGTGATTGACATATTTTGCTATACTTTGGTGTTGGACATTGATAGGTCTGGAAATTGATTTGATTTTTTGGATTTCAGTGGCGTTATCAATTTTGCTTATTGGCTTGATCCTTTATTTAAACTCTATCAATTTGATATTGATGGAATCAAAAGGAGGCCTATACAGGTTTTCAGTCAGTGCAACTGTTTTATTATTTCTGAACATAGTGTGAAATGAGGGGATATTTGTGTACAAAAACATGCCAGCATTGATAAATGGAATTGATAAGCTCTGAGGCACGTGATTCTGATGGATCAGACAATATGGAACTGGTTCTTGATTCCCATTTCTAGACATGGATAGATGGATGGATGTGGAAAATGGGAAGATGGTATAGGTATAAGGGATCTCAGTGGACAGATGAATGATTGATGAAGATTGGATTTACTCAATCTACTCAGTCATTTTCATAAAGAGTGACATAGATTGAGAGATGCCTCACTTTAAAAAAAAAAAAAAAAATCATTATTTTGCTTCTAGCTTTGTGTCACTTGGGGTAGTTGTTTGATGTGCTCCCAGAAATGTCATGTCAATGTTCTTCAGCATCTCCCCACAGCCTCACCATCTGGCACATGATTCCCATTATTTAACATGATCTCATCCCAACTCGTCATATTCTGCCACTTGGGCAGAAGCCCTGGCCTTACTAAAATGATCAAGGGGCAGCCTTTTGTGTTGTATTTTGACACCGAAGGGATCAACGGTTAACTAAGTAGTTTAGGCAACAAAACTACTTAGTTGTGGTCAGGAAAAGATTGTAAATGTTGCTGAAAAGCATCTGGCTTTGAGAAGCACAGACACCGCAAACAATGTTGTCTGGTGTTTGTTGGATCCTATCGACCTCCTCTCCTGCCCACTTTGAGTGGATGTTTTTTTGGCAACGATTTGACTACCTTAATATTGAGTTATATTGAATCCAATCTGATAATTAAATTTACCCAAATGTTGACTGAGTTTGTATCTGATGCACAGAAATAAGCTGTAGCCTTCCAAATTTGACACATTTTAATTTCATGAACTATGTGATCAAAATGCTTAACGCCCTGGTTCAGAACTATTAAGTTGATCATTATAAAATATAAGTATGATATGAATAAAAGTTCAACTAGTTTAAAAATGGGAGAGAAAAACATATCTTTCTCAGCAACAACAAAAACACACCCAGCCACTCACATTTATACTGAGGTTTTACAGAGATGCCTTTTACCTCATAAACACCCTAAGGCCAAGTACTGACACAGGCTTACAAATAGTTTACAAACCCGTAACAGCCAAGTTTATTTCTGGCATGTCATCAATTTACCCACAGAAATAACCTTAATTAGTGACAGCTCATATGAACTAGGGTCATTTAAACTGGTGAAAGTGATGGTCAGTGCTGGCTGAAGATGACAAGCTGCTTCCTGAATGTTTTACACTGACCTTTGCCGATGAGAAAGACAGAAGAAAAATAAATCATTCTGTACATTCACACACTTATATTGTGATTTGCAGTGAGATGCTGCACCGTGGAGCCTGCCTCACAAGTGTCAGTGGACGTTTCTTAATGTAGATGCATTTGTGTTTACAGTGCGAGATGGTTATATGTGCCTATGTGTGCTGTGCGGGTGTATGCATGTGATGTTTTGTTCTATTTATGTACCATATGCTTCTGAGTGTGTGTGTTGGTTTGCAACTGCCATGTGTTGTAACTGTAGTCTACTCTCTGTCTCACTCTCTGACTTACCTATTCCCTTTCCTCTATTCTGACCTCTTTTTTTCCTCTTTCTCCATTTTATGTTGTTGAGATATGATGTGTACGTCAGGCTGTGCGTACTGTATTCACCCAACACAACCCCACAAAGGTTGCTTGATTGACACCATTGCAGGAAACATTTTTTTCTGTACCATTGCTGTATTTTACCTGTCTCTGAACAGTATGTAATACAAAACAGTTATGTTACTAAAGGAAAAGCACGTGCTCCATACATCAACTGAATATGCACTTGCTGTGGAAGAAAAAAAAGGTAGAACTGACATTTTTCATCATGTGATGATCCACCTTCAGAGGGTTTAGAGCCTTTTTTGCTCAGATACATTGTTAAGACAAGATTAAGGTTAATCCATGTCATGTGTCCAGGTGGAACTGCATTTAACAGTACATTATGTAACAGTGGCGTCAGACAGACAAAGACAAGCTGCTGTTTTGTAGAAAAAAAGATGAGTATATTGAGCAGGGAGCAAAGGAAAGAGGCATAACTGAGAGAGTTGAGTTTTAACCTCTTAGGTTAATTTCGTAGAATGTAAAGGGAATACAGGATATGATTTATTTATGTCCATCCTCAGGCCAGTCTCTGTCAAGGTCAACCATCACCCTTAGGCGCCAATCACACGGAAAGCAGGAAAACGTTTTGCATGTTGCAAAACGTGAGGCGCACCACACTGCCTTTTTTTTTTTTTTTTTAAATTGAATGCCATTAGTAAAAAAAATGCTTGCTACACCTTTTAATTGTTGCCAACCACCCCATCATGTACTTACATTAACCTTCCTGTGTAATCAATCTACCGTTAATTATTTTCTTTTATTTCACAGTAATTAGTAGTTACTAAAATGAACAGGCAGAGGGTACTTGTTGTAGCTCTGGCTGAGGGTGAGAGGTTGTCAGCAAATAGTTCAGAGATCTGTGTGGGTACATGAGACCCTAAAAAAGAGGGTGGATCAGGGGAGTACCACCAGTTGGTACAGGAGCTTCCCCTCGATGTTTTCCATTTCCAGGCATATTTTAGGATGACTCAGAGGCAGTTTGACAACCTGCTGTCTATTTTCAGGCAGTACAGCTCTGGGTATCCAGCTACTGCTACCACCAGTTTCTCCTCCATTGTTTACCAACTATAAACTTCTTAAATCATCTGATTGAACAATGGGAAAAAAGATGCTGAAAAAAGAGATGAGGTATGGCACTTTTCCGCTTTAAGTTGAAGTTTTTTCAACTCGTGGAGTTCAGAGCACTCCAACAAAAAGGGCAGGTGCCTAGAGCGCGGAAATACGAGGTGTGTAGCAACGCAAAAACAACAAACAAAAGGCTTAATTCTCATTAAAAACAACAAAAACAAAAAGCCGTCTCCAGCTGCTAAAATGTTTTCTGTTTGTAATCGGGGACTTTGGCTGCCTTTGGTAACTTTGCTAGCTTGGATGTTTACTTGCAGTGTCATAAATATGAGTTATGTACAGTAAGTTACATTTACTTTTTTGGAGACGTTAAGATCAATGTTACTGACTTTCATTTGATCATATTCATTATATTACAGGATAAGACTGGCGGTATTCTTTTTTTTCTTTAAACTGGGAAAAACTCTTGTGAAATAGAAAATAGCACCCACAATATACTACATTCAGAAACATTAAATAGGCTATGTGCTGAATGCCACAGACATGGTAGGTAATTCAAGAGGTATTGAGATACAGGCTAACATTTTGTTAGTACAAGAAAAATCTAGAATAATGGCAGACTTCTGCTTTTAAGACTGCAAGTCCTATTGAAATTATTCAATCTATTTTAATGTCTCTTTTTTTTTGCTATGCGCACATTTGATTTTAACTTGTTTAAAAAGACAGATAAGAGTGACACAGATAGGAACAAAACATGTCTGTGAGAGAGAAGCTAAGACAGATAGCTGCAGAATAACAGACAGGACACTGTTCTGTGTACTGCTGTGCTCCTAACATTGTCCATTTGTCTCAAAATAGAAAGGCCTTGCCAAGCATTTTTGGCCTGCTCTCTTGCTCTTCCACTTTCTCTCCCTCTCTGTCTTTCCTCTTCCTGTCTCTGTCTTTCCCTCTCCCCCTCCTCTTCTCCCCCCCCCAATCCTCTCCACTGCAACCTCACTCGAACTCACTCCTTTCATTCTCCTCTTCCGTTCCTTACTTTCTTCTGCTCTCAGTTTTTATTCCTGTTGTGCTTTTCTATATTTTACGCTGTCTGTTATGCTCTCCTCTTTCTCATCCCTCCTCATTTCATGTTAGTATAAAGGAGAGTTATAGAGATATTCAGCACTTGAGCATGATAAATCCTGTTCAGTGAGTGCACTCAAACTCCAGCCAATGTTGCACTGTTATGCAAACTAGCACGAGAGCTGTGAGGGAGAACTGAGAGAAAATGTTTAGTGAGGGAGAAATGGAGAGAGCGATCCAGGGACACAGAGAGAAATATACAGATAGATATACAGCAAATACACCAAAGGAGAAACACATACAGACACCAAACATTGTTAGCTGTTTTCATAAATATTTCTGCATCAGTTTGAGGCCCGTAGCATGATGCTTTTGCATGTGTGTGCTCATGTGTATGAGTGAGTGTATGAATAGGTGAGTGGGTGTGAGTATTAGGGGTGTAGTGCTTATCTTGTCACTGCTAACATTGTTAAATGTGTTCATGTGGGCTTCCACCAAACATACATTACACCAGCGGTATCTGAGCATTTTGAATTCATAAATGACATTGCTTTTTTTACTGGATGTGATGTCACTATATCATCAGAATATTTTCTGACCGTATGTCCATCTTGCAGTTGCTAGCACCTTCAGCTCTGCAGTACACAAAGGTTTAACTAATCAATTAATCAACTCATTGTTTCAGCACTAAAAACCATAAAAACACTTTTTTTCCTTTGACAATAGTCTAACATCATTTGTGTATGTGCTATTGGTATTGCTATTATTAGGTACACCTAGTTATAATAATGCAGTCTACTGTAACAGCAACCCAATCGCCAGAAAAAAATCGTGGTATCATACGTTTCTGCAAACCACAGCTATGTTTTATTTGCATATTATTATGTGGACACTGTGAATAAGGTGGCGGCATGGTGGTGCAGTGGTTAGCATTGTTGCCTCACAGCAAGAGGGTTCCCGGTTCGAAGCCAGGGAGCCTGCATGTTCTCTCCATGTCAGTGTGGGTTTTCTCCGGGTACTCCAGCTTCCTCCCACAATCCAAAGACATGCAGTTTAACTGGTGACTCTAAATTGTCCGTAGGTGTGAATGGTTGTTTGTCTCGTTGTAATAGTCTGGCGACCTGTCCAGGATATACCCCGCCTGTCGCCCTGTGTCAGCTGGAATAGGCTCCATCACACACGTGACCCCTAACAGGATAAGGATGAATATGGTTAAGGTGTGGGAAGGTTTAGGCACAAAAAGAGCTTGGTTATGGCTAGGAAAACATCAGGTTTTGGCTTAAAATACCCAGTTTGGGGGCACAATCCCAGCAAGAAAAGTGGCTATGCCTGTAGAAATCGTGGCAATATCTCTGTCGACGGGTCACAACGAAACACCCAGGTTTTGAGCCTAAAAATCCAGTTTGCAGCTTGGCAAGCATCTCACTCAGGTGACATGCTTTCCACCGTCCTAGCCACCACCCAATGACAATGTCAGCGTATATATTATGTCACTTTTTGAAACATTGATATGATACGTATGACACGTGCAAATGTAACGTATCTGTGGTTTGCAAAATGTCCAGTGCCAACATTTTCTTTTGGTGATGGGGCTGTTCCTTTTTTGTCCACCTCATTTATACCAATGAGACTAAGCTAAATAATTCCAACTCTATTTATAATGCAATACAGTAGAGCAGCACCACAAACTTCGTCCTCCAAAAGGACAGGATTTATTGCAGGACTGTTTTGTCTGGATTACTTAAAGCGCAGTGTACCTAATGAACTGACAGCTAAGTGTATATGTAACAACACAGACTCTGTAACAACTCCCTCCTCTCTCTGTCTCAGTCTATCTCCATGTCTGTATCCTTCTGTCAGCTTGGCCAGAGGCTACAATGTGATTGGTCGTCTGTGCTGCTGCGCCGTTTGCTCATTGGCTCGGTGAGGGCCATGTGCTGTGTGGATGCTGACTCATAGTGAAAAAGGAGGGGGAGAGTGTATGAGTGTTACTGTGTCTGTGTTTTGAGACTAAGAAATAAAGAGGAGAGTGGGCGCTGGATGCAGATTTGTTTGTGTGTGTGTCTGTGAGTGGTTGTCTGTTGTAGAGATAGACAGACAAGTGCACGGCCATCTGTATGCAGTTTAACTGAAAAATAGGTCACACTAGTGCACCTAGCAGCCCTTTCTCCCTCGCTCTCTGTCTCTTGCTTCCTTTATCACTCCTCCTGTGCTGTCAAGGTTTTGCCGTCTAATTATAAGTTTATTTTTGTCTCTCTCTGTCTCCCTCCATTGTCTTTCTTTCTGTCTTTCTGTCTGTCTGTCTGGGCTCTTTCTACCTCACTACCCCCATCGCCTGTTGTTGCCATGACTACCTTGCAGTGTGCTGGCATGCACACAGTGGCGTTAGATACCTAGGTGATGAGATGCTCAAGTAGATCATTAGAAATCTACTGGGTTTCACTGGCTTGTGTGCGTGCATGCGTGCGCATGCGTGTGTGTGCGCGATGACTTGTTGTTTCCAAGTGGAGGAAATCAGTAGTTAGTCGAGTGGCCATGAAGTGGTGTGGTTGAATTGGAATGATGGCGAGATAGCTTTCACTCTGCCTCCAGCCATTTATAGATTCCCACTTCAGCCAGATTATAATATGAGCACCATGTTGCTGCCCTATATCTGTTACCAAGATGAGATGGAGGTAATTAATTATTTGATTAATATTCCTATCCCACTTCTGCTATTTTAAGATTTTTCATCAAATCTGCTGCCACAGGAAATCAGACTGGATAATAACAGCTACGCCGACATGGAGAATTTCCATTCCGCAGATCAATGTGCACGCAGCACGTCTGGTTCAAAGCAACATGGCCTTTGTGCTGCAGGATAGGCGGCACATGAATGAGTGGGATCAGTTCAGCAGGGAGATCTTATTTATGAACATTTACGGCAGTGCCAGGTATGTAGTGATGGTGCAGTTCAGGGTGTGACAGGTTGGTCATTTTAGGTGCCAGGTGTTTGCTCACATTGCTCTCAGATCTTCAAAGCCAGACATGACATCGGTCAAAGTGAGATCGAAACAGGACTGCAAATAATGATTGTTTTCATATTGATTAAAGTCCTAATTATTTCCAGTGGCGACAACGATGTGTACGTGTGTGTGTGTGTCGTCATGGTAAAATGTGGTCCTGGTGGCACTAACTGAGTGTTTTAGTAGTTTTCCAGATGCCTGTCTGTCTGTGGACGGATTTTATCAATGCGATAAAGTCGCAACCATGCAAGACAGAGGTTTGTAGCTGAGATCACTATGAAGACAGAGTTTGAAGTGGTCCAAGCAAGGCCACTGGAACTAGGGAAGGGGCCATTGCCCCCCTCCACTTAACACCCCTCCCCAAAATTCACTTTAAATCCAGATTGCTGTGTTACTGCTGAAGCGATCCAATCACAAGATGAGCTCTGGGTTTCTATATTAATTCATTTCAATGTGTATAAACAGTCCAAAAAATGAAGCCCATCATAATTTACCAATAATAATAACATCAATAAACCTTATTTATATTGCAAGTTTCATACTAGAAATGCAGCGCAAAGTGCTTTACAATAAGGGTAGTACAAGCACTTCTTCCGGCTGTTGCTGGGAACCTCCAATAAACCAGAAGCAAATGATCGCAGGGTTCTTGGAGGCAAATAGTTAACAAAGGGAGTTGGTGATGTAACTCAGTCTCAGCCCATTTAGGTCTTTGTATACAAGGAGGACCTTAAAATTAATTCTAAATATAACAGGAAGGTCCAGAGTAATGTTTTTAAATGGCTTCTTTTTTTTTTTATCTCATCAACAGTCCATCCCCAAAGATAATCACTTTTATCACAAAGGCCCAAGGAAATCATCAAATCCTCACATTGAAGAAGCTGGAAATAATGAATGTTTTTAATCTTTGTTTGATAAATTACTTAAATTGTTCATTGATTATCAAAAAAGTTGCTAATTACTTTTTTTGTTGATAAGTTATTTAATAAATCATTTTATATTAAGATCAGACTTCACTGACGGGCAATTAAGCGACATACAAATGAATAGGAAGTATCGGGAAAAGGTGATGTGCATGTACATTGTCAAACACACTACTGTACTTTTAAAATCCTGCTGATTTTGTTGTTTCTCCAATCTCTCTCCCCGTCTTCCTCTTTCCTGTCTCTACAATCTACTCCCACCACCTTCCTCCTCCATTCCTCTCTTAGCTAAGGATAGGTATCCACACGGGTTCGGTGCTGGCAGGTGTGGTCGGGGTTAAAATGCCACGTTATTGCCTGTTTGGGAACAACGTGACACTCGCCAGCAAGTTTGAATCGGGGAGCCATCCGAGGTGTATCAATGTTAGTCCCACAACTTACCTGTAAGTAACAGCACTGCATATGTACACAAACATACACAAGATTTTTAACCATGTAGCCATGACAATAAATGCTTTTTAATGGTACTCTAAGGAAGTTTCTCTTCTCAACAGGTTGCTGAAGGATGACCGCTCTTTTTCGTTTGTCCCTCGCTCACGGCTGGAGCTACCAGAGAATTTTCCCAAAGAGATCCCAGGGACATGTTACTTCCTGGAGGCGGGGACATCTCACAGCCACGCCTCATTGACCAGCTCTCGCTCCGCTCCCCCGGCCTCTATGAGGAAAGTCTCCTACAGCATTGGGACCATGTTTCTAAGAGAAACAAGTTTGTAGGTCCCACACACAGACTAGGATACACACTTATGATGTGAGAGGCTGAATTTGAACCTGTGAGACATGCAGGGAACAGATCACACGGATCTTTGGATATGCAAATGCGTTCTGTGAAAACTTGGATTCAGACCTATGGGAAGTCCTATATGAATGAAACTTTAAAAAAATACTCTCATCATAGATGAAAAAGAACAACACACCCTCATCTCCCCTGAGCAAGGGAGATATGGTTCAAAAGACTTGAGGAACAGCAACTATGCTCATCTAACGTGGACCCTTCCCCAAGGATGTGTACTAATGGGGTCAATTAGCAGAGAAACCTTAATATAAAACTTAGTTATCTAGCTGGATTCCTCAGCTCCATACCTGGTTTCTAGTTCTCTCCAGTTGTCCTCTTTCAAAAACAGTACCTTGACGTGGGTTTACAGGCAACAGTGCTCGGAGAAAACCCCATTTACGTGACCAGTGTTGCACTCATTAGCAATGGAATTGCGCATTCAGAACAAATCCACTTTCCGTTAATGAAGTGGATGCTGAGGTATGAAGTTGTACGAACTTTTAGAAGATGGCAACATTGTCACAAATGTTTGCTGTGCATCATGGCCTCTTGTACAAGGAAGACCATTACTGAAGAACAATACAACTCCCCTTCCCTAAATCATGTCATGCTTTACCAAACATACTTCTAACATCTGCTGCTCGTTGCATCCATCCGACAACGTAGGACCAGTTGGCCGATGTGTGGAGAGATGAATGAGAGGCACAGATAAGGAGATAGGTTTGAAAAAGGGGTCATCAAAGGACAAATGCCAAAAACACTAGTACTAAGCTGATCTTAGAGCCTTTTCTGCTTCTAACCCACAGCAAACTATAACCAACTGCAATCCAGCCATTTCATTGCAGGTAATATGTTTAGGACTGAAAATTATTCCCAGCTCAGTGCCTTTTTTACTGCTCAAATCAGGACACAGATGAGATGGATTCATTTTAAATATTTGACACAAGGAGCGCTTCATTTATCTTATGTTTTCTCTTAAGACATTTTTATGACATTTCTGTGTTGTTAACTACACTGGAGAGTGTTAGATTTGAATGAGAGATTGACATGTGCCAAACGTTTTGAACCACATTTGAAGACATGATGGTGCAAGTCGCGGCAGGCCGGCGCCTTATCCCACCAAGCTACCAAGAGCCCTGACTGTCTTTCATTTTTAGACAGTCACGAATGACTGGAAAGATAAATCAAGCGCTTCTCAGATAGTTCAAATATTTAAAATTTTATTCATCTGTTTTTTTTGTGTTTTTTTTTGTCCCGATCAACCAATAATACACACAATATAGTACTAATAATATAGTACTGTACTAACTTGTACATCTAGTCACAATGTGCATGCTTGACACGGTTCACATTTACATACGTAATTGTTTTTATTTGCATTGTTTTCACCACATGGGTATAAAAGTATACACAAGCCCCATGCAAATGTAACCAACAGGACGCAAATTCGAGTCTACCAGTTTGCTGGTAGACTGAGTATGATTTACAAAGTGGAAATCTCAGGCCTTCCAAACACTTAAACGTATAGCTCAGTAACCCAGGCACAGGAAAATAAATTTTGTTTAAGAGAATATCCATTAACTGCCATCATGAAATAAGAAGTAAAGGTTTAAAGTTGGATAGCTTTTAAATATTTTACAGATTGGCACATCTGAATACTTAATGTGACTTGCATTATATTGCTGCCAGTGTTGTCTTTGGTTGTTGACATCACATAGATGTGACATCAGTGACGTACAAACCATTAACTAGGTTTATATCAGTTTGATTAGCTGATTGTTACAGACCCACAGAGATAACAACAGTATTTGTAGGAGGTGTTAGTTTCCATACAATATTATGGTTGTGATGTTGATAGCAATGTTTTTATTATCAAATGAGGTACACAGATTTGTCAACATCGTCAATTCTGATTTTAATTTACTATTAATGACAAAATAAGTTCTGAAATAATCTATAGGATGTTTAAATTTGACTAAGTGGTACTTCCTGTGCGTGCTTGCCTTCTTGGAGTAAACAATTCTACAACAACATGGCTTACATTACCAACAAAACAACATCATAACTAAACTGTTAAAAGCTGCTCTTCAAAATGGCAGAATATATTTTTTATAAATCCAGCATATACTCCAGTTCACTTTTAAATCACAACTCTCCACCAGGAATGAAAGGAAACCACATGTTATATTTGATCACATATTGCCAAATGACATACTGATTGCTAAACCTCTAGAAGATCAAATAAAATGTGCCAATTATATCATTATATTCCGAGACACCACCAGCACAGGCTAATCTGGCTCTTTAAGTAGAGGATTGGGTTTCTTCTGTCTGCTGTGTACAGTAAGTTCAGTTGTTAAAGGGCAGTACCAGCACATTTTGACAGCCAAACACTTTGTCAACTCACTGGTCTTGGCGGGGTTTCAACAAGAACATATGCTGGCTATAATATGTAAAACACAGCTTGTAGGAAAACATCAGAAGGGTAATTTACCCAAGACAGGAAAACTAATGTCCATCTGGCCGAACGTTACACCCACTAAAGGGCATTATGCCCTTAAACTGAGATTGACACCAGCATAATGAAGCAATGTGCCATATATGAGGAAAGGATGGGAAAAACAGGACAGTTAAAAGACTTTGTTTTTACCTGCCAGTGCTGAACCAGAGATGGTTCACAAGTGCTTGAAAACTTTGGTCAGTAGTCATTGTTGCCATAAAGTACTGTCATCAGATTTTCTGACAGCAGTAGCATCTGAAAGCTTGAAACGCTTGCACATTCACAGCTCATAAAGGTCCTCATAAATCTTAGTAATGAAAATAGACATTTTTAAGAATATTTTTACCATATACCCCAGAGTCTTTTACATATTTACTGTGAACAAAAAAAGCAATGTGGCTATAACCTATTTTTCAAAATTGATTCCTGTCGCTTTAAATACTATGCAGTAAAGAGCTAATAATGGACGAGACAATAACACCTAAAGATAAATCCAGTCAGTCAAAGAGTCTAGAGCAAAGTTTCAGCCTAAAAATATCAGCAGTATAACACACACACACATTCTTGTACTTCTATCTTTGTGAGGACCCCCATTGACGTATTGCATTACCTAGCCCCTTACCCTAACTGTAATCATCACAACTACATGCCTAACTCCAACCCTAACCCTAACCTAAACCTAATTCTAACCTGAACCCTAAAACCATGTCTTAAACCCTCAAACAGGCCTTTGAAAAAGTGAGGACTGGCCAAAATGTCCTTACTCTGTTGCTAAAATACGTGTTTTGGTCCTCACTGTGTAGCATGTACAAGTACACACACATGCACACACACACACATATGAGTATCAACTCCAGATTAGGTGCCATTGTTAAGTAGTAGCTCAACCTTGCAATCTTAAAACTAGCAAATTTATACAGTATAACATTATTTAAAGATAAGTTACAATGATGAAGTCAGTGGATTATTTTTTTGTGGAGCTTTGCTACATCTGTTAGAAAGCAGCACAATATTTGCATTTTATTGCTTTGTTGCTACAAAGCCAAAACAATTACTGAGATGTAAAGGTCTATAATAATCATGTTTTTTTCATGATATGATAGAGAACCAGAATCTACAACACCTACCTGTGATATCAATGAAACATACATGCTGTGTATATGTATACATCAGTGTTTCAGAAGATTAACATTTTGACATTTTTCTGTGCAAAGTCCAATAGGTCCAATATAATCGCCCAACACAGTACTGTGAGAGAAGAGTCAGAGGAAAGTTCTAAAGCTCCGGAAAAAGTGTTTACTGCTAAGCATTATATTTGCATGACGATTAAGTTTGATGTAATGATTTCTTTAGTTGAGCTTAATCAAAAATTCTGGAAGGATAAATGATCCATAAGTAAACACAGGACAAGACTAGTTTGATGTCACTCATGGCAGAAGATGTAGGGTGCTTCAGAGGGGGCAATATCCACAGTTAAAGTTCATTTGTACTCCTTTTATGTAAGAAAATAGATAAGTTCTTTTATGTGACCGTCATTGCCCCCATACTTCCATGCATCCTGTATTAGATGCATCCAAGAGATTGCACCAGATGGCAGAGTCCAAAGTTTCTGACAACAACAAACATGGCGACAGTAGAGCAGGTTTTAATGATGCATTTTTAACAGAGGCAGTGTTGTAGACAGCAGTGACCTGTGAGGTCATTACATTGTACTGAACATTTGGTTTAGCTTTCTGCTAACTTGAATGGAGATAAAATGACTTAATCGTACGGGTCTTCAAGACTTTTAAATGTTATCCGAACAAATGGATCAAATCTCCATTTTGTGGGGGGTGTGACACTAAAAGAAAAGCATCTACTTATTTACAGATGTCTCTTTCATTATATAGGTCTATGGGAAAATGTCTTTTTGGTCCCAGTGGCATCATGTGACGGATCCAAACATTGTAATTCCATGTTTGGCTTCTCCGTAAAATTGGCTTCAAAGCTTGGCGCTGTTCCTGAGGGCTTATATATTACTCATTTGTTCCATTCCGCCATTTCTAAAATCTCATTTCCTACTGTCATATCTCACCGAAACTACTCTACACTGCCCCCACGATCTCCGATGGAACTGCTCTGTTTTGTCAGTACCTGTAAGCTTTCACAAAACGTGCACAAATACAGACTAAATGAAAGCAGATTATGAACAGAGGGCTTCGTCCATGTCCGTATACTGTACGGATCTAATGAGCATAAAGGAGTCATTAGAGTACTCTCTAATCCAGGAACCAAGTAGACATGATTAGATACATGTCATTAAAGAATAATGAGGAAGTGCCAGTGAGTGATGGTTAATTATGACTACAGTGTTAATTATAATGGTTGCTAGTTTAGCAGACTAGCCATGACACTGAAGACGCTGTCTACTGTGTTTGACTGTACATGAAACAATAAGTTAGGTTTTTCCGACTGCCATCCTGGCAATATTCTACAGTGCATACATGCATTAATGTTTGCTTAATAAATCTAATGTAGCATAAATGTAGTGCAGGTTTCCTTTACACTCAACTTCATCAGTGCCTGAATTCTGCATCCAGGCTAAAAAAAGGACATTACACCAGCGTTACACCCACACAACTTGTGTCCAATGCTCATGTCTCCAAGTCTGTAAATTCTCAACATAATATTAAACGTTTGGTCAGATCTTACAAGTCTTGCTGTTATGATGTGGAGGTGTTGCAGGTACTGGTTCTCTGTGTTGTTCTTGTCACTAATGGACCATTACACTGCAGTGCATACTGTAGGTCACTCACTCACACACAGGAATACATCACAGTTACAGTGGCAATAAAATTGTGCTGCACTGTAAACGCTGTGTCAAACAATGAACACGATGTTGTCTGATGTAAGTTTGGAAGGGTCCAGTGTCCAGTGAGACAAAGCCAAATACATCCGTAACTCCAGCAACTGTTGTGTGTGTGTTTGTGTGTGTGTGTGTCTAACAATATAAGAACATATTGAGTTTGCAGATGTACAAACATAATAATTAGTTAAAGGCCTATTGCACTTGTAACAAATCTCTGAAATTTAGATCTATTTAATATATTAAAACTGAAAAATGAAAATTATATTGCAGATTTTTTTGGTATAATTCACAAAATTATTTGACATTATCACATTTTCCACTGCTCTGTTGTCCATTTTCTATTTCAGATACTTTATGTCAGTATGTGCCATCTAAAGCCGAGCTGGTTTTCCCAACATGCTAGTGTCCCACAAAGCCTTTGCACCTTTGAGAAATGTCTTTCTTTTTTCCAAGACAAAAAAAAAATGTAGATTTTTCCATTGACACTTGTATTTTTTTCATTCAACATCAAATTTTAAATGGTTTTCCTAAACGATGGATTTATGAAACATTTTCTTTAACTAAATGAGCATGACACTGTCATTTTTATTGAGAAATAAAGTTGCTTAACATATGTTTTTTGCAGGACATTGTTGTAAACTGTCTTGTTGCCAAGATCAACTTCACCCTCACTGACTTGCAGTAAAAAACGGGTCGAAGCTGATGGGAAACTGGTCCCTATTTGTTCAACATTAGCCTGGTTTTAACAACAGAAACAAACATGATGGATGCTTGTCATCCGTGTCCAGGGTCCACAAAAAATCCAGCCATCCTAAAGGATGCTCACTACTCCACCAATCTACAAGGCGTCACCCACATCAGAATAGTAGCTTCCATACATTTGTTCACCAGTTCAGTTTAAAACTAATAAAGTATACGTGGCATTTAACAATTCAATATTCTACTGGGATCTTGCTCAGACGTCACTTCGGGAACCACTGGTCAGTGTCACGTGTCTAAAACATGGTTAGTGTTTTGTACTTTGATGTCATGCTGTAAACATACAGAGCTGATCCTGGACATGAATCCTGTTTGACCCTGCTGTTGGAATCAGGTGTATATGTGTATGAGGCTTGATGACAGCTGTTGGTTTCAGACTGACATTTAAGGGCACATCCTCTGTCTTATATGATGTAAATAAAAAACACCAAGTATCTTTAATAAGGAAGAAAGAGTGTGGCTGTTACTGTATTTACACGATTTGCACATCTGCATTTGACTGATAAGCGTCCATCTGATTATATGAACATTATTAGCAGATGTATATATTTATCACTTATTTTATTTAGTGCAGCATATACAGATAACATATACATGTACAGGTATACAGATGATTTCTCATTACATTTGAGTGTTTAACCCAGTAACCCCCTACCCACACCCCTTTACCTTCCACCAGACAGATCATCCTTATTCAGACAGAAGATCCTTTAAATCAGATATCAAATTTGTCCACATTAAAACAGTGTTTGGACGTGCATTGTTGACTCCTGCTGATGATAGTTCCAGGTAAGAAATGTCCAAAAAGCTCTGAAGCCAATGAGTACTTGGGATATCATGAGGGGGGTTGCCAACGCTGGACTAAAATCTTCTTAGCTGCCGTTAGGACTGCCAGCCAGATTTTGTGAGTTATGTCCGTAAGGGAAACATCATTTTGAAGATCATTTAGAAGATGAATAGCAGGGTCCACTGGTAATTGCATCTCTGTTGGTTCAGCAATGGTACTTTTAACCTTCCCCCTAAAACCAAAACCCCCTGGACATTCCCATACAAAATTTATAAAAGAGCCAACAGTTCTCTGGGGGCAAAATGAGCAATAAGGGTCAGGTACCAGTCCCATTTGATGTCTTGTTCTAGGCGTCAGATATACCCTTTTTTTTAAGTGTATAAACTGGTGATTTGGGTTTCACCAGCATCACTGACCCAAATTGCATCCCTGTTTAAATCCTGTCGCCACTCAAATATATCCCAGACTGAAAACAATTTGCATTTTGGCGGAATCAGTCTATATACAGTTTGTTCTGTCTTTGTAGGTTTTAGCTTGTCTTCTGGTTTGTCCCAAATTTGACAGAGGTCTTTGGTAGTGTAATTGAAAACCTGTGTTTTATTCCTGGCTACAGGATTTTATGAATTTATACCCCCAGTTCCACCAAATGATCTGCTTTTTGTCATCTGTCCCAGCTTTCATGGGAACCTCCAGCACAGTGCCGTGTGCTTGCTCTGACTAATGTCGACTACCACAGGTCAGGTGGCTGAAATGAATCTTGTTTAATTTAGTCTCCTAGTACTCACTTGTCAAGGTGTAACGTAATCTGTGTGAGCAGAGATGCACTGATGCATGGATGAAAGAGGGGTTTTTTCTGTCACCTATTATTTTTGTTGTTCTTGTGCAGCTCTTTGCAGAAAATCTCTGACAGAGCACCTTCGTTGGTAAATTAGTAAATATAATCAAGTAACAAGCCTGCAAAACATTTAATGACGATTTCAATGCTGTTTTTTATCTTTTCCCTCCCATATATTCTCATAGTTCACCTTCCTCTCTCTTTGATTTTATCTTCTCCTCTAACCCCCCAGCCCTCCACCCGTCCTTTCTCCCTTAATCTTTTACCCACTTACACCCTCTGTATATGCAAATATGTCCCCATTACACTAATTGGCTCTGGGAGGTTTGAATATTTCACATGGACCATCTTCACTGCGCAGGGCGAGTGAGTATGGGCTGTGGCATAACATCGAACGAGCGAATGTGCTAATGGAAATCACACGCACACACGCACACACGCACACACTGAAGGTATGAATGAGCGAACAAAGGTCACGTAATTTACACACTGTGCTTGTCATATTAGCCAAATGAAGCCGGGCTGAGTTATGGGGTACTGACAGCATTAGAGTTTGACAGGGAGTTATAAGGGGTGGTGTGGGGTTAAAATGTGTGTATGTGTGTGTTAGACCGCTCTGCAACAGAATGAATTATGCAGTCATTATTCATGGACGCATGTGTAGAGAAGATGCTCTTAGATCTGTGTGTATGTGGTGTGTATGAAAGAACGTTGAGTGTGGAATGGTATGTTTTCCTTTGAGCTTGACATCTTACAAGACAATTTCAACAGTGGGGCAAATTTTTCTTCTTGTTTATCAGAACATTATTGTAACCTTAACAAATTTGTATTCATTATTTCAACAACATTCTTTGTTTTGACAAAACATACAACCCAACTTTAAGTCCACTAATTTGTCTTCTCTGCTTCTTTTACCTGTATTAAATAGTCTTCATCAGTGGATGGAGTTTGCATGGTTGCTGTGGAGTATCTGCTGATTTAAGTATGATTTCGTCCATAGCAGTTCAAGGACTTCTGATCCATGTTGGCTCGGTTAAAAGCTCCAGAAAAAGTACTGTAAGGAGACCTTAACAGAGTAATACTCTTTAAGGGCAAACTATGTAATAATTTACCCTTCCCTAAGTCCCAACCCCTGATGCAGACTGGCCAATCATAACGTGGCATCGGGTCGGCTCAGACCAGGGTCTGACAACAACACAGCTGTGCTCCATTGACTCTAATGCAGTCGTTTCAGATGGGAACTGCCCATTGGTTCGACATCCCATTGTTCCGACCATATTAAACTCATTGTTCCAAAGTCCGTTCCGAAATCATCATGATGCCCTGTGGTTAAGGTCTGGTCAGGTTTAGGCACAAAAACCACTTGGTTAGGGTTAGGAAAAGATCATGGTGTGGGTTAAAATGAAAAAGAAAGTGACAAACACATAAGCCGTGAGCCTGCTCCACCTCAAGCCGGTCGCGGCGCACCATACACCTGCCGCGAGCCGTTCAGCACCGCGGACAGTCGGACTAATGGGATGTCGAACCAATGGGCTGTCGAACCAATGACATGGACCCGTTTCAGATTTCCTTCATTTTCAGGCTGGTTTTGTGGATTTGGAGCTAAATGCTGTGCATTGGGGCACGTCGTGTATTAATGATACTTGTTACCTGGAGAGGTTGGAAAAAGATATACGTTTCTTCCCTGTTCCAAAACCAAGATCAAACCCTGAAAAGTGTAGGGTTAGCTAGCTAGCTACTGAAGATATAGCCTACTGAATGTATACACATGCTGCTTTTTCTTTTTAATGATTATAACAGTGAAACAAAGACCGACCCTGCTGTACAGGAACCAGTGAAGGGAAGCAGGGAAACTTTGCTGATATTCAACCAGCTCTGTGTCATCGCAGTGTGCGCAGATGAATGTTGTTTGACTTCTCCTGGAGATCCCCGCCTGTCTGGTGGTGGAGGTCCGGGTGCTGGCAGCAGCACAGGAGCAAAGCTAAACATCCTTCACCTGCACACACTGCGATGCCACACAGCTGGTTCAATATCAGCAAAGTTTCCCTTTATATTCATTGTCTTGTGTGGTGATCAGCAGTGATGTGATGGTTCACTTTTACACTGTGATCTGTAGCCTATAGTTCGGCTTTAGCTTCTAACTATCTTTGTCTTTTTAACCTGTTGTTGCTGCTGAGTCAGTTTGACATCCTGGATATATCCTTCAAACACAGACTGTAGACCCCTCTGTCTGCTTCTCTCTGGAATCACTGTTTCATTTTTCCAAAAATATGACAATATTTCTTCAGGGAGTGCAGTTAGTTACAGTGTGGGCTCCATGCTTACTCCAACAACTTGTTGGACCATCACAAAGGGGCGGGGCTTAGCAAAAGGAAACATTCAAGGTGCTCCTCCTTACACTGTATGTACGTACACTGCAGGCTACTAGGTTGCTGCTTGGTGCGCACAAGTGTACACTGCAGGCTACTACTTAAGAATGTTATATTTATTTTAATGGAAGAGCTGATACGTTTGCAAGCTAACTAAGCCAGCACTTACCTGTGCAACAGAATACAGGCCAACTCCACATTACTCTCCATCCTCTCCTTCAGTGCTCACCATAGACTGTATAAACTAATGGAGGTAGCTACTGTGACATCACTCATTGGTTTGTGAACTTCTGTTTTGACGCCTCAAGTTTGGCGTTTTGGCCGTAGCCATCTTGGTTTATTGGAGCCAGAAGTGACCATATTTTGTCAAGGAGTGAGGGGTGGATCTGACTGAGAACCTGAAGACACTATCCGCAGACAGTTACTCATGCCCTTAATTATGCGTCACTTTAATCCATTCATTCATTGATTTTCCATAACTGCTTGTACTGATACAAGGTCACGGGTATGCTGGAGCTGTCCGATTCACGCCAATGGGCAATTTAGAGTAACCAATTGACCTAATGTGCATGTTGTGAGAGGAAGCCTTAGCAATCGGAGAAAGCCCACGCTGACATGGGGAGAACATGCAAACTCTGGACCACCATGCCACTCACGTTACTGTAAGGCTAAATAAGATTTAAAAGGTTGAGTTATAAAAAAAATCACTCCTGTACAGTTGTCATGAAAGTTGAAATTAGCTGTACAGACTGCAACCATTTTTATTTCTGCTGTAAAATTGGGCATTTTAACTTGGGGGGGGGGGGGGGGGGGGCTATGGGGACTGACTCGCTTTTGGTGCCAGCCTCAAGTGGCCATTTAAGGAACTGCACTTTTTGGCTTCATTTTTCAGCCCCAGAGGTTGCCACTTGGTGCGCACAAGTGTAAGTGAAAGTGAAAGCCAACCCCAGATTCACTCTTGTTTTGCAACCAGCTTTGTCTTTTTGACATTTGGCCTTGCTATGCTTGTGTTTTTTTTGGCGCCGTGTCCACAGTCTTCATAGCTTCTTTTAGATACGCGATGCTACCTAGTTGCTACCTTTTCATAAAATTCCAACCTCAACTGCACACTGCGCCCAGGAACGTCCTGAACATAGCTAAATAAGAAGAGCATACAAGCAGAGAACAGAGTCTTAAGACGAATTACTTTTGTATGATTCTGTTGTTTTTTGGGGGCTCCTGTGTAGTATACCTTTAAAGTCAATAGAGATAAGTGTATTCAAAAACAGAGAGTACGTGATGATGTCTCGGTCTTCATCGACCTCCATCAGATTAATATGTTTCTGTAGGCTGTAAACATGAAGATGAAGATATATGAAGGAAGCCTTGACCTTCATCTTCCTCCTGGTTCTTGTTAGGTAATAAACTGTCAGACACTCTCGGTAACGGGGCGTGTACGCTCACGCCCACTAGACCACCCTGCCAGCCTCCCTGTGCCTGTGTGAGTGAAAGTGTGTGTATCTATGTGCATTAGTTGAGTCGAGGGGCGTGATCCTCAATAATGAATCACTGCTGCCTTCTCACTTGTTTTCTTCTTTCATCTGTTTTCTCCCTCCATCTTTACTGCGTTTCTCTCTCCGGCTCCCTTTACTCTTTCACATCGCCCCAAGCCAAGTTCCTCTTTAATCAGCTTGCACGTAAATGTCCCTGTTCTTCCACTATATACAGTCAGGTCCATAATTATTTGGACAATGATACAGTTGTCGTCATTTTGGCTCTGTACACCACCACAATGGGTTTTAAATGAAACAATGAATACCTGCTTAAAGTGCAGACTCTCAGCTTTCATTTAAGGCTTTTTTTCAAAAATGTAGTATGAACCGTGTAGGAATGACAACCATTTCTTCACACAGTCCCCCGACTTTAAGGGCTCATAAGTATTTGGACAAACTAACATAATCATCAATTAAACAGTCAGTTTTAATACTTAAAGCTGAAGTGTTTGGGGCACCATTATCTGCTCAGATTCAACTAAATGCTTCAAAGCTCATTGGACGATGCTTCACAGTGCAGATGGACATTGACCTGAAGCATATTGCAAAAGCAACCAAAGACATTTTTAAGGCAAAGAAGTGGAATGTTCTGCAATGGCCAAGTCATATCATCTGATCTCAATCCAACTGAGCATGCGTTTCTCTTGCTGAAGCCAAAACTGAGGGCAAAACACCCAAAACACAAGCAGGAAGTGCAGACGGCTGCAGTAAAGGGCTGGCAGAGCATCACCAGGGAAGAAACCCAGCATCTGATGATGCCTATGTGTCCAACACTTCAGGCAGTCATTGACTGTAAAGGATTTGCAACCAAGTATTAAAACTGACTGTTTAATTGATGATTATGTTAGTTTGTCCAAATACTTATGAGCCCTTAAAGTCGGGGGACTGTGTGAAGAAATGGTTGTAATTCCTACATGGTTCATACTACATTTTTGAAAAAAGCCTTAAATGAAAGCTGAGAGTCTGCACTTTAAGCAGGTATTCATTGTTTCATTTAAAACCCATTGTGGTGGTGTACAGAGCCAAAATGACGACAGCTGTATCATTGTCCAAATAATTATGGACCTGACTGTATCTGGATAAGGCAGTTTACCATTTTAATAATCTGAGCTCGTGTTCATTAATATCTCCTTATTTACTTCCCCTAAATCCATATACAGTATTCACAATATTTTTGCTTGAGTTTGAAACTTGACATTAACCAAACTCACAGAATTTCTCAAAGTTTCCAATCTTGAGTGGAATTTGAGGGAAATGTGGCTTAAATGAAGCACAAGATATTCAGCATATTTCCATTTGATGAAATGACACAGCTATAAATCACTGAGTCTTGGGTTTTAATATTTAAACCAGTGTAAACATCATCAAGCTTCAATGACTAGTTGGAACAAACCAGTACAGAATATATATTATATGACACTACAGTGTGGAATTAGATGATTTTGACAATCCTAAAACCACATAAGGGAAAACAAAAAAGAAGAAAATAACATGTCCAAATTTGACTGTTCAATAATGTCTGTAAACAGTGAAAGAGATGACGGACAAACTGAAACCCCACACGACTTTATCCAAACTAAGCAGTAATCCACATCCTGCCTTGCTCTGATATTTTCCACCAGGGTCACCAGAGTGGAAAAGAGATGAGCAGGATTGGAGATTAGTGCTGATCCATGCAAATTAAAAGATCATAGATGCAACCACACAAGGCCGTGTGAGTAGGATGCCCTGTGAGTGAATCTGCATGTGTTTGTGTGTGTACTTACTGAACGAGTGTCTGTGTGTGTGACAGCTTGTAACCACCCCCAACGCTTGCGTCTCGCTGCACAGTGGCATTTTACATACTCTGCTGTATCCGTTTGTGCGGACATTCGGCTTCTATCAATCCTCATGGGATGAACAAAGTGACGTGAAGTGAATGGATATTTTACCTCAAAGTCTCTGTCGTCACCCACATATGAAATCCTGGTTAATCTCAGAAATCTGTGCATAAAAACTCTACAGGATTATTACTGTAGAAAAAAAACATGTTTAGCTCCAGTGTTGCATGAAACATCATTTCAGTATTTTAGCATCTTTCAGCCCCCATAGTATAATTGTCATTTCCACACTTCAGCTTTAGTACAGATTTAACAAAGGACATGTAACATGTAAAATAGTGAGCACTTGAAGTGCTTGTAGGTGGATTTTGTTACCATTGCACAGAGCCAGGCTAGTTGTTTCCCCTTGCTTGCAGTCATTATGCTAAGCTAATGTTACCTCTCTCAGTGACAGCTCCCCAGCTCCAATCCATAGTTGAGAACACACTAGCTTATTAACATTAATTTTAGCTTGGCTTGTTATTAGCTGGTAACTAGCTTCTAGCGGTCCAGACCACTCTGCAGAAAGAAGGATGGCGAGGCATTCGGGTGCTGTTCACCAACAATGGCTTTATTGCAGTCTTCACCACAAAACATGGCCTTCTTATGAGGCAACACATTCTCACTCCGACCTTGTTACGTATTGATGTTTTGGTCATGGACTTTCCATATCCAGACACGACGTGCAAGGTAACCTGGGCGCGTTGGTTGGTTGTTGACATTCTGGGATGCCGTTTCAAGTTCTGTCTGTTACATGCATTGTCTTC
The DNA here is from genome assembly GCF_041903045.1 of Epinephelus lanceolatus. Lineage (NCBI taxonomy): Eukaryota > Metazoa > Chordata > Actinopteri > Perciformes > Serranidae > Epinephelus > Epinephelus lanceolatus. Next base: position 31,411,698 of record NC_135737.1, read on the forward strand.
TTTCAAGATACAGTTCCGTTTTTTCACAGGAAATTTACAGTCTCTTTCAAAATAAACACATTATGTTGGTACAACAACGCAAATTAACTTTTTTTTTTCCCTTCAACAACCAACACACACGGTTAGGTTTAGGTCAAAAGAACAGGGTTTGGCTTTAGAATCTTACGGGACGTGAATACCGCTCTCTCGGGTAAAAGTTGATGTTTGTTGGACCCATCCACCACTGCTCGGAACTGCCCCAAGCGGACTTTTACCGCTTTAACTTTCGTCCTTGTCCCGCAGTGTTTCCCCTGATGCATCCCTGCGCTGTTAAACTATAACAGCAACCGGCCGCATACCATGCTGACATTAAATTATGCCTTTTTCGTTGGTTTCTGACACCGCAAGTCACTGCCCAAGCGCTGGGTTTCATCGACCGGGCTCCGTGAGGTCTAACAGTAGCCCTGAGCTTATTCAGACACTTAATTCTGCTGACTATTATCACTCTAGGCCACCTGCCGTCTTCACCACGACACCCCACACACCATGTAGTACATGTCACACCCTCACAGGTTACTCACAAGGTCACTGTCATTAAAGGGAAAAAAGAGTGAACCAGTAACAAGCCATGTCAAAAAATAATATATATATATATATATATATATATATATATATATATATATATATATATATATATATATTAGTATTCTTTATTTTGTTATATTTCTCCCACGCTCTCTTGGATAATTCAAACTATTTGGGCTAGTAGAGTCATATCTATTGAATTATTTGTCATTTATATGCTATGTGTCTCCATTATAGACATATCATCAGGGATTTTTTTTTCATGAAATGTGTGTTTGAGCCAACTATTTGTTTAGAGCAGTTCTTTGGTACATTTTGAATCGTTTTAAGCATTAACTCTTTATATCACTGATTTTTCCTTAATAGAGGGCATAAACAATATGCATGTGTATTTGCATTGAGTTTGCATTTGTTTATTAATCTGGACTTTATCACTCCCTATTTATAGTTTCCTGCTAAACATTTCCGGTCCTGGGCATCTGGTTTCTTACCTATCTGCTTGTGACACTGATTGTTGAGAGGTTGTTGCTGTGCGGTTTGTTCATTCACAGATGGATCCAATCATGCAATTAAGTATTCTCTGTCCTGGTTGTTGTTTAAACCTCACCTGTTTGTATAAGGTGGCATTCCTTCTTGTTTTATCACACTGATGATGGCTTCAAAGCTGAAACATGTTAAATATGTTCAGTTTTGTTTGTTTTGCCCACATTAAATAAGTAAATTTATCTGTTAGCGCATGTCTCAAAATGTTGAACTATTCTTTCAATAGGAAGGTCAGTATGTTACTGGTCAGTTTGGATGCCTGATGTTTGGAAAAGTGCTGTCTTGATACATCTGAAACAGGAGATAATACACAGTGCCCTCATGTAACACTCCAAAGACTGACTGTATCTAATTGTGTGTGTTGGGGTGTGTGTGTGTGTGTGTGTGTGTGTGTGTGTCAAGCTTTGAAGTCAGTCCATGGCTGTTCAAAGGAACTAGCAGGACACAGATACACAGCTGATGAAACAGACTGTACGTAACCCTGTGTGTGTGTGTGTGTGTGTGTGTGTGTGTGTGTGTGTGTTGTCACGGGTGTGATTTAAGGATACACTGTACCCTCCCACTTCCTGGAACATCCTGTAACTTCATTACCACGCTCTCATTAGATACTCATTTAGACCAATCAGATTGCTCTGTAATCTAATCATTCCGCATAAATTATGAGAGAAATCCATTATTACTGCAACCATGCAGCTAATTGGAACGAGGACGCACCACCTGCTATGTGTACGTGCCCCTGTACAGCGTTGGGGATTTACACTGTTCAAGCAGGGATGTTTTAGGCGGCCCTCACCTCTTCAGTAAACTGTTATAATTTATAGACATTAGAGAATATTGTAGATATTAGTGGCATATTTCATTGTTGTTCGGTTAAAGAGTGAGTTTGTATTTATGTTACGGTTAGGGTGTGGCCTCCCAGTGAATAACCTCAGCCTGTAAAGTGAGAGCTATGGACGGAGAGACAACGCGGTCGCCTTGACCCAATACTTACTCAGGTTGTGCAGTGTACTGGGAGTAACTTTAGCTTTGCTTTGATCGTTCTGACTCAGACAGCCTGAATGTGTTCTCATTTCACACAAGTCAATGTTTGTGCATGTGTGTTTCCTGTTATTTGAAGGTATTTTTTTTTACACTTTTGTCTTTATTTGATAGCTGACAAAATTGTCTAACCTCCTTAAGAAGAGCAGAACAGAAAGACTGAGGTGATTGTGCGGAGCAGAATGGGATTTGGGTATTTGGCAGATGCTTGAGGGGCGACTTACAGTAGCCTCAGTGGGTAAATTAATTTAGGTGAGGTTTAAGAGATGAGTGGGAATGAGCAAGGGGAGGAAGGAAGGAGAAAAGTAATGAAAAGGTTAAGAAAACCAACCCAGGGATAAAGAGAGATGAGGAAAATTAAAGCGAGTGAAAGGGAGGAACAAGAAACACACATACACAAATCTAAAAAGCTTGTCAAAGACTCCCAATACACTGCTACAGTTGCACTGGTTGTTGTTGTTGGAATGAAATAAAAACACATTCTCAGATTACTGATAAAAATGATCTTGGAAAGTATTACTCATCAATTTAAGACACATTACACAAGCAGCTATAAATTACAGATAAACAGTGAGAATTAATCAAGAAATAAATACTTAGGTGCAAAGGTAACGTTTGCTAAAAGGTGAGGAGGAATTCATTTAATCATTTTTAACATTTAACCACTGATTACGCTATCATTTTCCATTTATCTGTATATTTTGCCAATGTTAAGTACACACTATATAAGGTAAAGGCCTGACACATGCCCGCCCGTTCTCAGTTTCCTCATCTGTATGAGACATACCGGGATTTCAGCTAAGTCTAATGTAAACCCATTAATTACATAGTACAAAAAACACAAGGTGGTGGATAGGTCAAACAAACATAGGACTTTCGCCCAGAAGACTGCTGTTCATGTCCCGTATGAAATGTTGACATGCACCGCACACTTACACATTAAATTACATAATCATGTGTATTTGTTTTGACCAAAACAATAATTTTTCTCAAAATTCAAGTAGTTTTGGTGCCTAACCATGAATGCATTAAGAAAAGGGGATACAGTATTAGAAGCAGGGCTTGGTTCATTCCTTTGAAAGCTGCTCAGTGGTGCACAAAGCCTAAAAATTTTAGACTTCCTTGATGTAATATTACAGCACTGCTTCCACACTGTGTGACACATAGGGCAGTCGCACTAGAGATTTCCACCAGCCAAGCCAGCTACATCTGGTTTAGACCTCTGCTAACTTTAATGTGGATAAAATGGTTCAAGTTTGCGGCTCTTCTAGACTTTCCAAATGATGTTGGACCAAATTGATCAAATTCTGATTGTGAAATTTTGCAGGGGGGCTGTGATGCTCAAAAAATGTATCCACTCATTTTCAGATGTCTCTTTGGCTGTATAAATCCATGGAAAAAGTTAATTTGGGCCACATAGCATCAACATACAGATGTAATTACACTGTTTGGCCACTACATAAATTGGCTTCACAGCATGGCCCACTTCCTGTGTGCCTGTGCCTACACCTAAAGTAGGTTTATTGACGAAATTTGCGTTTTCGGTGAACACAAAAGTTTCTTTTGAAAAGACTCTATACATGTTACAAGCAGGAAATGACACAACATCCCTGAGGTTCCAAAGCTGATGCTAGAGTGGCTCCTAGAGCGTCATAGTTTGAAGCATAGACAAAGCTGTCGTGTTCAACAGGTTGGGAGTGAGAACACGTTCAAAACCTACTAAGAGTAATCAAGAGTAATCTAACCTAATCAAGAGTTCTGACAAGAATCTAAAAGCAAGATTATTTTCAACTCAGATGTATAAAAACATCCCCAAGCCTCATCACTGCTGCCAGTCTGAAGACAACAGACTGTGAATAAACATGGATGTGCAGTCGCATCTGTAACATTTATCCACAGACTTTCTGAAGCTTAGATTTTAGACCATATTGCCAGCTTTTGCAGCTAGAGTGTTCAGGCATGAGTGTTCAGGCATGATGGTGCTGAGGTGAAATGAAAAATCTCTGAGATTCGACAACCTGTCAATCAAGAAAACATGCAACCAAGCATTTTTCTATCTTGGCTGTAAAATCCGCAGAATGAAAACAGTTAAATATTTCAGTAATTTCCACCATTTCCAAGTGACATTAGTGGACAGCTCAAAGCTTCAAACAAGCAACATAATAGTCCAAGTGGCAAGCTGTTATATGGTTGTAACATTTAGAGCCAATTTGTAGGCTACTTGTCGTCATGTTACTTATATTACTGTTTAGTAACAGTATTGTATGTTGTAGTACAAGATTTTTCAGTAGAATACTGAATTATAAAGATAACTGATATCTGCAGCTGAAGACAAAAGAAGTCATATGCATCCTTTCCCTAATAGTGTACTGTAATTACTGTGTAGATTGGTGCAATATGAATATAAATAAAGTGTGATGTTTGGCTGTTTTCCTGCATCACAACAAGCTTTAGCAGCCACTTACAGTGCGAAAAAAAATAACATTTTCCCAAAGTGCCAAAATGACACATCTCTTTAGAATTCAAATCTTCTTCCAACAAGCCTAATTTATTTATTACTCAGACAACAGCGTAATGCGATAGTCCTGGATAATAATTTTCTCCTTCACGGATAGTTTGATAGCAGCATAAATTTGCCACATTAGGAAAGACAACACAAGGTTCATAAATCATAAGTAGATTAAAGTGGAAATAGTAGATCGGAATGTTCTCCATGTTTTCCCTCCTCAACCCTTCGTCTCATGTTGTTTTCAAAATAGAGAGGCGCAGGCATACACACATACATAAACACATACCATCCTGTACGTAGTTTATGGGTTATGAAAATTCTTGCTTGTGCGCCTGTAAGCACGCACAGAGTTTAAATACAGTTTAACAGTAAACATTCCCCCGGCCTGTTTGACTCTTGACTCTTGTGAACTTGTTCTATTCGTCTTCTGTTCCTCAGCTGCAACAACAATCCTCACTGTGTTTGTGTGTGAGAACGAGTGTGTACAACGTGCATTTATCCGCGTGAAGAAACTGTTGGGAATTTATTGATGTTTTGATAATTTTTTAACCTTCAGTGGTCAGAATGTAGTGTCATCCATGTTTTCAAGGCCTTTGACCTGACACCTGAACGGGGAACTCAAGCAGTGATGGACTTGAAAAATGGCCATCTCCCTTTGCATCTGCTTCAAACATTTATTTCAAAATGTTCAAGTCGAGGTAAAATATTGGTACGCTGGAATGCGACATGTGTGGTCTGATGTGTTTTCATTTGTGAAATATTCCTCTTCCAGTGGAGGCTGAGTGTGAGCTGTGTTTTTCTGGGTCTGCTCTGATCTGTGAGCCACCACAGCTACTGGTCGCCACACAGCACAAGCAAGGAAAATTAATGGCAAAGGCCTTGCTCAAGGGCAACATGGCGGTAGCTGCAAAGTGATAAAAACCTGCTGTATTGCTGTCTTTAATTAACATAAAGACAATAATCTCAGTGATCTAAAGCATTTGTCACTGTCAGAAGCTACTGTATGTTTCGCTGAAGGTTTGGCTGACCTCCTGGAGGTCACAAGCTCCTTTTGTTTGGTTTAAAAAATAAAAAAAAAGGACATAGTGACGTTCGGATAAGGATAATCCATCACCTTAAGTGAAGTGTACCTGATACGTTAATTACTCCAGAGACGACTACTCACACACCCTTGTAATATTCAGATTAAGCACTGATGAATGTTTCGCTAACGTGAATTTACAGTGCTGGAGAACTGATGGCAGCTGTCGTTGCTGTGTACGTGATTAATACCCATCCATCCATCCATCAATCCATCCATCCATCCATCCATCCATTTTCATCCGCTTATCCGGGGCTGGGTCGTGGGGGCAGCAGGCCAAGCAAAGCACCCTATACGTCCCTCTCCCCAGCAATGCTTCCCAGCTCCTCCTGGGGGATCCTGAGGCGCTCCCAGGCCAGATGAGGTATGTAATCCCTCCAGCGTGTTCTGGGTCTGCCCCGGGTCCTCCCACCAATGGGAAGTACTCAAAACACCTCTAATGGGAGGCGCCCAGGAGGCATCCTGATTGAATGCCTGAACTATCACAACTGACCCCTTTCGACGCGAAGGAGCAGCAGCTCTACTCCGAGCTCCTTACCCTATCTCTGAGGCTGAGCCCAGCCACCCTGCAGTGCAAACTTATTTCAGTGGCATGTATCTGCGATCTCATTCTTGTGGTCACTACCCAGAGCTCATGACCATAGGTGAGGGTTGGGAGGTAGATGGACCAGTAAATCAAAAGCTTTGCCTTCAGGCTCAGCTCCCTCTTCACCACGACGGTCAAAGCCGCACCAAACAGCTGATCCACCTCACGCTCTGTCCTACCCTCTCTCGTGAACAAGACCCTGAGATACTTGAACTCCCTCACTTGAGGCAGTAACTCTCTCACAACCCGGAGGCTGCACAGCCCTATGCATGAACCATGGCCTCAGATTTGGGGTTGCTGACTCATTCAGACCGCTTCACACTCAGATGCAAACCGCCCCAGTGCACGTAACCAGTCGTCTGTACAAGAATCTTACATACAAAGCTTAAAGTTGCAAAATGTGAAGCATTAATAATGGTTTATTAATCTTATCAAGTCACACACACGCAACACACACACACACACACACACTACACTTTTTAAATCGCAGCCTCTGCTGAAACCCGTCCGCACACACTGACACACACTTTTCTTCTCTCCTCTTGAGTGTGTGGGTGTGTGTGCACCAGTTTGAGTTGGTGTGGATGTGCATTTGAATGTGTGTGTGTGTGATGTCAATGCCTTTTGTCTCCTAGCCTCAAGTGAGGTTTATTTTTGGGCCAATGCATGATGGTTTGCTCCCACAGGACACGTATACTGTCAAAACAAATCACTCCGCGTCTGTGTGTGTGTGAGTGTATGTGTGTGTGTGTGCAGGTGTGGGTATTGTATTTGTGTTTTCTTTATGCATCAGCATATATCAGTGCTTACAGTGCATGAATGTGGCTATGGACGGATCATTTTGTTTGTGTGTGCAGCCTTTATAGTATATAATGAAACTCAACTGTTCAACAACCCAGCAACTTCAGACTCTGTAAACTGAAAAATTCCTGAAGTACTTCAGTGATTTAAACCTCCAGCAGTCATACTGTATCATATTAAACAGTGAAGACTTACAGGCAGCAGCTACAGTGAACCAGAGTCACAAAAGGCAGCTACACTGCTCGGTCATTTTAAGGTCTGAAACATCATCACATGAGTTTTCAGGGCAACCTAAAGATAAATGTGAGTCTATGGTGTCTGAAGTGATTGAATGGAGCACACAAAAGATCTCAATTACTCAAAGAAGCCCCTGTAATAAAACACAGAGGGTTGTAAGTAGTGCTGAGCCCACCAAGAAATACCACCTGACTCTGCAGCAGTGTCAGCTTTCAGGTGCTTTTTGGCTCATGGTTTTAGTTTGCAGGCCCATATGGTCGAGTCCCAACGGCTCTCACTGACCCCTCTGTTTAAAAAACCTGCTGCATGATCCATGCACGGTGTGAAATTGCAGACAGAAGGGCAGAGTAAACAAGATATGAACATCTAGCAAGCCAAAGAAAACTCAGATATCTTTCATAGGAATAGAACAAGACAAAATAGAAATGAATCCTGGACTTACATGTGGTGGTTGGATGCCTATGTTGCTTTGTGGTTTTGCGAAAACGTGCAAGTATGCATTAGCAATTTTATGACCACGGACTATCACTAGTGACAAGTCTTTCATAATAGTAGCAGACTAGTAGGAGATCTAGGCAACTTAGAAAGTTTATTCTACTGTGACATGTCACACCATGTAGAATCACAGTTTGGAGGCATAAAAAACAAACATACAGTGATTTTGTCATTCTAAACAACAACAACCAAAAAGAACAAAATATCCCGTTGACATCAGGAGAGTCTGGACAGACGTGCAGAGTGCCACACCACCTATCCTCCGGAGCAGCAAGACACACGGCCTTTAAGTTGTTTAGCATCTTTTTGTTGTTCTTTTGTATCCCTTTCTACACATTACGCATCTCTCTGTGGTTTTGTGTCTCTTTGTGGTTATTTCACTCTTCTTTGTAGTCTTTGTTTCTCTTTGTAGCTGTGGCTTTGTAGTCATTTTGAGTCTCTTCCAGGTGAGTACATTTCTCTTTGAATGACATTTTGCAGGTGAAGGCCTAGGGGGGCCCTGACATTTTGGGGCCCTGTGCAGGGCTGTACAGTGTGACATATGTGTGTCTATGAGTGAGTGTTTGTGTGCTTGTTTGTGTGTGAGGTGACTCGATTGTGTGCTTTTCTATTTGGTAGTTTAGCCCCGTTCCCACTGCACAAAAAAACCCTACTAACACTGGCTAACATCTGGCGTTTAATGTAATGAGAATGGTTTTGACTGGCACTGACACTCGTGTCAAATGACTCTGCAGTAGTTACAGATATTTATCATAACTATTGCAGAAAGGTCACAGAAGATTACTTTTAAACTCCCCATAAATTTGAATCGAAAACTTTCAACCTCTGTAGCACCAGTGCTACTGTATGTGCAAAAAAAGCTGACATACAGCCCTGGCCCCTGGGGCTGTGCCACACTTTGGGCTCCTGGGCCTGTGCTCGGTAAGCCCATTTAGTAATCCATGCATGCTTGCTTTAGAACAATATATAACTGATGTTCTATGATGTAAACATATATAATGTTACTAACATTAAACACTGCAACATTTGACATTTCACTAACATTCATTCATAGGATTGCATAAGATCTGCATCCTTTTTCAGCTGCTCTGATAAGACCTGGAAACAGTACTTGCCAAAATAATATTAGCAGCTCTGTTGTGCCATTACAACAATAAATCCAGTGTGTTGGTCAATAACACATTACTCGCTGTCATTGTCCTCCTCCCTATTCATGCCCACGCTGCCTTCCTTTTGGTTGCAGCCTTTAGCTGCACTTCACCACCCTCTGTTGTGGTATCCACCAGTTCAGTGCTGTCACCTGGTTGCCCCTAATATGCATCATACAAAGGCTCGTTTTCTATGAGTTTGTTTCAGAGTCTTGGGATCAAAATGACCTTCAAGTTAAATAATACTGCCTTCAAACTGTCTCCATGAGTCTACTTTGTACAGTAACATATGGTTACAGTAACATATTCTCTGGGGGACGGGTGCAGGGCAGCAGACCAGGACTGAAGTCTAATCCACTGTGGCAGCTCTGACGTGGCTCTGACGTTAACGCTGTTTGTGCATGTGTGTCAGTGCCTAAAGGTGAATTGATTTCGTGCACCCATGACCGTTCCCAGAGTGCTCACAATCAACGATCAGTTTCACTGGCTGATGTACGTGTCTGTGTGTGTTAATGAATCATTTCAAAGTCCAGCGATCAATCGATTTGATTAACTCAACGAAGGATTGTTGCTGCTCTCGGCAACAGGTTGGGGTGTCCTCTGTCTTTTCAGTCCTTTTCCTCTGTTCATGCTTTCAGTTTCAATTATCCTGCCGCTGCATCCATTTCCATTTTTCTCTCTTAAAGTCTACATATTGCATTCTTTTCCAATTCCATCTCCACTGCCTAAACATTGATTTCTTTCTTCATCTCTCCTCTCCAGACCAGCTATTCCCGTATTACCAGGAGCTCCACATCACTGGCCTGAGAGTCTCCATTCATATTTCAAAGATAATTTTCCTGGTCATGGATGACAGAACGAGTTTGGCAGCCTGATGTTGAAAGCCAGCATCACTGTGTGGTGAGAGTAGTTTGGGAATGTGACCACGTCTCCTTCAGAATTGTTGGCATTAAGGTTATTTCATGCCGATTTAACCAATTAAAGACCGACTGTCAGTCTCTCTGCATGACTTTTAATTAGCCCTTGGTCTTGTTCTTTCTCATCACCATTTTTTTTGAAAATTTTAGGTATTTCTTTTTTGTGTTTTGTTCTCTTTATTGTACTTTTGTTTCCTTTTGTTTTTTTTTAGCCTCCATTTACCCTCTCCAAGGAAACTGGGGTAACTCTCCTGTTGCCCTCACCCACCCCCTCATCTCCATCATGCCCCTGTGACTGATGCTCGAGTTCCGCCTGCAGCACTAGATTGCATTTGTGCAGATGGCTGGGAACACACACACACACACACACACACACACACACACACACTGGTTTGTATTAATACAGCTGGCTAAATGTAGGTGCCCCAGTTACATATGGAAAATAGGGCAGTGATGGTGGTTGTGATTAAGTTGTGCGAATGTGTGTATGTGTGTCTTAAGGCTGCTTGTTCTACACATGTAAGAGATGGGTGGGCAAATGTCATATCCCAGAAACTGCTATGTGTGTCTGCATGTGTGAGTGTGTGTCCAGGGATATAAAGATATGTAAAATCCTGCATGCTGAATATTCAGTATGTTTTACTGCTTGAAGGATCTGATTTATGGTTAGGTACTGGGTTTAGGATTAAGGTGAGCATTAGGATTATTAGGTTTAAGTTGTCATAATACACAATTCAGCCAGTCAGCAGATTGCCTGGTGAACTGTGTGGATTGAAATGGTGGAAAATTTCTGCCAACAGAGATCTTGAATTTTATAAAAACTCAATACACTTTATCAGAACTGCAATTTTAATATTTGCTGCAAGACAAAGAAAAATTGAATTTATCTATAATCTAAAATGATCTTGGACAATCCATGACTGATGCCAGCCAAAGAGGTGTGTATGATATGGCAGTGAGCACATAATATTAACGCAGTGTTTTGGAGAACAAATCGACATCTTGAGTACAGAGTAACTGATTGAATTATTCTCTGAAGCGAATGTGATTTATGTGGTTGACATGTTGAATGTATAATGTATAATAAACAAATGAAGATGAAGGCAATGTTGAAAGAAGAAATAAAAAATAATATGACGACACAAAGAGATGTAAGATTAGAGGTAGTTAGCAGAAATACTGGGGGACATTTTTATGACATTCTTTTACATTTTTTTTATGACATGCTAAATGAAATTTTCATGTCATATTACACTATGATATCTTTCTTTTATTTTGTGCATACTTTATGACAATTTTACCACATTCTTTGTGCAGTGACCCCTCTCTTCCACTAGGTGTGCCTGTTTTGGCTGCTTTTTCTCTCACAGGATCTGAGTTAAGGCAAGGGATCGTCAATAACTTCATGAGCCACACCTGGGCATTCATGACATTAAGCTCCTCACCTGTCAACAGACCCCCTCTTCCCTCAGGGGCGCAGCTGCTGTTCTTTTGGCTTTTCTATGGACATTTCTACCACAAACACATATGTGAATAATAAATGGCTTTCAAGTTTATTCTGTTTTGTTGTGTAATCCTTATTTTGTAAATAAACATGCTTTTACAATTTGTATTCTTGTCTTGTCTCAAATCTTTGTTGCAGCCTTTGAGCCAGGGTGTAACACTTTGTAATGTACAAAATATGACATTTTTTACGACACACTAAAGGATGACTTTTTTTCATTGTGATGTAATATATTATTGTGATATAGTACATTATGACATTTTTCATGACATCAAAACATTTTTATGACACGCTGTACTAGGAGTTTTAATGATATTTTTAAAAAGATACCATAATATAACTTTGACTAGATCTTGACGATATTTAGTATGCCATAGTATACTATGAGGCTTTCCAAACCTTCTTTATTACATACTATACTATGACATTTTTTAATGATTTTGGACGACATGCTATACTATGACGTTTTTTCATGATTTTGAACGACATACTTTACTGTGACTTCTTTTCATGATTTTGAACGACATGCTTTACTATGATTTCTTTTCATGATTTTGCACAACATGCTATACTATGACTTTTTTTTAATGATTTTTGACGACATGATATACTATGACATTTTTCATGATTTTGAACGACATCCTACACTATGACGTTTTTCATGATTTTTGACGACACGCTATACTATGACTTTTTTTGTCATGATTTTGGACGACATGCTATACTATGACGTTTTTTTCATGATTTTGAACGACATGCTATACTATGACTTTTTTTCATGATTTGAACGACATGCTATACTATGACGTTTTTTCATGATTTTGAACGACATACTTTACTGTGACTTCTTTTTCGTGATTTTGAACGACCTGCTATACTATGACTTTTTTTCAATTTCAATTCAATTCAATTTCAATTTTATTTATAAAGCCCAATATCACAAATCACAATTTGCCTCACAGGGCTTTACAGCATACGACATCCCTCTGTCCTTAAGACCCTCACAGCGGATAAGGAAAAACTCCCCAAAAAAAAACCCTTTAACGGGGAAAAAAAAAACGGTAGAAACCTCAGGAAGAGCAACTGAGGAGGGATCCCTCTTCCAGGACGGACAGACGTGCAATAGATGTCGTACAGAACAGATCAGCATAATAAATTAACAGTAATCCATATGACACAATGAGACAGAGAGAGAGAGAGAGAGAGAGAGAGAGAGAGAGATGCAGGTAATGACAGTAGCTTACAACAACATTAATGAAAGTAATAATATTATAGTTATAGTTCTGGCTACTGTGGTACAATATGTTGAAAGTATGTATTAATATCAGACAGTATACTTGTGTGACAATAGTCATATGTGTATAATAACAGTAGAAGTATGACTAATGACTAATGATGGCAGCAGCAGCAGGAGGCATCTGGCAGGACCACGGCAGCAGCACAACCACACACGTCACACTGTCCAGGCACCGCTGCGGTATGAGTTATTCTGAGAGACAGTGGAGCACAAAGGCTCCGGAGAAGAAGCCGAGTTAGTGACATCCAGAATGGCCGAGTTAGCAAGATGCAGTAATAGGATGAGAGAGAGAGAGAGAGAGAGAGAGAGAGAGAGAGAGAGAGAGAGAGAGAGAGAGGGAGAGAGAGGGAGCCCGGTGTATTATAGGGGGTCCTCCGGCAGACTAGGCCTAAGTCAGCCTAACTAGGGGCTGGTACAGGGCAAGCCTGAGCCAGCCCTAACTATAAGCTTTATCAAAGAGGAAAGTCTTAAGTCTAGTCTTAAATGTGGAGACGGTGTCTGCCTCCCGGACCGTAACAGGAAGATGATTCCACAGGAGAGGAGCCTGATAGCTGAAGGCTCTGGCTCCTGATCTGCTTTTGGAGACTTTAGGGACCACGAGTAACCCTGCGTTCTCAGAGCGCAGTGTTCTGGTGGGATAATATGGCACTATGAGCTCTCTAAGATATGACGGAGCTTGACCATTTAGAGCTTTATAAGTTAACAGTAGGATTTTAAATTCAATTCTGGATTTTACAGGGAGCCAGTGCAGAGAAGCTAAAACAGGAGAAATATGATCTCGTTTCTTAGTTCCTGTTAGTACACGAGCTGCTGCATTCTGAATTAGCTGGAGAGTTTTTAAGGACTTACTAGAGCTACCTGATAATAGAGAGTTACAGTAATCCAGCCTTGAGGTAACAAAAGCGTGGACCAATTTTTCTGCATCTTTTCGGGTCAGGATAGGCCTAATTTTCGCAATATTACGCAGATGAAAAAATGCAGTCCGTGAGGTTTGCTTTAAATGAGAATTAAAAGACAAATCTTGATCAAATATTACTCCGAGGTTTCTTACGGTAGTGCTAGAGGCCAGAGCAATGCCATCTGGAGAAACTATGTCATCAGATAAAGAGTCTCTGAGTTGTTTGGGGCCAAGAACAATAACTTCAGTTTTGTCTGAATTTAACATCAGGAAATTGGTGCTCATCCAATTTTTTATGTCTTTAAGGCAGTTATGGAGTTTAGTTAATTGATTACTTTCTTCTGGCTTCATCGATAAATACAACTGTGTATCATCCGCATAACAATGGAAATTTATAGAGTGATTTCTAATGATGTTACCTAAAGGAAGCATATATAGAGTAAATAGGATTGGTCCGAGCACAGAACCTTGCGGAACTCCAAAACAAACTTTGGTACGTAAGGATGATTCATTACGAACGTCAACAAATTGAAAACGATCAGATAAATAAGATTTAAACCAGCTTAGTGCTGAACCTTTTAGGCCAATTAAGTGATCCAGTCTCTGCAGTAGAATTTGATGGTCAATTGTGTCAAACGCCGCACTAAGATCTAATAAAACAAGGACAGAGACGAGTCCTTTGTCTGAAGCAATCAGAAGGTCATTTGTAATTTTAACTAGAGCTGTCTCAGTGCTATGATGCACTCTAAATCCTGACTGAAATTCCTCAAATAAATTATTATCCTGGAGAAAATCACACAGCTGGTCTGCGACTACTTTCTCAAGGATCTTTGACATAAAGGGAAGATTAGATATTGGTCTATAGTTGGCTAACACCTCTGGATCCAGGGTGGGCTTTTTTAGGAGAGGTTTAATTACAGCTACCTTAAAAGACTGTGGTACATAGCCTGTTAATAGGGATATATTGATCATATCTAATATATGAGTGTTAACTAAAGGAAAGACCTCCTTAAGTAGCCTAGTTGGGATGGGGTCTAAGAGACACGTTGATGATTTAGATGAAGAAATCACTGCGGTCAATTCTTGAAGAGAAATTGGGGAGAAGCAATCTAAATATATATTAGATTCTACAGCTGTGTTTGAGGTTAGATAGGTAGGCCTACCATCTGAGGGCAGGAGGTCATGAATTTTGCCTCTAATAGTTAGAATTTTGTCATTAAAAAAGCTCATAAAATCATTACTGCTAAGGGCTAAAGGAATACAAGGCTCAATAGAGCTTTGACTCTCAGTCAGCCTGGCTACAGTGCTGAAAAGAAACCTGGGGTTGTTCTTGTTTTCTTCTATTAATGCTGAGTAATAGTTTGCTCTGGCATTGCGGAGGCCCCTCTTATAAGTTTTGAGACTGTCTGTCCAGATTAAACGAGATTCTTCCAGTTTGGTTAATCGCCAATTCCTTTCAAATTTTCGCGATATTTGTTTTAACCTACGGGTTTGAGAGTTATACCAAGGAGCAAACTTTCTTTGCTTTGTTAACTTCTTTTTAAGAGGAGCTACAGAGTCGAGCGTTGTTCGCAGCGAGCCTACGGCGCTATCAACAAAATGATCAATTTGGGAGAGGTTAAAGTCGGCACGGGAAACCTCTGTTACTGAAGGTATTGGTATTGAATTTAACGACGAAGTAATCTTTTCCTTAAATTTTGTGACAGCACTATCTGATAAACATCTAGTATAGTAACTGTTGCTGAGTGGCGTGTAATCGAGTAAAAAGAAATCAAAAGTAATCAGATAATGATCTGATAGCAAGGGATTCTGTGGAAAGACTTTTAGGTTATCAATTTCAATTCCATACGTCAGAACTAGATCGAGGGTATGGTTAAAACAGTGAGTGGGTTCATGTACACCCTGACTGAAGCCAATGGAGTCTATTAATGAGATAAACGCAGTAGCCAGGGAGTCATTATCAACGTCGACATGAATGTTAAAATCGCCTACAATAATAACTTTATCTGATTTAAGAACTAAACTGGATAAAAACTCTGAGAATTCAGATACAAATTCAGAATACGGGCCAGGAGCACGGTACACTATAACAAATAAAAGTGGCTGCGAGGTTTTCCAGGTCGGATGTAAAACACTAAGAACGAGGCTTTCAAATGAATTATAATCTAGTTTAGGTTTAGGGCTGATTAACAGACTAGAGTTAAAAATGGCTGCAACTCCCCCTCCTCGGCCGCTGCCTCGAGGAATGTGGGTATTATTATGACTGGGAGGAGTGGACTCATTTAGACTAACATATTCATCTTGACACAGCCAGGTTTCAGTGAGACTGAGTAAATCAATATGATTATCTGATATTAATTCGTTTACTAACACTGCTTTAGACGATAGAGACCTGATATTTTCATGATTTTGAACGACATACTTTACTGTGACTTCTTTTTCGTGATTTTGAACGACCTGCTATACTATGACGTTTTTTCATGATTTTGAACGACATACTTTACTGTGACTTCTTTTTCGTGATTTTGGACGACATGATATACTATGATGTTTTTCATGATTTTGGACGACATGACTTTTTTTTACATGATTTTGAACGACATGCTATACTATGACTTTTTTTTTAATGATTTTGAACAACATACTTTACTATGACGTTGTTTTCATGATTTTGAACGACATGCTATACTATGACATGTTTTCATGATTTTGGACGACATGATATACTATGACGTTTTTCATGATTTCTAACGACATGCTATACTATGACGTTTTTTAATGATTTTGCACAACATGCTATACTATGACTTGTTTTTCATGATTTTGAACAACATGCTATACTATGACTTGTTTTCATGATGTTTGACGACATGCTATACTATGACATTTTTTAATGATTTTTGACGACATGCTATACTATGACTTTTTTTTCATGATTTTGGACGACATGATATACCATGATGTTTTTCATGATTTTGAACGACATGCTATACTATAACATTTTTTAATGATTTTTGACGACATGCTATACTATGACTTTTTTTCATGATTTTGAATGACATGCTATACTATGACTTTTTTTTTCATGATTTTGAACGACATGCTATACTATGACATTTTTCATGATTTTGAACGACATGTTATACTATGACTTTTTTCATGATTTTGAACGACATGCTATACTATGACTTTTTTCATGATTTTGAACGACACGTTATACTATGACGTTTTTTCATGATTTTTGATGACATGCTATGCTATGACTTTTTTTCATGATTTTGAACGACATGCTATACTATGACTTTTTTTTCATGATTTTGAACGACATGCTATACTATGACGTTTTTTCATGATTTTGAACAACATACTTTACTATGACTTTTTTTTAATGATTTTGAACGACATCCTGTACTATGACGTTTTCCACGATTTTTGACAACATGCTATACTATGACTTTATTTCATGATTTTGAACGACTAGCCATACTATGACAATTTTTCATGATTTTGAACAACTTGCTATACTATGACTTTATTTCATGATTTTGAACGACTAGCCATACTATGACAATTTTTCATGATTTTGAACAACTTGCTATACTATGACATTTATTCATGATTTTGAATGACATGCTATACTATGATGTTTTTTCATGATTTTGGACGACATGCTATACTATGACATTTTTTGATGATTTTGAACGACATGCTATACCATGACT
The DNA here is from genome assembly GCF_041903045.1 of Epinephelus lanceolatus. Lineage (NCBI taxonomy): Eukaryota > Metazoa > Chordata > Actinopteri > Perciformes > Serranidae > Epinephelus > Epinephelus lanceolatus. The sequence goes on from NC_135737.1 coordinate 31,429,038, forward strand.
TTTTTATCATGATTTTTGACGACACGCTATACTATGACTTTTTTTTCATGATTTTGAACAACATGCTATACTATGACTTTTTTTTCATGGTTTTGAATGACATGCTATACTATGACGTTTTTTCATGATTTTGAATGACATGCTATACTGTGACTTTTTTCATGATTTTTGACGACATGCTATACTATGACATTTATTCATGATTTTGAACGAGATGCTATAGTATGACATTTTTTCATGATTTTTGACAACACGCTATACTATGACTTCTTTTCATGATTTTGAACGACATGCTATACTATGACATTTTTTAATGTTTTTGGATGACATGTTATACTATGACTTTTTTTTTCATGATTTTGAACAACATGCTATACTATGATATTTTTCATGATTTTGAATGACATGCTATACTATGACATTTTTCATGATTTTGAACGACATGCTATACTATGACATTTTTTCATGATTTTGAACAACATGCTATACTATGACTTTTTTTTTCATGATTTTGAACGACATGCTATACCGTGACTTTTTCATGATTTTGAACGACATGCTATACTATGACTTTTTTTTCATGATTTTGAATGACATGCTATACTACGACGTTTTTTCATGATTTTGAACGATATGCTATACTGTGACTTTTTTTCATGATTTTTGACGACATGCTATACTATGACATTTATTCATGATTTTGAACGAGAAGCTATAGTATGACATTTTTTCATGATTTTTGACAACACGCTATACTATGACTTTTTTTCATGATTTTGAACGACATGCTATACTATGACATTTTTTAATGTTTTTGGATGACATGTTATACTATGACATTTTTTTTCATGATTTTGAACAACATGCTATACTATGATATTTTTCATGATTTTGAATGACATGCTATACTATGACATTTTTTCATGATTTTGAACGACATGCTATACTATGACTTTTTTTTCATGATTTTGAACGACATGCTGTACTATGACTTTTTTATCATGATTTTTGACAACACGCTATACTATGACTTTTTTTCATGATTTTGGACGACATGCTATACTATGACTTTTTTTTCATGATTTTGAACGACATGCTATACTGTGACTTTTTTCATGATTTTTGACGACATGCTATACTATGACATTTATTCATGATTTTGAACAACATGCTATACTATGACTTTTTTATCATGATTTAGGACGACATGCTATACTATGACATTTTTCATGATTTTGAATGACATGCTATACTATGACGTTTTTTCATGATTTTGAACGACATGCTATACTATGACATTTTTTGATGATTTTGAACGACATGCTATACTATGACTTTTTTTCATGATTTTGAACGACATGCTATACCGTGACTTTTTAATGATTTTGAACGACATGCTGTACTATGACTTTTTTATCATGATTTTTGACAACACGCTATACTATGACTTTTTTTTCATGATTTTGGACGACATACTTTACTATGACTCTTTTTCATGATTTCTGATGACATGCTATACTATGACATTTATTCATGATTTTGAACGAGATGCTATAGTATGACATTTTTTCATGATTTAGGACGACATACTATACTACGATTCTTTTTCATGATTTTTGACAACACGCTATACTATGACTTTTTTTAATGATTTTGGACAACATGCTATACTATGACTTTTTTTCATGATTTTGGACGACATGCTATACTATGACTTTTTTTCATGATTCTGAACGACATACTATACTATGACCTTTTTTCATCATTTTGAATGATATGTTATACTATGACATTTTTTCATGATTTTGAACAACATGATATACTATGACGATTTTCATGATTTCAGATGACATGCTATACTATGAATTTTTTTTCATAATTTTGCACAACATGCTATACTATGACTTTATTTCATGATTTTGAACAACATACTTTACTATGACTTTTTTTCATGATTTTGGACGACATGCTTTACTATGACTTTTTTTTACATGATTTTGGACGACACGGTATACTATGACGTTTTTCATGATTTTGATCGACATGTTATGCTATGACTTTTCTTCATGATGTTTGACGACATGCTATACTATGACTTTTTTTCATGATTTTGGATGACACGATATACTATGACTTTTTTCATGATTTTTGATGACATGCTATACTGACTTCTTTTTAAAATTTTTGATTACATACTGCTCTATAAGGTTTTCATGACATTTTCATTTCATACTATACCGTGAGGGTTTTATGACATTTTTTTATGTTATACTCTGACTTTTTTCATGACATTTAATGTCATTTAATGCCATAGTATAGTATCAACTTTTATTTTTTACACTAATTTATGACTTTGTGACATTTCTATGACGTACTATGCTGTGACTTCTTTATATTTGTGTCATATTATGTTATAACTTTTCATGACATTTGTCATGACAGTATAATATTACATTTTCAATATATACTGTCTAATCACTCCAGAGAAAATAGAATACAAACAGAAAACACAAACGTGTGGCATGTAACACTATATGACTTTTTCATGACATTTTTTAATATGAATATAAAATGACAGTCTTGTGACATTTTTATGCGCATATACAGAAGGTCTGAGACAAATTTTTAGAGAAATAATGCCAGCAAAGAAAAATATTTCACCTGCCAAACTTTTTCTTTCGTCTTTTTCTTTTACCTTCCGTGTTAAAAAACAAACAGACAAAAAAAAGTAACTACAAGAAATCAAATTGTTTTTATGTGACTTTTTTTTTTTTTAATTATAGCATACTATACTATGACACCCCTATCAGTCAGTGGACATGATATGTATTCACATGCCGACAGAGCCTGTCATCAAAATACAAACTGAAAACAAAGATAACAATATCTTTATAAACAAATACTTCAAAAATTGTATGCAACACAGATTTATCAACAAAGTAAGGTACTATATAATTAACCTGAGAGGAAAGAAATGGATAAACTAAGCACCTTAACAATATCCACTGTGATTCTCTGCCCATACCAACCCTGCTTTAAACACACGCATACACACAACACTCAGCACATAGAGCATACACAAATAAACAGTCATCTAGTCCTGCAGCAGACACAATGGATGCATCTTTGATCAGAGGAGGCCAACAAGTGTGCTACTGTTTCTGATTGGGTTCTGCAGGTATTGCGTATCTGCCCTGAGTGTATGTGTGTGTGTGTGTGTGTGTGTGTGTGTGTGTGAGTGAGTGTGTGTGTTTTGACTGTCAAATGTGGCATAGCTTTCTAATTACACATTGGGCTGCACAAAGCATGTCTCAAAGCAGATGAAAAATAAATAGTGATACTCCTTTTTGACTGAAGACATATGCATGCACAAACCAAAAAAAACCCAATACAAAACAAAGTCTAATCAAACAGGATCTAAATGTTCTTGCTAGATGCTCGTGGATGAACATGGTCTGATTAATGAACCAGAGATGCATGACAAAGGGCCATGACTGGTGCTAATGTGATTTTAGTGATGCATGTCTCTTGTGTTTACCCATCTGACTCTGATTTATGACATTCACCCTTACCAGACTCTTACCTGTTATTTCATATAAAAATCTGGTAGGGTTGAATTTATTTCTGGATGCTACTTATAATCGATGTGTTCTTTTAAGGCTCCTTCAAAGCATTTTGCACTGGAAACCGCTGGGTTTATTCTAGGATGCACAATGTCAGAAATGAAACATTACAGAGCATGAAAAATATAAACTCAAAGATTGACATGTAAACAGCCTAAGTGATCCAGAATTATAACTTATTTCAGTGGCACACAGAATGCAGCCTCCTTCATCAGCAGCAATGACACTGTTTCATATCTAAGGAAACATGAACCTCAGAGCTTGGACTGAAAAATGAAAGCTTTTTTTTTTTTTGTGATCAATTTTTTATTTATTCATCGCTTATGAAAAACGAAAGCTTCACTCTGGGTAACATCAACCTACTCTTTGCTGACTCCAAGCTGCCAGCTACATCAAAGTAGAATCCCACTCCCAAAGAATCAACTATCCATACGCAAAAAGAAGAAGAAGAAGGAGAAGAAGAAAAATCTTTGACTGTTTTCCAGCACTTCAGGCTTCAGCTTAAAACTTGTTTTTCAACTTCAGTGGTTTAAGAAACAATGTTAAACCTGACAACTGGGCATATTTAACACCCTCCCTTTCCTAAACAAGAGTTGGAAATCAAATATAACTGAGGGCCTCCTGCTAATATACTTAAGTAAACTAGCAGTGCTTTGAGCTAAATGCTTTTTGGATATGCTAACATGCTCAGTGAGCCCAGTCTCACTTCAAAGTCGTCGAAATTTGGTGCTTGGGCAGTGACTTGCAGCATCAGAAACCAACAAAAAAGGCATCCTTTAATGTCGACATGACACATGGCTGGTTGCCGTTATAGTGGTGGTGGGCGGCAACGTGGGGGTAACGTGGCAGGCGGGAGGGGTGTTGGATGGGTCCAACAAACCCCAAGACTATGCATGTAACAGGCAGAACTTGTCACCGTGTCCCAGTACGTCAACAATCAACGCACCCAGGGTACCTTGCACGTCGAATGTGGACATGGAAAGTCCATGACCAAACAGCAGCTAGACGAGAAGATCATACACCTTTCACAAGCGTCTATGAAATACAAGGACATAGCCAGCAACTGGTTAGCTTAGCTTAGCAGGAGAAACAGCTAGCCTGGCTCTGTCCAAAGGTGACAAATGGGGAGGGGGGACATGTCCTCTGTGTCCCCATCTATGTTGATTGCCTCATATTTAAGGTGGGTAATGAGAGTGGTATTGCTTGTCTCGTTTATCTGCCAGAAAGGCTTTGCCATCCTAAAGCCATGTCTCTACCATGGATACTGTACCTGCTCAGCTTATCAAACAGATTGCTACAATCAGACCTTTTCACTTTATCTTTTATCCACTTTATTTTACATAGTTTCCTTGTTTAATTAACATTATGTAAAATAAATTCAGAAATTAATTCAAACACAAAGCATCTGTTAGGGCTGTAACTGTCAAAAATAAATAAATAAAACACACCAGGCTCTGCTGGTGCAAAAACTGTGTCCCTCTTTGAAATAATAGCTGTAAAGCAGGGGCTTCAAAAACATTTATGCAACTTTGAAAAGGAATCTAATTTTAAAAGTGCTCCCATGAAAGTTCAAATGTGGCACAGGATGCCCTCCTCCTCCTCCTCCTCCAAGGGAGAAACTTTACTCTTATCCTCAGCAGCAGGCTGAGCCAGGTCTCATGTCTTTCCTCGGGATAAATTCTCAGTCTGATGCTCAGAGCACTCTCGTCTCCATCCCACATTGAGAAAAAAAAAGCCTCTTCTCTGACACGCCAGTAAACCTGAGGCAACTAAAAATGGCCTCTCTCAGAGGAAAGCCTCTGTGACTCCAGTCTGACCCCGCTGCTTCTCTCTCCTCCTTCACTGCTGCAAAGAACACAAGATTTAAGATGGCGAGGAGGCAAACTAATTCACTCCAGCTGGAGGCAATGACTGCATGTGTGTGTTTTCAAGCTCTATTTCTTTCACACACAGCATACACACGTGCATGCACATGCTCAACTACATCCACTTGAAAGACTGCACTTTTTTCTCTGACATACTGTCTTCATTTGTGTGTGAGTGTGTCTCATATTCAAACACAGAGGACCTCCGTGAAGCCAGACAGCAGGTTACCATATCATCATTTCCCATAATTCCCCTGTAATTCTCCCAGTAGGCTGAGGTTACAGGAGCACAGTGAATGGTGAGGTTGTAGTAACAGCAACAACAACAAAAGGATAAAAGGAAGGTGGAAGAAATCAAGAAAGGAGGCACAAAGATGAGCAGAAGGTGTGCAGGTCGTGGGGTCAGATAGCAGATCCATAACATCTCATGTCTATGCTACTCAAAACCCAGATGAAGTCAAGTGTCAGGGTCATGTCTGTGAGGTCATGGCAGTTCAGACAATTGTATATTCCTCTGTCAGAAACATAATACACAATAATGTAGTTTTAGTTTTGGTAGACAACTTCTGGGTTTCACTATGCAGCCATTACTCTAAAATAATCACTGTAACAAGACGAACGCTCTGCAGCAGCCACTCTGTGTGTTTATGTATCTGTTCACCTGTATCTGTTTATCTGTTCACCTCAGGGGGTGAGCAGGGGAGATGTGTCAAGTCACAAACATGGCACATGGCACGTACCCAACTGCACATACTCGTAACTTGACCTCTTATTTGTCATTTGCTTGTGTGTGTGTGCAGGGAAGAAAGCTCATGATTATAAGTTGTGATATCAGTAATGCCATGCAGAAGGGAGGGTTAACCAAGCAGACTGACACCAGACCTAGGAGCTGTCCTTAAGAGAGAAGAAGGGTGGAGCAGAGGTGAACTGCGAAGACAAAGAGACAGAGGACATGATGGATGACTAAATGTCCTCAATTAAAATGGAGGCGATAAGGAGGAAGACAGGAAGGAGAAAATGAATGTATGCGAGAGAGTCAGAAATATTTATTGATGGTGGCCATGTTTTTTGACCAGTCTTGCTCATTTACAGTGGAAATGAGAGTCGCAAAAGTCTATTCATTTTTTATATTATGCAAATTACCACAGAATTCATCATGGTGGACTTTAATGTCCAAGAGACTTTTTGTAGGGCACATTGAGCAGCATATCTGTTCCAAACTCCAAGTCAATCTCAGCTACAATGTGAGGGGCGTTTTTGAGCTTTAATTACAGCCAAGTTTCATGTTTCTAGCTCATTCCAGCTCACCAAAATTTGAGTCATGCCAGAAGACAACGAACAATAGCAATAAACTCAATTATGCTCTGCCCTCTTGAGGCTTGATCCCTAATTATTACCGAGCTCTGTGCACATGTAGCTGACTATGGCCCAATTCCAATCCGATCCCTTACAGACTCACTGACTTAGAGGCGCGTTCATGTGAAGTGCGTGAGTGTGTCAGGGCTGTCCCATTGTCAAATCGTCGAGTCAGATAGATAGATAGATAGATAGATAGATAGATAGATAGATAGATAGATAGATAGATAGATAGATATTCTTTGTGTGTGGAATATATGATGACAATAACCGATAAATGATCACGCCCAGAGCCGCCAATGTTAACAACATTTTGTAGAGAGGGGGATAAGTGCTGTCCCATTCCTATTTGTAGCATCCGGAGCCCTTTCAGACACTCAATCACTTACAGCTGACGTCAGTTAAGTCAGTGAGGGTTCAGGGCTTGAGTCTTTAGGGGCCGGATTGGAATTGGGCCAAAGTCTAGAAGGCGACAGGACCCAGAAAGGAGAGCGAGAGCAAGACTGAAAAGATCACAAATATACGTGTACATTGTTTATCAAAATCTTTATATGTTGCTCTGCATTGCACAGAGAGTCAGAGACGGTGACAGAATTATTTCCTCAAGTAAAAAATGTTTCTGTCATTAACACCCTGCGCAGACATTGTCCCTTAGTCTAACTCTTAATTTGATCAGATCCACACAGGGATTCGACTAAAACAAAGTAAATATGGTCAATTAACTATCATCTATTCATCTCTGAAACAGCCTGTGAATTAGTTATGAATGAGTATATTACATATTATACATCATGTACACGGCATATTGCAGATTTCTTTCAGTCAAATGTGTTGTTTGATGGCTGTTGGTTATACAAGGATCAATAAATAGGAGCTCAATGCAGAATCTTGGACAACGTGTATTCTGAAATTACACAGGAAGTTAATACAATTCACAAGATCAATCTATTGACCGACATTAAATGTTTGCATGTACTGCATTGTAATCATGCGTGTGTGTGTGTATCCAGTATGTAGAGGTTTTTTGTGTGAAGTTTTTCTTCATCTGAACCGAGGCTCTAAAGATCAGAGGTCTCATATGCTGTATGGATTCTGAAGTCCTCTGAGACAAACCTGTGATCTTTGGTTCTATAAATAAACTTGACTTGACTGGACTTGTGTTGAATAAGAAAGCAGCTTCAGTGTCAGTGTCTCTTTGTCGACAGTTATGAAAGGTGTGTGTGTGTGGAAGGAGAGTGTCAGTGTTAGACAGGTGTTTATTTGGACGTGTGCGTTTCTCTTTGTCTCTGTGGAGCTTCAGCCTTTATCTTGAAACCGTCCCAGCAGGCGGGGTCTTCCTCTGTCAGAGGTGAGGCCGAGGCGATGAGGTCGGTGAACGACAGCAGCGTAAATGAGGTGGGAGGAGGAAGAGATGGACGGAGAGGCTGAGAAGAAAGAACAAGAAGAGTCTATAATGACTGAAATAGAGTGGAGTTTCTAATAGAGCAGCAACTAAAGATTAGTAATGGAAGACAAATGTCACATCTTGAGGGGATTATAGACAACATCGAAATCATCTACCCACTATCAAGTAAATCAAATGTGATATTACATGATAATCCATAAAAATGAAATGAAGCTACTGTATAAATGTAATTGTTAAACATTTTGATAAAAATGTTTCTTCTCTTTCTTTCTGAGAATAGTTTTTATGTTTTCCTTTCATTAATGGAGACTATGAACAACATGGGATAAAGCAGAGATACGGAAAATGACAGTCGCAGATTAAAGGCGCTGTATGTAAGAATGTGGCCAAAACGGTTACTGCACTCAAATTCAAAATACTGCCGCGAGTCGTGTCCGCCCCCCCTCCCCTACAGATTTGAGGTTGCTGGACAGCGGCACGCTGGAGACTGATTTGTTTGCCCACGGACGGCTGCTGTGGCAGGGCCGGGTCGCTGCGTCCTTGATCTTCGGTTTTCCAGCAGACCGTTCGAGCAAGTCCGGCTTCTCTGCTGCTAACGCTGCTGCTGGGATACAGCTGAGGAGACTGCTAATGCTATGTACCGGGACACTGCTAATGCTGCTTGCCGTGCTGCTGTAGCTCAGTCGTAACTGTAACTGATGCTGAGACTCTACTGACTGCGTGACTGGTAGACGGCGGTGGGTGGCGCAACAGGCCAAAACACAAATTCAAAACATAAACATGATTTGCGAACTGTAAAAACGTTTTTTAAATGCGAATATTCTGGCTGTCCTATTGTTGTCGGTGAGATCAGTATGTTATATGAACATTATTCCTTAGTCTCTGTGACATATTAGGAGGATTTTACGACTATTTGCTTTAGATTTCTTACATATAGCTCGTTTAAAATAGTTTTTCAACAAAGTGCATCCCCTGGATAGTAAAGCATCATCAGGTCATCATGGACACGAGTCATTACAGAATCGATCAGTGGCACAATCACATTATTACAGAGTGGCATTATCAGGGGAGAAAGACATGGCGCGTCCCTTGGACGGTAAAGCACCAACAACATAGTGTTATGTGTGACGCATGAATGGCTGATGTGCAATACTGTTCTGTTTTTTTAATGTTTTTATGGTGTATGCCTCATTTCTTCTGGACTGTTATTGTAAAGCAGCAATATCTGTGCAGCTCCTGAGTGAACTCCTGAATCATATCACATCGTATTGTAACATGAGTGAAAACAGCATCTGCTGTTATAGCAGGCACTGTGTTGACAGGGTGTATTCACACCAGGATAGTCCAGGGGACTCGGTTCGATTGAGCAGGGAATGCCGAAAAAATTCACCCTTCATTTGGTATGGTTCACTTTCACACTGCACTTTGTAAAGTGGACCAAACCGCCTTGACAATATCACACAGTTAGAACAGCTGCTCGTTTAGAAGTGGTACTGCCTGAAACGACCACTGACCAGGAAGAAAGAAAGCACAAGGAAGAAGAAAACCTGGCTCATCGATTGGCCACAAGCGACTGCCATATGTAGTCCTCTGACCATATATCAATAAGCACCTGCACCTCCTCACTACTCCATGTCTGACCACGAGACATTTTCCAACTTTTTCTTCTTCTTCTTCTTTTTTTTTTTTTTACTTCTGCTTCTCCGCTGTTGGCTTTGTTCTTTTCTATCCAAAATGCACTATGCTTTATGCTCTTCCTCTCTTTGGTTCACTTCCTCTCTTTGGTTCGCTGGATAGTCCGTTTGCATTTCCCACTGTAAGCGAACCGCACCAAAGTTCAATTGCAAGTGAACTGAGACCCCCAGTTTTCAAGTGGACCAGGGTTTGCACCAGAGTTCGAATGGGCGTTCACACCACTCCAAACAAACCGAACTATCCATGGAAGCGGACCAGGGTTCATTTGAAGTGGACAAAATAGCGCCAGTATGAATACATCCTAAGATTACAGGAATGTCCGTAGTAATATCCTAAACATACGTGAATTTGGGTACATTTAAGGTTCCTAAAATATAAGGATTCTGTTTACTGGCAGGTCCCTGGGGACCTCTGTGCTGTGCCACTGAAAGTACCGCCTTGGTGCGCAGATCGCAAGGGATAAGGATGGGCGAGGGGTCTTATAGGTGTCAGATTTCTGCAGTGCACTTGAACAAAAACGCTAATACATCACCGATGGAATGACAAACATCCAAACATATGTTTCACTCTCAGTGGCCTCTGTGACATTAGAAATACTGTACTTACAAAATTAAGTCAAGTTAAGTCACATGACACCATTGTTTCTATGATTTCAACGCAGATTTGTTTTTCACCGTGTAGCATTATCTGGGAAAATAGGGTGCATCCCACGGACACATCGATAGTGAATTTACTGTGTCTTTTCAGATTTTACTGCACAGGACACATGCCTAGCAATACGGGTGTAATGATACATCGATCCACATCAATACATCGAATCATTGATTAACGATCCGATTATATCGATGCAAAATGAAAACATCGATCCATATCGTCATCTTAAAGATACACATTTATTTTGAAATTCACATAGCACGTCTGTGTCACCATTTCTGAACAAGCGCGCCTCCGCTCAAACAACAAACAGAGCTCAGAAACAAAATGGTCAAATCATATTCTAGTTGTTTTTGTGAGTTGATGTTAATGATTGTGTTAGATGGGCATATGATATCGCGTCATATCGATTGCAGGCTCCTGAATCGAATCAAATCAAAATCGTATAGTGACAGACTTTGTGATATTGGCAAACATCGTATCGTCATCCAAACAAATCGATATAATATCGTATTGTGATGAAGCTGGTGATTTACACCCCTACCTAGCAACATCCCTGCCACCAGTGATTTCATTTTTTGCAGTGATGTACCAGTGTATTCCACAGTGTGTCAGTACACTGTGACATCACTGTTGGGTGTGGTTACAGGTACAACAGACTTGAAACTCTTTACCAGAGAAAGCAGTAAACGCAGCCTGATGTCAAGTTACTCTTTGAGCATGTCTTCTTCCGGGTTTTAGAGACGCACAGAGAACTATGTAGTGTTACAGCTGCTAATGAAACATTTCAATAACTTCTAAAAATGTCCCTTTAATCACACATCCTGAGAAAAATCATTCTCTATGAGAGCAGCTGTAAATGTCATGTATCCTTACTGCAGCGCCTGCTGTGTTGGATGGTCCCAGTGCTACAGCAACGTGATGGTCAGCATCCAGCAAGCTCTCCTGCAGAAACACACACATGTACATGTTACCACATATGCATATATATAGCCCGCATATCATACTAAAAGATCGCCTTTACACTCATTCACATTCAGAGCAAGTACTTATAAATACTACATAAAATAGAGCAGATACCACATGACAAATAATGAACATGTGCATCCTTATCAGACGTCCACACTCACCCTGCATGCGTCATGTAAATATTTAGCATTTGTTTGCATGATTTCTATGAGGAGCGAGTAAGATAACCGCTGCATTCACAGGTCACACATCGCTTCTCGAGCAATAACAGTGCCGGTAACACAAGGAAACATCCAGCATACATGCATTCACTGAAAAATGTAAATGCCTAGCTCGAAGATATGAATCCATTCTATGGCATGTATGATTAATACGTGTGGCAAAATCAGATTCAGTTTTCCAGCCTCGCTTATGTGAATCTATGCAGATTTGATTCTCCCTGTTGGCTTATTTACTTAAACATGAAACATGCTAATGATGTTATTGGATGCTATATTCACATGCATTTGGAATTTTGTCCACTCTGTAACTTCTACTCCAAATATGCTTGGACATTAATGGCATGGCAGTAACAAGTGTTGGTGTGTATGTGTGTGTAGACAGGGAGTAAAAGAAGCATAGAAAGCAGCTTAACGGAAAAGGGAAAGGGGAGAGAAATATCACCACGAACTTAACTTTAAATGTAAACACTTTGTCACAGTCTGTGTTCACTGTGTGTAATCGTGTCCCTCAGTTTCTCTTGAGAGGCCGCAGCGGTGACATCACCAGAGGTCAGCAGGAAGTAATAAGTCTCATAGATGCTCTGTGATCTAACCAATCAGCATACAGTGAGCCAGAGGACACGAGGTCAGTAGCACTGCCGCTCCTCTCATCTCTGTTAACACTTAGAGCTCTGAGTGTGTCTATTTGTATATGAGACAAATCCGAACAAAATCGATTCAGTTTGAGTTCGTTTGACCTCTCGGGGTCACTGCAATCATTCGCTGATCACAAATGATGATGAGTGTTGCTGTTCTTGAGGACGTACAGAGAGAGGAGCAGCTCCTCGGAGTCTAGAATGCCTGTACGTGATGAATACGTGTCTTTTTACAGGATTAAACATCTTATATATGATATTTTGTTTTGTACACTCATTTACATAACTTTATTTTATTTTGGAGTCTAATATTAGCTTATTTTGTCTTTTTATGCATAGATTGTGATGCAAAAATAAAGTTTATTACTGTTGAGTTGAAAGCAAATTGAAGGAATTGGTGTATTTGTCATTGCCAATCTTAATTAATGACGTCAACTGGGGCATTCTGTAGTTATTTACTTCAATATTTTTCCAACCATACTAGTGTTTCAATAATACCACACACAATTCTACCTTTTATTCTCTAATTTTGCCAACAGCTTTAAGTTACTCCATAGATGGCAAGAATATACACTGACCAGCGACAACATTAAAACCACTGACAGGTGAAGTACATAAAATTGACCATCTCGTTAGAGTCCAGTGTTCTGCTGAGAAATCTTGGGTCCTGGCATTCATGTGGATGCTACTTTACATGCACCACCCACCCAAAAACCATTACAGAGATTTTGCGGTGGAGGTTGGGGAGGCATGATGGGGTATACTTGGTCTGCAACAGCGTTTGGGTGGGTGGAGCGTTTCGGCTCACCCTTTTTTTCCCTTTCAGGGCGGTGGCCTTGTGGGTAACCTGTGAGGGTGTGACGTGTACTTCATTTCAGTGAGTTTTCAGTTCATTAAAGTTAATTGTAACGTTTTGGTTGCCTCAAAAAGTCTTGTTCAGCCTTTGGTTGTAAAAGACCCTCTAAGGAGTCAGGTGTTCAGTTTTTCCAGTAAGTACATTTTGTTAAAAAGGTTTTAAGCCTGTTTTTTCTGGTGAAAATAAGCGTCAGCATTGTGTTGCCAGCTCACCCTTTTTCCGCTTTAAGGACGGTGGCCTTGTTGGTAACCTGTGAGGGTGTGACAGCTCTCTCCAACTATCATGGTGGAGACAGCTGGCGGCAAAGAGTGATGACAGTCAGCCGAATTAATGGTGTCAAGATAAGCTCAGGGCTACTGTTCAACCTCATGAGAAGGCCATGTTTCTTGTTTTGTGGTGAAGATTGCAATAAAGCCATTGTTGGTGAACAGCACCCGCAGCTAGTTACCAGCTAATAATGAGCCAAGCTAATTTCATGTTAATAAGCCAGCGTGTTCCCAACTACTGTTTGGAGCTGGGAAGCCGTCACTGAGAGAGGTAACAGGCATTCACATGAAGCCAGGCCCCGAGGTTTCCCAGCAGACTACTGCATTGTAATGAGATGATCAATCTTCTTCACTTCACCTGTCAGTGTTTTTGATGCTGTGGCTGATTGATATGTGCATTCATTAAACTCTTTGACTTTTGCTCAGTTATATGGATGTTGTCGAAGTGAACTTTTTATGTATAATACGGTAAAACTGGTATTTATGGGGAATTTTGGCTGCAAATTATGGCTTTTGTCATTATAAATAGAAATGGTCTAAAAATATCAACCCAAACACACCTAAATGTAATGTCTTCAGATGTTTTGCCCAAACCAACAGCCTGGGGAGTGTTTCATGTTAGAGTAAAATAATAGCATCCTCTTTTCTCTACATTTCTCTTTGCTTCACTAATTCTTGTTACAACTTGTATGTCTTCATCCTCTATACCTGAAGAAATTCTACATCCTGTTTGCTGCTGTGACTTCACTTTGCCTTACTGTCTGTAATTTAAAAAAGGACATGTGCATTAACATGTATCTGTGATTGATATAAGTGAGGTGTTTTTCCCCGGTGTGAGGACACAAAAACAGCATTAAGCTTCCATAAATCCGAGAGGGATGGAGAGGGGAGGAGACGTAACACTAGGCTTTTCAAACCAGTGGTAACCTTTTAGCAGTCACTTGTTAATCCTGCTGCCACTGGGCATGGAGGAGAGAGCAAGAGGAGGAGGGGGGGAGGGGGAGTAGAGAGGAAAAATACATACTGGGGGGTGCATCAAAATGAAGACAGAAGGTGAGGAGAGAAAGAGAAGAGACAACGTCAAAGGGAGAAGTGGAGAGGACGGGGAACAGAGGTGAGGCAAGAAGAGGGGTAGAAGAGCAGAAAAGAGGAGGTGAAATAGGAAATAGATGGCAACAGATGATTCTTCGACTGTGACAGAGAGCTGCACTCCGCAGACTCTTGTCACGGTGTTAGGAGGGCTGGAGGGCCACTTGAGAGCCCCCCTGTCACAATCACAATCACAGTTGTGTGTATTTCTCTGCAAGACCACCTGTGATTCTCTTTGCTGATGCTTTCAAGGCGGGGAGCCACTGGGGATCAGAGCATGGAGGACCCCACGGCACAGCTGCTTTTAAGATAACTGATTTCCAAAAGGCTGCATGAAACGGGTTCTACAAATGTTACACAAGACTACTAATAAGAACAAACTAAGTCATATTTATCAAACTAATTTTTCCTTATCATAGAAAGCCCAGCTATGGTATTCAACCTGACAATATATCTTTACATTTGGAAGCAAGTGCTGTTAAAAAATTCTCCAATATGATTATGTAAAATCATTTTTGCCTACACATCAGATGATACTATACTAAAATTTGACATTTGCCAGTAGAAAATTTTTTTTTTCCTGGGAATAGTTCAACATTTTGTCCATTTTTGTTCAAACTTTCTCGCCAAGGGGACTGTAGAAATGACATGTTGTGGTTATGTGAGGGCACAGGTGCGGATTTTGGAAAGAGGGTGGACAAGGGGACACACCCCCTCCATGTATTTAAAACGTGCATTTGTCCACCCCTAGTAAAATCATTAAAGTAGCAGATGATGGTGTAAATATGTTTAATTTTGTGAAATTCAATGTCAACTGATGCAGAAAAAGCACAAATTAGTGCATAGAAATTTGCCAGAATGCAGGAAATCAAGTGTTTGATGCGCCAAATATTTTTGGTGGAGGATCCCCAAACCCCTGTTTCATACGTGTTCCCCCAGTGTTATAACGAAACCTAAGCACTGGTGTGGGACTATATCATGGCTGGGCGCAGTGACTTGTAACCGTGAGGTTGCCAGGCAACCAGTTGAGACCAGCCGAGACCACTCAAATGAGATATGATGTGTTAATTAGTTAGATTTAAGGTGCTGGAAGGCAGATGTTATCACCTCTGGACACCTGTTTCAGGTCTGTATGCTAAGGTAAGCTAATGGCCTCCTTGTTTTGGCATCATGTTGAACAGACATATATAAGAATGGTACATTTCTACATTTCTTCTCATCTTATTCTTTAAAAAAAGAGCAATTGAGCATGTTTCCTAAAATGCTTAACTATTCCTTTAATTTGTGCTCAAATCAACATTTCGCTTGAGGAAAGCTTTTCTCGTCCATGTACAATGTACGGTGAGAAGGAGCCAAATTAACAGAAAATGTGACTAAAATCTACAGAATCTTAAACGAGCTATGACATTAGTGGAAGTCACAGGAAATAAGGTGGTAAGAGATAACCATCTGGCAACTGATCTGTATAAAACACTGCAGGCTGCTGCAAACACAACACAGCCTGTTGGGATATGGTGTCGTGTCAGTGATCTCTTTGGAATATTTGTATACCCTTTTTTTTAAATCCGAGAATTAAAGCAGTCTTGAACCTTACTTCAGTCTGTTTTCTTTGAAACCTGTCATGTGACACACAATGTCTAGCTTTTTAGAAATCGTGATAGGGTAGATTTTTGGCCCTTCTGACTCTTCACACCTGTCTTCAAACAGACTCACTTCAAATGTCCAGTCCTCCTCTTCTTCCTCATCTAGATGCATCTTGGTCTGGCGCAGCACACATTTCTGTGTGAGCGGTTCAGAGGACAGATGAAACTCCACCCTCTGCAGGTTGAAGCCCAGACCCGTGCCGATGGCTTTGATGAAGCTCTCCTTCAAGGCCTTAGTAGACAAGGGAGGAAACTTGATCAGTGACACGCAGAAAATGATCAGCACATAAGGAAAATAAAGGATATTTGTATGGCTGACAAAACTGAGGACAGTCTTTCTGTGATTCTGTGTGTTTGTGTGTGTGCTGTGGTGTATTTTGGCTCAGCAGCACAATAACTTAAGACCACAGCAGATGGGAATCTATGCACACATGAACAACAGTGTGTATACAAAAGAGCGGCGTGTGTGTGCGTTCGGCCAAAACCAACCCTGCTCGGCAGCCAATGAACCACAATAACAGTATTACAAGGCTAATTGCTATGGCAACGGTCGAACTCTGCCATTAGTCAACAGTGTGGCGATGATATCAGAGCTTGACGTCTCTGTGCCACCCTCTCAATCTCACAACATCTTTACTTAGCAACACCATTTCTGTCGCTGTCCATCTGTGTGTGTGTGTGTGTGTCTATAAGAAAGAAAATACACAAGGGAAAGAAAGAACAAAAACTGAGAGAGGGGGAAGAAAGAAAGGACTTTTGTGTATCAGTGAGGATGAAATGCAGAGATAGAGAAGGACAAAATGAGCCAATATTATTTTCTCTCTGTTTCTTTCTCTCTCTCTCTCTCTCTCTCACACACACACACACACACACACACACACACACACACACACACACAGGCTCCATGCCGCCCCTGGGGCCAGCACCAATGCAATGTGACGACAAGGTAGTATGGTTGCCATGGTTACCCAGTGGCGGTAGAACGCGGCAAGCTGCTGTTGCTCCGAACCAGCTGATTGGATGACGCTCCACTCGTACTCTGTAAACTGACGAGTCATGATGCGGAAAAACTCAGGCACAGAGCTGCTACCTGGAGGCAGAGGAGGAGGGAGGGGAGGGGAGGTGTGAGGGCCAAAGATGGGGGAGGAGGAGGAGGAGGAGGAGGAGGAGAGAGGAAGGAGGATGGATACAAAGACAGAAGGGAAGGGAAGGAGACAGAGACGGAGGGAAAGCAAAATGAGGTGAGGGATGTACGACAGAGATGGAAACAAGCGATCCCAAGGTTATCCAAACATACTCCATTTCTGAGATCAGTGTGTCTCAAAAACATCACAGATGAGAATGCAACTGTGACGCACACACACAGAAATCCAAACATCTGCACACACACAGGCAGGCTTGGCTTAGACCTTTACATATACAAGGCAACAGTGGCCTCTTGTGGTCGACTTGGAGAATACAAGAATACACACTGTGTTTACAGATCTGGCTGCCATAGATTAATTATCAAAAATGTGAGGTACAACTGACACAAAATTTGGTAGTTTGACCTTTAAGTTATTGCCATGATTCAGACAGTAGCATCATGATTAAAGTGGCAGTGTTTAAGATTTCAGTCCTGGTTGATTTGGTGGTAATAAATACAGTTTATCCTAATCTACTGTCAACAAATGACCAAAATGGTAACTGTCTTGTTTGTTAATGCATTTCTTGATGAACAAATGTGGTGAGTGCTATGCTTATATTGCATTTCTTATCTTGGGATTACTTCATAATAAAAGTCAACTCGTGACTCAGCAGTTAAATGCTTTAAATGTGAAGCTGCAGCTGTAGGAAATATTCCCTTTGCATTAGGAGTAACTTAATACTGCATCTTTTCCCAGAGTGCAAATATATAAATGTTGCAATACATGAGTGGGCTCAAACTAACATTGTGCTGCCTAATTCAACAGTAGATAGTGACTTAACTGATCTACATTTACATGGCAATCTTCAACATCATTACTTTAATCCAGGCATGTTTGAATGTTAGAAACTCCTGCATTGCAGGAGGTGGCAACAACATTACCTGAAGAATAGGAACAGCCAATTACAACTAAAGATTGTGGAGGAAATCATTCATCCTCCATTGTCCTTATCTGTGTGTGGCAGTGTGCAGATCTCAATGTATGCACCCATCTTGGCTGATACTGTTAATTCTGCTTCACCTGTTACTCTCAGTATTTACCTGGCATAGTGGTCTTCATGATATCCACTCCCACCTGCAGCCCCTGCTCTGCAGCAAGCACAGTGTAGTCCCCCTGGTGGGACAGGTTGAAACTCCAGGACGGGGGTTCGGGGCCTGAATTTGGACTGACCTAAACGCAAACAGCAAGACAAAATTATAGGACAAAAATCATGGCCATCAAAGAACTACTACATTTTTTTTTGCTATAGGTGCAATAATAATGGTGATGTTATGCTATCATTAGTGTTAGGATTGTTTTATAGCTGTGTGTGTCTCTCCTTCCATTTGTTTTTGCTTTTCTGTGTGTGTGCTGTAAGACCCCATATGTGCAAAGTACCTGTTCTGGTGACAACCCATCTAAAATACTGTCATATAAGTCATCAACTAGTAAATTAAAGGACTTTATCTCTGTCTTTTGACAATGACCACTGAGCCACTGGTGGGCAAACTCAAGCTGTGCATCCAAACTTTGTTCAAGCCCACATAACTTTATGGTTTTATTCTTTACATAAACACTTTAGATTAAAGAAACACATCATGGTATGGACCTTCAGTGGTGTTGCCAGGTAAGGTTTCCCTCTGGGTGATCGCTCCAGTCTGATCTCTGACCAGGGGATCCCCATCCTCTCACACACAAACCTCCTCAGCATCAACCTGCCAGCCTGATGTGGTAACAGAGACACAGACAGACAGTGTATTACACATAAATATCTTAATTTGACACGCTGTGCTGGGTGTCAAGTGAAGTTAACTTTCAGTCAGACTCACCATGGCTGACTTAGCATCCTTAGCAAACACAAACTGTCCGATTCTGTCTTTCTCCTCCTGCTGGACACAGCGAGCAGCAAACAGCCAGTCAGACCTGCTCGGTGTCCACGAGCCGCACCGGAAAGCCCAGCGGACAGAGCCCATCTCCTCCCCCTCACCTCCGTCTGCTCACCTGAAGAAACTCCACCACAACTCCAGGCTGCTCACAAGTTTAGTAAGCTAACGTTAGCATCGCGCGTTAGCATGTAACCGGAAACAAAACTCTGTCATATCTGAGGGGTTTGCGGCTTTCACGGTGGAGCACCACATCGGTGTACAACTGAGGACTGCTAATAAAACTACTGTGTTTACTTTGAGGATCTGAAAGCAGTGAATACACCCGGAAGAGCCTGGCGAGATTTGATGTCGTCATAAGTGGGCGCGGTGGGGGATTGACCAATAGGAGCAGTCGAAACGGTGCGCAACTAACGATGCCTTCAAATACTCTCAGGAATATTGTAAAAACGATAAAACCGTGCTGTGGTTTTAATAAATATGACTGCTTTCGGATACCCAAGAGAAAATACGAATTTAATGCAGGCTGTCGCATGTAAAGATGTTATATCTCAAACTTTCTGCTTTAAAAAGTAAATAAATAACATATTTAGTTAGCTATAATCCTTGAAAATCCTAAATAGACTTAAAGAGAGGTCTTAGATAGACTTAAACATGTATAGCGATGTGTTGCGTCATCAGAAGACAACAAATACTTGTATTGCTTGGTTCATTTTTCTGTTACAAATAATTATATCCAATAGGGACAGGTGTAGTAGAGCGTGGACGTTAGAGTTTTGAATTCCCGAGCTACACGTGAACGCAGCATTAAAATTATACCTCTACGATGCTGTTTTGATTGCGGTACATCTGTGTGCGTAAGGTGAGTTCGCTTTAAAATAACGTGTTAAATCAAAGCTAACGTTTTATCGGAGGACTGGAGGACATGCATTACACAAGCGTTACATTTCGTGATAAAATTGTGGTGTGCTCGTCTGTCTCACGGCGTATTTTTCCCTCGAAAAAAACGTTATTTGTAACTAGAAATATGTGGCAGATGGAGGATATCACAGAAGCACACACTGATTATGGGTATTTTGTCTATGTGTAGGGTAACAGAAAGCATGCATGTCAAATGTGCTTACAATTAACCTCCCTGTATACACTTGTGAATATTTTCTTGTAGCAATTATTCGATATAATCTGCTTATAGTAATGTGCTTCTGAGAAAACTGAAACACCAGCAGCATTTCACTGGTGACGACTGTCAGCATATGCTCATTCACAACCTCAAAATCTGTTTTGTTCATTAGAGATTCCTGATTCAAAATGTAACATGATGAAATATCACAAGAGAGCATTCCCCTAAAAAGCCTCAGCTTTATGGTGTTTCTACATCCCAAGACTGATAAAAGTGTTGAATTTATCATCAAAAAGAAAGAAACTAAGTTACTGCACTTTATTTTTCTGTAATATGATATTTAAACTTTATTTACTTAATATTGTTATTGTGTTTCTCCATAGTGTGTTTCTGCCTCTCTTTTTTCTGTCCATACTGTACAATACTTCACTAAGACGCCTATTTCAAGTCCGTCCTCAAAGTAGTATCCCTTCTTTGTAGTTTTCTCTTTTTACAGTGAAGTTTTGTTTGATTTCTTTATCTTCCTTTTTTCAAATTGAGGGTCCAAGGCTAGAGGGTGGCTAACGTTGTGCGCACACTATAAAGCTCTCTGAGACATATTCGTGATATGGGGTGATATCCTCCTGAGACCCTGTGTCCTCATATGAGGACATCACATTTTGGGTTTACTTGACCTTATACTTCATTCTTCTTGATGTAGTCCTGTTGTCCGCATTTGTGGATACTCCTTTGTGCCATCTAGTTTGTGCCATCTCTGCCAAGTCAGTCTGCAGCTGATCCCGACACAAAAGTGGACAAAGTCCAAAACCTGATCACATTTTATGGTTGAAACCTGTTTATATATGATTAGGAATGTTTGTAGTTTGATATGGCAACAAATTTGAGCAATTTTAGCAACACCAACAAGCTAAGACAATTAGGAATTAGGAAGTACTCATTTGGGACTTAATTGTCATCTCCTTTGAGGACACTGGGACTTTATTATCAATGTTTAGTTTTTTATACTTATCGGGTCCTACTGATCCCAAATAGCTAGGAGAAATAAAAAATGCATACCCAACAAAAGTTCAGGTTCAAATTGATTCTCTGTTTTACAGGAAAACTGCAGAGCCCTTCGCTCACCTGGCAGCAGTGCAGGCTGAGGAATAAAGGTGGGAAAACCTTGCACGTCTTGCCTTAATATTCTGTGGCCTTAGCTACATCGAATCAGGGCCTCATCAAGGCAGAAGCCTCCACAGGGGAAGAAAAAGAAGGCTTTTAATCCTCCAGCCAACCAGGTGTGACCTCTGCAACACACTTCTTTTCCACAAATTCAAGCCTCACATGCCATTACACAGAGCCGGCATCTATAGCTGGGATCAGGCTCCCAGGTGGAAAATTACACCGGGACTTCTGGAGCCACTGAGGGATTCCTCCCTGATGAAAACCCCTGTGCTTGTGAAGGAGAGCTACACTGCTGCAAATGAACTAACCTTTACAAGACACACCCACTCTTCCCTCTATCCGAGGACTGAGTCCCCCCTTTGATTCGTGATCGATCTCTCTTTTTATCCCCGTTTCCATTGTCATACCTTTGATTTTTTCTATTGCTCCCTCCATACCTACACCTCCCTTGTCTCCCCCAAAGTTTTCTCTCCTCGTCTCTGTTTCTCTCTCTGTATCTCTGGGGTTTCTGTCCCCCCTCCTTCTTGCCGTCAAGCTGGATTTCCTGCAGGTGAAGCATCTGAAGAGGAAGAGGAAGAGCAACTACAGTGTGAGAGAAACACAGACTCTCATCAGGGAGATCCACAAGAGGACAGATGTGTTGTTTTCCAGACAGCAGGTGTGGATTTCCTCCTCTCCTCTCCTCTCCTCTCCTCTCGGTTCCCAGTCTCAAAATTAATCTAAATTGCTGGTTTTGCACAAACGTCCTGCAGTTATTGCATTCACTGATTGGGTTAATTGTACAGTTAATCAGTTGTTCTGAACTATTATTGTTATGCACTGACTATAATATGAAATATCCATAAAGTCTGAGATTGTCAGTTTAATCCATAACATAAAAGGGATCCCTTACTTTTTATAATCACAAAATGCATTCTACATAGTTATTATTGTAGCTGAACTTGTGCAGAGTACAAAAAAATCATGTAACTCTGAAAATACTGCTTATATTCGATCAAAGTTTACAACTACATCAGAGGGTGCCAAAAGTATCACAGTAATCCGAGACTCCTCAGTCCCCAGCGGGTTAAGGAAAAAGAGTGGGCACAATTAACTGACGTGTTCGTCCAAAAAGCAAGTCACAACTAAAAGATGAACACATGATGAGTCAGAAAGAGTCATCCATGATCAATCAATCATCTGGGTCTTGCATATGTTGGCAGAGCAAAAGTGCAGCGCAGAAATCCCAAAATATGTTTAAAAATGAAGCAGTATCTCCATTATCTCCACTGTCCACCAGAGAGCACTGATGCAGTCTGTTTTCCAACTGGATGGTATCCAGCTCAGTGCTCATCTTGGTCACAGTTCCTTTAAAAATCAGGCAAACAATCAAACAAAACAAATAAAAAAATGAAGGGTTCCTTGTTAAATATACATTTTTTAATATTCATTGGGGGGGGGGGGATCTCAAATTTCGATACTGGCCTCAAAAATGATCCTCTGGCTGCACGAGAGAAGAATTTACTCCTACAGACATGGCAGCTTTGCTATGTTTAATGGAAAACTGGCATTTCTGTTATTTTGACAGGAACCTGCATTTGCTCACACTCTCCTACAGACCTACAAGTACACTGTCACTTCCCACAACACTGCACCTTCTTCATGAAAGGCCATGTTAGACTTGTTAGAATAAAACCATCTAAATGTTTTTCTCACCTGTGTGAATAGAACACAGCCATTAATGAGCTGAAGAGACAGGCATGGGAGGAGGTGGCACGGAGTGTTAATGCACTGGGGGAGGGAGAGCTTCGCACTGCTGCCGAGGTGTGTTTATTTATATGTTCAAATCATACTTTTATATATATATATATATATATTTTTTTTTTTTTACTCATAACACCTCAGACACTTTCCCCCCTGATCTCCTGTGCAGGTGAAGCGTCGTTACCTGGACTGGCGTGCACTCATTAAGAGAAAACAGCTCCGGGCTGAGCTCTCCCTCTCCTCCGCCTCATCCTCATCTGTGCCCCTGAAGACTGAGTACGATCAGTCCTCCCCTGAGCATGAGGCAGCTTCTCTGGGATCGGGATGTGACCAGCTGCTTGACCTTTCGGGGCTCTCGAAGGATTGCCACTGCGACTGGCCGGAGCTGACGGGTCTTGGTGAGCCGAGTGGGCAGGCCATGATGGCTCCGCTGGGTGTGAAGATGGAGGACGATGTCAGTGAATACAGAGTAAGTGACAGAAACTCTTCATCTGCATCATAGTGTCACAGTAGCGCCTGTCTGTGTGTGTGTGTGTGTGTGTGTGTGCGTGTGTGTGTGTACAGTTACCTTTGATTAGATATTCTGATTAAACCTTAGAGCCTATTAAATACATTAACATGTAAATGAGGACAAAATAATTTCCTGACACCTTCATGCTTTTTGATACACATTAACACTGCTCAGGTTAAGACAAGTTTATGGACATGCAAGTATTTTCTAATGTGTTAATTAGCTTAATTAATATCCTCATCAGCAGAGGTAGTTATATAACATATCACAGCAATTATACCAGCACATAATGTAGCTCAAGTGGCTCTCCTATATCCTGCCTTTTGATTGGGCTCATGTAGGTTCACACGGTAGAGATCAAATAAGATTAATAGACGTGTTATTTCATTGGGGTTTAATTTAAACTTGACATTTAAATGCTACATTTTGGTGATTGCATTAAGCTCTGCTCTCAGATAAAACTGTCATCTGTTCACAGTGTGGTTACAGCCTTCCACAATTACTTCCTAAAAATCTTCCACCCTATTTCTTAACAGGGTTATTAACCTGGGTCCAGTCTATTAAAATTCTTAATAGTATCAGCCAGACAATCTGCAGAAGTTATAAAAGTAATTTTGAGTCACATTGTTTAGCTATGTAAATCACTGAGGAAACTGAGCTCTGTAAGAGCCAACCTGAGGTGCTAACACAGAAAATCTTACAGCTGTATTTAGTGATGTTAGTTTAAGAACTGTGTAACATTAAGTGGGATTTATACTTCTGCATCAAATCAATGTTGTACCTACAGTGTGTGTCAGTTTGAGGCCTATGCGTACCCTGGGCTATTGCCTATTGACCTGCATCTCCCCAGAAATGTAACTACACATTGCAG
The DNA here is from genome assembly GCF_041903045.1 of Epinephelus lanceolatus. NCBI lineage: Eukaryota > Metazoa > Chordata > Actinopteri > Perciformes > Serranidae > Epinephelus > Epinephelus lanceolatus. The sequence goes on from NC_135737.1 coordinate 31,453,773, forward strand.
CGACACAGACCTCGTGTCTTTTTTTGTAAGCTGAAACCATTTGCCTCAGTGGAAACAAAGCTTTTATTTATTTTAATTTCAGATAAGAAGCAATAAATAGTGAAGACAATGAAGCCTCCACAAAATAGCATTTTAAGTCTTGTGTGTGATTTATCCTGGCTTCATATGGGTAGAGGAAATCTCCACTCATTGCTAGGCTAATTTATACATTGTAAAATGCCATCGGCTTGTGCTAATAACATTAGCATTTTGTATTTGTGGGAAAAATGTGTCCAGCAGAACACAAGTGTGTGTGTCGCTTTTCCCATATTTAACGTGCATTTTGAATCAACTTAACTTGACAGCACTTCAAAGAAACCCTGCTGCCAACTAGTGTTCTGGAGGTGTAACTGCAGAGTGACACAGACACACCACGGCACAGGTATAAATGCTCACAACAGCATAGGCCATGTGCATAGGCTACGGTGTAGACTCTGCATAGAGCTGACGCACAAGTATAAATCCCACTTTACTTGTCTAGACAAAGAAAATCAAAGCTGCAGACGCCTAGATATCCTGACTTTTTGTCTCTATGGGTCAAGCTCCAAAAACGCTGGATCCTACATTTCCCATAATGCAGCTTGATTGCACCTTTCATCTTCTTTCACCAGGGCTATTTTCTCAGACTTTGGAGAGCCAGAGCTTCATTATACAGCTGTTCACAGGCTGAGTAGCAGCACTTCTCATGATGAGCAAACTTTCTGTGTAAAATCAGTGGAGTGCTCCTTTAATTATGTCACACTCTCCCTCTAGCTGGATGGTGATGGTGATATAGGAGACGGAGAAATAGATGAAGATGATATCCCCTCCCTCCTCAGTGACATTGAGTCACGCGGTGAGGGGCACGTTGGTGATGTTTACTCCCACAATGACTTGGACATGCTCAGCTCCTCCAAGGCCCCAACCTCCACCACCAACAGAGACCTGCCCCTCGCTGGTGGCATGATGGGGATGCCTGCCCATGCTCTGGGTGCTCTGAACAATCATGACAACATGGGCACGGGTTTTCTGGTTGTTGTTGAGAAACAGCGATTAGAGCTGGAAAAACAGCGCCTGGCTGTGGAAACCGAACGCCTGGCAGTGGAGAAAGAGCGGCTGGTGGTGGAGAAGGAGCGACTTCGTCAGATGGAGGTGGAGAGGGAGAGACTGCAGCTGGAGAGAGAGAGGTTACAGGTGGAGAGGGAGAGGCTGAGGCTTCTGCTCCTCAGTCATTCAGAGCATTCTGACTCCTCCTTAAACCTACCACCACAACAAGGCCCGCCCTCGTCCTCCACGCCTTCTTTATCCTCCACCCAGGATGGGCAGAGGGAGAGAGAGAAAGAAAGTCAAGGCTGGATGCCAGTAGTGAATCTGGAGACAGAGAGGCTAAAACTGGAGAAGGAGAGACTGCAGCTGGAGAAAGAGAGGCTGCAGTTCTTCAAATTTGAGGCTGGCAGACTGCAGATTGAGAGAGAACGCCTCCAAGTGGAGAAGGAGAGAATGCAGCTGCACAAAGATCATTAGAGCCGCTGAGATGAGGGAGAGAGAGAGATAAATACATTAGATTTTCACCAGCTTCAGGGGTGCTTTTAATACTGAAAACAACCCAGAATGTGAGGATTTCCATCAGCAGCTGCTCCCTTATCAAGCTCCCCACACACATATCCTTAAGGAAGACGTGAGGCCATTAAAATGATCATTCCTGACTGGAACTCGGCCAAGGAGAAGACTGAGATGAAGGGCTGGCATATTTACGACCACCATGATAAAGCTGTGCCTTACGATGTCTTCATAAAATGGGTGACAGGACGGGGAAGATGCCATGATGATAAAATGTAGAATTTGTTGGGCACATGCAGCCGGTTAGCCCTGAACATGATTTATAAAATGTTCAGCGCCTCATCTAAATACAGTAACATACAAAATGTGCTGTACAAAAAAATTAAATGCTGGGATATCAATGCAACACATGCATACAAGTGTAGCAATGTTTTTATGATGTATAGACTGAATCACAGTGACACTGGGCTAACAACAACAATCACTTCCAGGTAGACAAATGGCCATTGATTTCAATTGTGGAGATATGGACAATTGGCAGACTTGTTTATTTCTGTCATCATTTTCAGCCGTGACTGAAAAGTATATAGCTAAACTAAAAAAATCAATATCAGTGTAAGTGAACATGATATTTGGATTATTTGTTCTCCACTTCTCCATATCAGCCCGATTTCGCAGTGTCTTACGTTGTTGGCTTGGATCGTGAACAACAGTGAGTGTCATGTGCGATAATCCATCGTTTTATCTCATGTAGTGTGTCAAAGTAGACGACAACCGGGATGCTGGGATGCCTCATGACATTCCGACAGAAAGTCTAGCGTGTTTGATTTTCTTTTCGTTCACGACTTCTCCCGTCACAGCTGTCACTTTGACCAATAGAAACACAGAGCAATCTGCTGCCATGATTGTATGTCTACAACACACCAGCTTTTTTTTTTTTAAGATATTTTATGATAGGACAGATAAATAAAAGATAGATAATTGATAGGACAGCTTAAGCGTGAAGGGGGGAGAAAGAGAGGGAAGGACATGCAGCAAAGGGCCACAGGCTGGAGTCGAACCCGGGCCGCTGCAACAACAGCCTTTTGCATGGGGCGCCTGCTCTACCACTAAGCCACCGATGCCCCAGCACTCCAGCTTTATTGATATTTCCTCTGGGGACGTTACCAGGTCAGAATAAAAAAGGAAGAATACTGGCATGAAACAGCTGAGTACTGCCATTAGCATCAAGCTAGCAAAAAATTGTTATTTCTTTATAATGGAGGATATAAAGTGATAAAATAAAAAAATAGAGGCAGGAATTTTACTTACCACAACTGCCAACACATTCTCACTCCGACCTTGTCACATATTGATTTCCACGTCCACATACGGTGTGCAAGGTACCCTGGGTGCGTTGATTGTTGATGTTCTGGGACACCGTGTCAAGTTCTGCCTGTTACATGCATTGTCTTCTTTCAAAATATACTTCTGTTTTCATAGGAGTCTCTCCCCATTTACATACAGTCTCTTTAAAAAAACAAAAAACAAAAACGCACTATGTCAGTACAACACCGCGAATTGGCGGTTTTGTTTTTTTTTCCTTCAACAACAAACACACATGGATGGGTTTAGGCAACAAAAACGTGTGGTTAGGTTTGGCTTCATAAACTTATAGGATGCGAACACTGCTCTCTCAGGTGAAAGTCAGTGTTTGTTGTATTTTTTACTTTTAATCTGCTCCTGTTTGCCTTGTTAAAGTTAATGCATCGTGCTGTCTTTCAAACTTAACACTTCCTGTATCTGTTTAAAATTAAAGGCCCCATATAATTTTGGCTGAAATAATCCCTTGATTTTCAAAACAGGCTTTTATTGTGAAACATTTGCAGGAACTTGTTGTGGAGGATTCAGTGACTTGTATAATTTGCGTGCGGTTCTTCAAATATAGCTCCTGCCATCTGGTGGTGCGTTTTATGTTACTATAGTAACATTTTGGCGGGCAAATGAACAGCCACGGTGACTGAAATAATAGCAATAATAATAAAAATAGGACAAGACTAACCTGATGACATCACACGTCGTAAAAGACGACCGGGGATAATTGGTGTGAACCAACGTGTGGTCTGTCATGTCTGTCGGTCAAGTCACGGCACGATTTTATGACTCCACAATCACCTGATCAGACATAGTGATGGTCGGAACAGACAAAGATGTCGTGTAGTGTGAACCCGGCATAACTGATCGAGACAGTGGTGGACCAGCAACTTCTGTGTTCTGCGAAGTAAAATTACTGTTGTTGTCAATAGAGTCTGCTGGCTTTGAAATAATGGCTTCAGTTCCCTATCTGGGGCTGTCTGAAGTCAAGGTAAAACCGGTGAAAATATTCTTAATATAGCATACACTTAAACTGATATTGATTTTTTAGGTGGCTAAAAACCAATCAGTTGAGGCAGCATTTGCTTGGTGCCATTTGATTTTATGTACATAACACAAGGGTTTTCTACCTGGACGTTATTGCAAACAAACATTGGGATTCAGTCTATATGAAAAATTGAATCATGATGTCTTACTTTACATTTATGCACCAAACCAGTGCCAATTTATTTACTGCATGTGTCTGTATAATTCATAATCCATCTTAAAAAAATTATATTGTTACTTGTACAGAGAGATTTTTATGCTATTTCTGTTTTGCGGTCAAGTGCTTGTGTTAAAATATGGTTTACATGGTAATGCTTGTGACTTTGTGCATTCCTCCACCAGTGTTAAACAGATATTTCATTTTCGCCTGTCATAATATGAAAAGCACAGGCGTTAATAATAACATTAATGACCCCCTGTTCTCTTTACATGTCCCAGTAAGACAGTGTGACAGCAACCCAGCATGCTCAGTACCTTAAAGTGAAGCAGCTAAATGGAATCCAGTCATTAATTTGATTATTTACACCTGTGCTTTCCTACTGTGACATGTCAAAATGTCTTCTGTGAAATAAGGCCTATTAAAATGTGATGTTTTTGCCATTAAGATTTGTGGCCTTGGAGCTGCAGCTGCTCATCTGTGATGAGCAGGTGCTGGGAGTTTGGCGTGCATGTCGTAAAATGAAACTGAAATATTCCTTTGATGGCTGTTTTTCTCCTGTGAAATGTTACTGGCTACTGAAAACTATACTCTGCTACTGTGTACTGAAGGTTATGTCTCCCACACACCACACACACAATGTCTTTTATGATGTAATGAGTCACCCCTTTTTTAATGTTTGCCCTTTAACACCAGTTTGTCTCTTAAAACAACTTCAGGTGACATCACTGGCCTACCAGCCCTGTTTTATTATTCTGTTATGTTACATCATTTTATTCTTTATGTATCTTTGTTAATAAGTTTGTAAATAAAGTTTGTTGAGGAACAAAAATGTGACCTCCAGAGAAATTTTGTAATGATCAGAGTTGAAAAGAAATCTGGGTTACACATACCCCGAAGTGCTGCTTTTGATGACCAGCCTTTATCTCTCGTGCCTTTATGTTCTCTGTGTTGCCTTTGAGGAATCATTTTAAAAGAGAATGAGAAGATGATTAGCAAAATAAAAACATTTGTCTCCTCTGTATTGATGCTCCTCAGGAAGCCCATCGGGGGTTCCCTGGATCAATGCGGGCTAGCAAGAAGAGACAAGCGTTATAAATCACTTTGAGAGCATTACATTGATGTGTCGCACAAACCCTGCATCTCAAAACTTTTGAGGATTTCAGTAAAACTGATGTAACCCAGTGACATCCGTGCCTTTGCATTTTATATTTGAATTGTTTATCTGTGTCATAGTGGCATGAAAGTGTGAACAAACTGCAAAAGTGGAGCCACAAACTCTTCACCAAACAGAGCTAATAAAGCTGGCGAGTTTGAGATTACAGTGAAACGTCTATATCTATAAGTGAGACTTGTATAAAACTCTAAAATCACCTGTGCTCTTAAAGATCCTTACACACACATACACACACATAGGAAGGGACTCAAAGTGGGCAGATCAAATCACAAAGACGAGTTTATTTTTCAGTCCAAGAGTTATTTTGTTGTCTGCCTGTGAGATGAAAACTATATATAAAAGGCCATTCTTTAGCTTGGTCTGGATTTAGAAGTGGTGTGAAAATCCATCGTTTTGTTATGAAAAAAGGTCCCTCAGCACTGGGGGTATGCTGTGACTCGACCGACTGCTGTGTGGACTGTCTTGAGACAAGGCAGCTAAGGCCAGAGGTGGAGAACAAAGTACTACATGTTATTTTTTCATTATCATTATTATTTTATATCCGCATTTCTTAGGACCCGCTTCACCGATTGCAGTAATGCAGCTATATTAGGAAAATCAAATCAATCTGTGATGTTACAGCTAAAATGAAAGAAAAACACCAAGGATTCTTAGAGGCCTGTCGCTGGAAAAAACAGAATAAACTATACAGAAATACTGTCCACAGACCGATGCCCTCAGGTCCACTGGAAAACTGTTCCACAGGTACCAATGATAAAAACTAAAAAGCCTTCCCATAGTGCACACATCTCACACTTGGTACAGCTGAAAGGTCTCTGCCCGTGGATCTAAGGGTCCAATATCTTAAAAGCATGTCTGACATTCAGTGCACCCAGGTGTTTACAGATTTGAAAAACAGCATATGGACCTTTGAGATGATCTCAGGGCTCTGTGAGCAGATCTGCTGCAGAATTTCGAACAATTTTCAGGTCACCAAGAGTTTTCTTTTGCAGGGTGGAAAGGAGAGAAATACAAATATCAAGCTAAGACTGCTGGTAATAACATTGTATATTTTCTGTATCACTTTGGCAAAATGTCTTCAAAGGTAAAGTACTTGCATGTGACACAGTTAATGTAGACTACAGTGCTCGTGATCAGGTCCAGATGCTTGTTGTTTTGTCCCTGCTCAGATGTACAATAGAAGAAATCTTGGTTCATAGCTACAGCATCAATACAACTACAACATGTGAGGAGGCTTACATCAACAGGTGACATTTAGGGTGTTAGGGGACTAATTTTGTTCCAAAGTTGCATAATTGCCTAGAGCTGGTTTGTGTTCTCACGGCAGCATTTACAAGCGGACCAGATCAATGCCTTGCGTGAGAAAGCTGCTCTTGATTGGTCAGAATTTCCATGTGGGAAAAATCCAGGAAGTAAACAAAACGTTGAAGAAGAGTTCACTTGCAAGATAAATGTGACACTTACTAATGTCACAATGGAGGGACAACTACGCAGGTTGATTTTAGCGCTGGTCATCGTGGACTATATTGCTGTCATTGTTCATTTTAGTCAAACCATACAGTTTGAAAACGAGGCGCGGCTCCAACTAGAAAACAATGTTTTGATGCATTGGATGTGCTGAATGTGCATATTAAGGCAGTACAGGAGGAGGTGCACATTAATAATCCTCCAGGACTGTAACATGCTCATGTTTAACCCAAACAATGTTTAATGTGACTGCAGTTGGATCGGATCGAGGTCGGAACACATTCTCACCACAAATAAACTGTATCAGAGTTCATTTTTAACTGGACCCAGATCACCTCTTAATTTTGGTGCGCATTCGAGTGCAATTACTGTTTTCACACCTTCCCAAATGAACCGCACTTAGGGGGCAAATGAACTTGAGTTTGACTGAACCGAACCAAACAGCGCAGGTGTGAAAGCACCCTTAAAGATAAAGCTGTGTATCGTCTGCATAGCATTAAACAGACACCCAGTTGCCATTTTCTCAGGCCTATTTTGCTACTACTAATATAATATGATAATATGATATAAAACTTTAATAACATTTAAATGGGAGAGTTATGTATAACAATTCACTCAGGCTGTAAACATGTTTATTTTTGCTGTAAAGTTGGGCATATTGACATGGGGGCCTATGGGGACTGACTGGCATCTGGAGCCAGCCTCAAGAAGCCATTTGAAGAATTGCAGTTGCACGATTTTGAATTGTTTTTAAAATGTTTGTTGGAATAAAAGAGCATGAAGGTATGAGGTCAGTTCAGTGTCAGCCACTCTAAATTGAGCCTGTCAGCTGTTCATGGTAACACAGAGTGGATAGACAAGAGATATTTAAGGCTTTAAGAATACACAGCCTCCATATTGTTATCATGTCTTTGGAATATTCAGCGGACTTATCATTTAGGAGGTACCATGATGTTGCTGTGGCCTTTAGGCATTGGATTTAAGACACTGTTGGTGGTTTTAAAAAGCACTATGGGGATGTGATCCTTTTTGCACCAAGCTCAAAAACTTAATGTGAATTTATGATGACATTGCTTAAGTCTTTCTTTCTCTGTCATCCACAATTTCCTCTGAGATTTGCAGATGAAAAGATGGTGACTTGCACTCCGACTTGTACTTTACATTTGATACTGTCAAATATATTTATCATAGGATGAGGGAATACTTGATGGCAAAGCAACACTTATTTAGTTTTCCCTGTGAGTGCAAAGAGCTGCGATAATCATCCTTAAACAAATCGTTTTTAATCAACTTGTAATCAGTTTCATTTGACTACCTCTTTAATCTACACGGAAAATATCTTAGTCACGCTTTTCAGATGGCATTAAAATGAATAAAAGTCAGTTTATTGTTCATTCAGTCAGAAAATGATATTTGTATTAATCCAAGCATGTAGAGTCGCAGCTTTGTGTGTTCATTTGTTGTTACCTTGTCTTGTCTGTGTGATTACATGTCTGTATACAGTTTAAAGTTCACCAGCGGTGATGACAGAACAGCATGAGGATGAGCTGCTTGTGTCTGCTGACAAGGTTGGTGGAATTCAATTTCCTATCCGATCATGAGAGACGTCTCAAAGAAAAAGTCAGAGCAGGCGAGATGGTCATGACGGGAGAGGAGCTGTGGATGAGAGATCGGGCTTTGAGATGGATTCCCCCAAGAGAACGATGCAAAAAAATGGAGAAATGAAGTATGACAGGAGGAGGGGGGATAAGGAGAGCAAGCAGAGGAATACAGAGTGAGAACTTAGGAGAAATAAGGAGGGGCTGAACAGGATGGGGGATAATAAAGAGCTGAGAGAGGAAAAGACTGAGACTGAGAAAGAGGAGATGAAATGAGCCAATAAAAATGAGAAGGTGAAAAGGCTGCTGTCGCTCTGCGGTGACAATCAAAGAGGCAGATTGAAGGTGTGTGTGTGTGCACTTGCACGTGAAGGTGCAAGGTTAAAAGGGTGGCGGAACCACCTCAAAATTGTTATTTTGCTTCATCTTCGGGTAAATGGGAAATACTTGTCAGTAATAACCCAGCGTGGTATGTGAGTGTGTGTGTGTGTGTGAGGGAGTCTCTGTGTGTGAAAGAGATGGGAAATAATGGGAAATGCTTGTCAGTGATGGCTCTGCATTAGGAGTGTTAGGTCCCCACAGATTGAAAAAAGGAGCCCAGATGACAAAATCGCAGCAGAGAATTTAACCCCGTAACAGCTGGCCTATACTAAAACGGCAGAGACGGTGCAACGTGAGACATACACACAGAAGGGATACACATGAGAACTCTGTTGAGATTTAACATTTCAGCTGTTCTTGAGGACATTTCAGATATGCTGTGTAATTCTGGCTGTAATTTTAACATAATATCCTCCATCTTAGCTGCTTAAATTTTTGGGACCCAAATGGGGACACTACAATGAAAATATTCAGCTTCACTGATTTCCAGGTCAATCACTTTGGTCCAGATGGAAATATCTCATGAGCTTTTAGATGGTGCATGTCCAACTTCACTTTGCCAATTAAGTGGCACATAATCTGGGGGCAAAGTTAAGTACAAGGGCCAAAGGGGTTGTATTTAGTCCCTTAAATAATCATAGGTGTCTTTTGGGTGTAACAAGAATTTAAACAACATGATTGTCATCTCCCAATTCCTTTTAAAGCCCGGTGCGCCTGCACCTGGGGTTCTACTATTTACACGGTGGATTCAGCAAATTAAAGTGGTTTCTGCTGAGGGTACTGCGGTAAAGTAATAATGTCACTGCAGCAATTTTAGAGCAGCAAAACTGAAAACTGTTGTAAACTTGACAGAGGAAACAAAACAAAACTTTTAGCCTCTGAATGAAGTTGAGCTGCTCCTGCTGTGTACATTCACACAGCGTCTCTTAATGAGGAGTCGGATAGCAGCTCTGCTCTGCTCTCTGCTACGTTCACATTTTAGAAAATATAATTAGTATTTTCCTTATTAATGATGTCTTATTTTACCCACCCACATGTGCCTGTGTGTAACAAGCGGAGTGGATGGGCGTTGTGAACCCACTTATGTAGGCACATCTTACTATCTAAATAATGCACCCTTGAAATAGCAGAAAAATGCTGTCCTACTGACTTTAGGCCAGGTTTTTGTTGGTCAATGGCGCAATCACTTTCTGCGGCCTCAGTATAGTAGTACATCAACATTGCACCTGACAACACTTCATTTTAGGGCCTACACACCCATGGGTGCACAGATGGGCACAAGTACATTTGCAACTTAAACAACGTGGGCACTGACCTTGAAAATGACAGCTGCATTAGTCTGAAACTAGCAACGACAGTTGCACTGTGCTGTGCTGTACTGTGTGCTGCTTTGTGCCTGGTGTAAGATAGGGCCCTAAGACACTCATGGTCTCCAGATGATGGATATCAGTAGTTTTGGAGACCCTCTTACTTTTCCTCTAGTTACAACATCAGGTTAACATTTTTGGCTTTGAATGAAATGTCATAGATTGGATGGATTGACAATAAATTTGGTGCACACATTCATGATGTATATACTTGAATGATCCAATGACTTTTTGCCTATCGCCATCATCAGGTAGAAAATTACATCCTCAGCTGTACTTTTTGCTTATTCATTCATTATCCACTGCGAGGGTCCTAAGGACAGAGGGATGTCGTATGCTGTAAAGCCCTGTGAGGCAAACTGTGATTTGTGATATTGGGCTTTATAAATAAAATTGATTGATTGATTGATTGATTGATTGATTCAATCCCATTAACAGCATATCCTGTTAGGGGTCGTGAGGGGTTGGAGCCTATCCCAGCTGACATTGGGCGAGAGGCAGGGTACACCCTGGACAGGCCGCCAGACTATCACAGGGCTGACACATAGAGACAGACAACCATTCACGCTCACATTCACACCTATGGACAATTTAGAGTGACCAGTTAACCTGCATGTCTTTGGACTGAAGGGAGGAAGCCAGAGTACCCGGAGAAAACCCACGCTGACACAGGAAGAACATGCAAACTCTGCACAGAAGGGCTCCCCTACCCCGGTTCAAACCAAAAACCCTCTTGCTGTGAGGCGACAGTGCCAACCACTGCACAACTGTGCAGCCAACTTTTTACCTAGAGTCAATTATATATCATTAGCATGCTAACAATGTATGCACATCAGCATGTTAGCATACTGATGTTACCATTTAGCTCAAGGCACCGGTGTGCTTTAAGACAGCCTCACAAAGCCACTGGTGTGACTTCAGGCTCTTCGACTTTCTTATTATCTTAAATTAAATGATAATAATAATGATAATACTGTATTTTGGTGTGATGTATGAATATTAATTTCCCATATTTTAAGTGGTTTTACAGTCTCATGTGAAACTGTTGTTACAAGAATTCACTTTTTGCCAGTACTTGCTGGACAAACTTTTTAGTTTTTTAAAGAAACTTCCCCACATCGTGTCTCGGTACCTGAAAGCATAGTGTGTGTCAGGAATTGAGGTTTATAGCAGTCATTTCATATGATTTGTCTCTGACTCATGGTAGATTGTTCTTCAGCAAGATGGAACAACAAAAGTCAAAAAATAGTCCATAACAGAGCTGAGTATCACCTTGGTTTCCTAATCTGTAATTTCTTCAATAAATGCAGCTGTGATCATACCTATGCATTATCAAGATACCTGCTAATCCTGTGTTAATACCCATTCTGAGTTCAAGAGAAAATATCAGTCCAGTATGGTGAATAACATCACTTCTATGACGCGTCCATGAATGAGCGTGGCACGCCAATTGCAGTACACAGTACAGGAACAGGATCAGTGGATAAATAACCACGCAGACAGAGCAGGTTCAGCATTGATGTTTTACTAGAAAAAGAAACCAAATGGAAAGACAAGAAACAAAGGAAGAAAGAAACAGTGTTAAAGCCAGAGTGTCGACAGCCCAGCAGTCTGCTTTCTGCTGTCTACGCATGAAATCTTATGTGCTGGAGGTGGCAAAGAAATAAACACAACGGTATCATGTACAGTTTAACTGCCTGGTGCGGTGATAGCTAGATCAGTGTTAACTGTCTCTTCACAAATGTATCCACTTTAGAAACCCACTATTTCCATTATTTCTCTAATGCTGGGCTGCTGCAGTGCTGCTGCACTGATCCCCGGGCTGAGAGGAGGCATTTGGAAACTGTCTATCTTGTTCGTTTACAGGGCCATAAAAAGGCTTGCTGTTTGAGATACTTGTTGTTTTAGGATATTATTTTCTATTTATGCTTTTGTCTGTCGAGTTTCACTTGGATGCATTTGATTCAGGAGTGATGCATGATGAGGTCCGTGTGTGAGTTTAAGAAAGAAGTGGAAGTCTTCTTCTGTGAGATGTTAGAGGTTGAGACGTACAATTGGAGTGTGCAACGCTCAGAAAAAGAGCCAGAACAAACTCAGATTGTCGGCTGTCTCGAGTTCTCTATTTGTCTCTATCCCATTATTTTGCAGTGTGTCAGGGCAGAAAATAAAGTCATTTGTCATTGCTGAGGTGCACTTTGTAGAGAGAGTTCTGTCTTACGGTGGGACAGGAGGGGAGATGAAAGCAGAAAGGCGGGAAGGGGAAGACAAAACAAGAGAAGGATCGACGACGATTTGAGAGATGGAAGGTAGGGCACAGGACAAACAGTACAATTAAAGAAAAAACGGAGAGGACAGAGAAGGAAGGAAAGGAGAGGTTAGTGGGGGGAAAACACAATATTTCATTCCCGTAAGTAGTATGCCACAATCTCTGTATAAGCATCACCTCCATGCTTAATTATAATTTGACAAAAAGAAAAATTCCACCGATGTAAATCCATAAAAATATATTCTTTCTTTTCCTAATTGTTCCTCGGATATTAACGTGATGTATATTTTCCTCTCCCCAAGGCTGGCAGTGAGTGGAATATGCAAAAACAGGCCGCCATCCGGTACATAACAGATTCCAAACATCTCGTAGGATTGATTGCTCTTGCCGAGCATGATGGATCTAAAAAGTGCAAACCCTGCTCAGTTTGAGCTCGTGTTGGATTTCAATCTGTAGCTGACTCACATCTGTGTGTGAAGACAAATAACAAAAAGCACTGAGGCGGTATGAAATGCAACACAAATGCTACACTCTCCAAATGTCAGACAGCATTGTTTCCCTGTACAGTAACCACAGTGGCCCATCCTCTCTCAAGGCTTGCCTAAATGTGTTCTCATTGTATCAGCTCCAGCGTTGAATACTGGCATCTACATGCTGTTTCAGGGGCATTTGCTGCCCACGAACAGGGGGATAAAAAATAAAATCAGTGAGACAATGAAAAACAGTGACTAACTGTAACTGGTGAAACAGACAGACTGACAAAATAAAATGATCCGAACCTCTCACGGTGCTGGAGTGATCACTCTGAGCTGACCCTGTGTATGCAACAATGTGTGTGCGTGCGTTCTATGTGTGTGTCCGTGTGAGTGCCAGATGGACATTCAGTGTTGAGCAGGACACACAAAGACTGTGGCATATTAATATTCTCAAGTTATCAAAAAACAGCCATATAACAGAATGTATGCCATGGCCTCTGACAATCTGTGATCAATGTTTTCTATAGCTCTCTATAGACGTATATATATATATATATATATATATGTATATATATATATATTTATTTATTTGTATTATATATAATTATATATAATATGTAGATTTATAAAAAAGATTTGATCTTAATTACAAGTAGTGGCATTTTCTTTTATATTCATTATTGCAATGAATTGTTATCTAAGATGATTAAAAAAGACAGGTGAGTTCTGTTTTGCTACGCAGTTATTTACAACAGTTTTAAAAAGCAAGCTCTCTGATATGGTACCTTTCCCCGGCCACTGGAAAAAAACTGAGGATCTCAAATGACAACCAAACTGCCCACTGGAGTCGTTACTTTCCGAGAAATTGAAAATTATACCTATAGTTCAGGTCAAATGAAGCGCACACGGCACAGACCTGTGCTTCTCAACCTTATTACGGCCCTTGAAACAAATGATTTTTACAACTCTAGTCACCCGCTGTTGGGAAACATGCGAAAAAATGATGAATTTTGATTTGCTTTTTCCATCGCCTGGCTATTTGGATTCATTATTCAAATAGTATTTATTATTCAAGAGGACACAGAGGCAGAATTAATTATCATGATTAAAAAGTTTTATCCCAAATGTTTTAAACACCAGATTTATTTCCTCCATCATTCATTTTTCTTTAGGTCAGAGCATTTAGGTTGAGAAGCACTTTTGTTAGGGAGCCATTTGAGATCTGTCCATGTGTTTTATTTTTTCTTTCCATCACTGAATATACAGTTTAAACCTCGCCTTTGCCACTCGGCAAAAAGTAATCATCAGTTTGCTATTGAGCATTTCTACTGTCATGATGATGCTGTTGATGAAGGACTTTGTTAATTACTACTGTTTATTTTTTCTTTACAAACCCCTGTGAATTCTGCGGCCGAGATCAGCCACACGTGTGTTTCGAGGTTACTTCTGTTCTATATTGGCTGATTATCTCGCTGGTTTTGGGGGCGAGAAATCATTCTGTATGCGTAGTAAGAAAGCATTTTTCATTCAGTTTGAACAGTCCATGGCAAAGTAGCGGGTTTGCACAGTCCGAACGTTCAAGCTTACAGTTTTCTGGTCTTCTAAGGGTGATAAATACCTGGCACTCAGTCTTTGCAGGCAAGTTAAGATGGCGATGACCATGATGATGATGATGATGAAAACAATGTTTGTAGTCTTAGTAAGGCGTTGTCAAGGGGTGCGGCTCGTTGGCCAACACTGTCCAGTGAAGACTGAGCAGGAACAGAGTTGTTTGGTTGTCTTTTTTTTTCTTTTTTGTACCGTCAGCTGCGATCATCATCTTTATCACTATCATCATCATGATCAGTTTTGCGGTCATGTTCACAGCTCATAGTTCATTTCATGGTAAGTCTGTGCTGGCTTTCCGGTCGGTTCGTCGATAGCAGGATGGTATCCTCCCGAAAAACAATAAAATGAATGCTGCAGGCAAGTGTGATAGTCATAGTTGTCCTCTGTTTTTGTTTTTTTCTCCACTGTTTGCTCCACAGTTGTATTTCACTTATCTCTTGTAAAATAAGTCAATGGCAGCAGGAAAGTGAGATGATGATGCGCACTGTGTGTTTGTGTATTCAAGTGTGTAAAAATGAGTATTTGTATTTGAGTATCTGTAATTATATGCATATTTGTGTATGTGTGTGTGTTATGCCCGAAAATGGTAAGTGTGTGATTGCGTGTGCACGTGTGTGTGTGTGTGTGTGTATGTGTACTTGTCGAAGTCTGTACGTTTGTGTGTCGTTAAGGCACGGCAGGTGTTTTTGGTTTTCAGGGCAGTCCGGAGGAGACCACTGCAAGGCCGGGGTGTCGGAGAGAGGCGTGGCCAGCATGCACGGCTTTGGGGCAGTCTGGCGTCAGGACGCAGCCATTCTCCCCCACACTTCCTGTGATGGACAGACGGGCCTTGTTCCGCATGGCTTCAGAAAAAGACAGCTATATGAGGAGAGGTGGAAGGGGAGGATGGAGAAGAGGGCGGAGACGGCAGAGTTGGCATTTAGTTTGGAGAAAAATCACATCTTTGGCAGAAAAAACGGTGCAACAACAAACTTCAAGATACAGAGATTTGTATAGAAACACATGCACAGAGAACACTTACACATGCATGTGCCTGTACACACATTGAACACACAAATACACTAACAAGAAAAGGTCTGAGGGTGCAATTTCACACATAGCTGAAACAATACTCCATTTGCATTCTAGTCTGTTGTTGTTGTTGTTGTTGTTGTTGTTGTTGTTGTTGCCGTTGTTGTGAGGGCCCTGACACACTGAACTGACATTTGGCCATTGGTGAGCATCTGACACCTGAGTTTTTCCTTTGTGTCACACAGCCTTGCCACTAGTCAGCCTTTGTCCGCTTTTTTTCCAGCTAATTTAGCATGGTCAATTGGCGTCCGACCCGTTGGAGCCTGTCGGTGAGTGGAGTCACTCTGATTGGCAGAGTGCACAAGAGGAGAAACCGACGTGAGGAAAGCAAACAAACGGGTTAAACAGGCCATGAGATCAAAGCAAACTTGTTATATTAGGTAAGATTATATCCTTTAGCCACTGAGTTCTTTAGCAGAAACGGTTTGAAATAGTCTGTGTTACTGTTACAAGTTATGTCGTTAACATGCTAACTGGCTAGCTAGCACTGAAACCATCCTGTTGGTCTTCTGGTTTCCCGTTTTGAATGACAAATAAAGACGATCACTGCCTGCTGGTATGGAGAATTAGTTCCTCTCACACAAGCGCAGAACGTATGTGCTAGTTCACAGTTTGCTGTAATCGCGTCTTAGCGTTAGCATTTCAAGTGCAAGTTCTTGGTCAAGACACAGGGAATGTGAGGCAATGCAAGCGTTATTTGATGTCAGTTTGGAGTGTCTGGGCTTTGTGGTTTACATTGTAAACAAACTATTGCTGAAACAATTAATTCAATAATCGATAATTCATAGTCAAAATAATTGCTAACAACTTCGATAATCAATAAGTTGTTCTGTAAACTATGACTGGCTGGTTAAGAAATAAGTTACTTATTCACCAGAGACTTACTTGAGAGTTTGTTTTTTTATGAACAGAATTCACCACAAGGTGCTTGGAAAGGCTTTTCAGATATTCTTAGTGCGCTTTTTTGTTGCACATCATTTCTCTCTGCTCAAACACTATATTCCAGGTAGAAAATGCCCGTGACTTCATGTGTGAATGCACCCCCAAACTACACATTCTCACTGAAAGGCTACCACACAGTGCAAATGCTACAGTAACATGGTTTTACCAAAGGCAAAAGTAAATGTACATGCAGGCAACAATCAACAGACATGTTCACAGTAGGCGAGAGGATTTGGGTAGTAGACATCTGCATTTCATAGGTGACCATGCATTTCTGGGTTCTGGGTTTGAGTAATCTGAAAAATTCAGGTGAGGATTTGGAAGGATTTGGAAGGTGAGGACTTTGGAAAGACAAAAGGAAAACACAAAGGAGTGATTTTTC
The DNA here is from genome assembly GCF_041903045.1 of Epinephelus lanceolatus. Classification (NCBI taxonomy): domain Eukaryota; kingdom Metazoa; phylum Chordata; class Actinopteri; order Perciformes; family Serranidae; genus Epinephelus; species Epinephelus lanceolatus. The sequence continues at coordinate 31,470,643 of NC_135737.1, forward strand.
TTTCAGGGTTTCAGATTTATAGAGAGGGAGAGACTGACTATACTGCTCAGAGTAGGGCGACACTTCACACAGACTGGCTACTCTGTGATGTTTCACAGTCTTACTTCTGACAGACAAAAAGCTTTTTTTTTTTTAAAAAAAAAAAAGAAATTTGATTAACCGTGCATTTTCTTGACAATGTGTGCTTGTGCTGTGATTGTGATGCTTCTTAAAATGCCTCAGCTATAACTGAAGTTAAAGGGTTTTCCACATAAGTTATTGGCAATTCTGAGACAGTTTCTCTGTTAATGATGTTAGGAAAGAAAATATGCTTAAGTTTCATCTTTGATTACTGAAACATAGCAATATGATGATCTGCTTAGAAACTAATAGCCTTTTTACAGAATGAGATGTTGTAAAAGCCACTTTTAGATGCATGAATTAGAGAGCAACGTCTGAAAAAAAAGACATTAAGAATAGTTTACGGAGCATTTAAAGAGCACAGGGAAAAATGTTGTCATGCTGATGTACAGCTCAATTAATAATGAATGAGAAAACATAAAATAGACTGTTCTCAAGGAACATATTAGAAAAGTAACCAACAGTATATCCTGTATATGTTTAGTCTAAAACAGTCTACTCTCTGTGGTAAACCTTATTTGAAGTTGGCATGGTAACCTTAGGACGGATAATAGCCAATATTTAGTGTACCGCATTTAGCTGTATTTGTTTTTGCATCCCGGCTATCGATCCTGCTTAAGGTGGTCATCAAATATGACCTTACAATGCCTCTGAAAGGTTCGTTAAGCAGATCATCAAATTGAAGTCCAGTGTTTCCTTTCACTTCAGTTAACTGCTGTTTTACATCACTAAACGTGAGTCATGTTTTTACAACAGCATCACTAAGTAGCCATTCTATATGAAGTGTTTGCTTCATCAATTATTCCTCTGCATTAGCACTAAGTAACTGGGCTGTTTGGAAGTTGTCAGGGCTGGAATAAGTCAGAGTGCCTGTTTGGACCGTCGACAACAGGGGTGCACAACTCCAGTTTATAGACGACACATTAGAGGAGCAGTGTATCGATAGGAAACAGCTTCGACTACAAGCCACCAGAGGTGAGAAAGGTTTACGCAGCAGGAGTAAATTAACTGTAGCTATTGTGCATGGAGCATGGTTTGTTGTTAGTAAATTAGGACAAGGACAGAGGGATGTTGTATGCTGTAAAGCCCTCTGAGGGAAAGTCGTGATGTGTGATATTGGGCTTTATAGAATTGAATTTAATAAAATAAAACCACTGCCACTATTTTGATCAGCTGTTAGAAGTCAAGATGAGTAAATATGTTTCCCCATAGGGATTGACTATAGGGGCACATTATACAGGATTCAGATTGTTTAAGAACTCACTGCAACTCAATCAACTAATAACTACAAGTGGACAAACATTAAAAGCAATTAAAAACTGCTGCTGGATCCAAAACCAATAATCATTTTGTGAGTTATTAAGGGAACAATCATTTGTTCTCTTAATAACTACTGAAACTGGCATTTCAAGGGAACGTTTAAAACTTTGCTTGAACTGTCAAAACTGCAGTCTCACCCTAAATTGGTTTGAATTGGCTCAGTGTGAACTGGCTTTAACCCGCTCTTGACAAACAAGGCGTTTCATGTACGTGGGTGTCTTTCTGACATTGCAATGGGGCGAGTGGTCTAATTATGAAAATTATGGTGGACATCCACTGACATAAAAACAAGTGTTTTTTTATATTCCTGACATATCTATCACATTATGGCTGAAAAAGTTTTAGTTGGACCCAGATTAGTGATAATTGGTGTCCACACGTTAGCTAATTAATTTGTAGCTTGAAGCAGTCACAGATTTTAATGAGGAACAGCACAGTAACTTTTGCTCTCAGGGTAGTTAAGTACCAATGTAGACAGTGCTATGATCTTGAAATAGTTTGAAGAAGTACTCTGCAGGACTTTCAATCATCACTTATGACCCACTGGAACTGTGTGGCAGTGTATTTATTGGCAGAGGCTCAGCCCACTGCATGTATTTCCTAATTTTCCACTTATTCTGCTGTGTTACTTGGCGTGTACCCCCATAGCGCCCAATTTAAACTGCTCTGGCCTGTCTACTCTTGTTGCTTCCTGTGCAAGCCGCTTTGCAATCCATCTTTGCTGCTGCTCTCCCTGCCTTAGGCTTTCCATGTAGGCGCATGTAAGGGCAGAGAGGTTTGCTCTCTCTGCCTCAGGCTTTCCTTGTTTGCATGTGGAAGGGCAGAGAGGTGTTCTTTCTCTGCCTTAAGGCTTTCTGCCTAGGCCCCAGGAAAGGCAGAGAGGCCCCAGAACAGCAAATGGAAATAAAATTTTCTTTGACCAAAGTAGTCCTGACTGAACTAAGTAGTTTTGCTATCTAAACCTAACCGCCAAACCCTTCATCACCGACCTCTCTGTATCAAGATACAAGGCAAAAGGGTGCCCCCGGTGTCATCTTAGCATCTCTGGGACTCTTGCCCAAGCTGCAAAATATGAAAAGTAGGGATGAGATCACACTGGATGTTGGGACTTTATAAAAAGGTAGAAACCACCTAACAGGAAGCTATAAAAAGTGAGAAACAGCACTGAAAATATGCAAATGGCAGGGTGAAACGCCATCCTCTAGTTTCGCAGACCAGGCGAGGCCGAGGCACAGCGCATCTGCGCTTCGCCAACTGGGTGTGGCCAGGCGGATTTTGCAAGTTTGGCACACCGTGCGCGCTGGCGCAGCTACTCCTCTTTCCCACCTCCCTCCCTCCTACCTGCGCAAGTCGGAAAGAGGGAGGAGAGAAGGTGTGGAGTGGGTTTTACACACACCACACCAATCAAATGAGCCCCTCTCCTCGCCCTTAAATGCGCTGTGCGAAGGCGTAATGAGAGTTTACTCAATTCGCCATGGCAGAAGAGAGCAGCAGCGTCAGATGGCCAAACTTCTCCCAGGAGGAAACTGATGTTTTGGTCCGGGAGGTCCAAGCTCGCAGTGTCCGAATATACGGAACTGCGAGCAGACCTCCATGCTGAATATATACTCCCTATCTGATGCTGTGGCTAGTTGTGGTTGGCTGAGAGGGATGTGAACTCATTAGTTTGCAGCTGTGTTAATCAAATCAGGTTGGGTTTCCATTACGCGTGCCAAATGTGCTTTGATCTGACATCAGATGTGACGGGACAGTTGATATAAAGATACATTTATGTGCTGATTGCAGATAGTTGCATTGAATAGTGGTTTCTGGTGCCTGACATTCTGGAAACCTGCCTGTGAGGTTTTGGTGACGTGTGCGCACTGTCCGCCGGTCAGCCAAACTTCGACTTACACCGGCTGTGCTCCGCCTGCGCTGACAGTAGACCTGGTTTCAGCTGCCGAGCTTTAAGCGCACCTTCGGCGAAGCCTTTTGGCACGAAACTGTCACTGCGCCAAGCTGGATCTGTCGACACCTCCCCCTGCTGCGCCGCCACACCCATCTCATTGCACCTCGGTCTGCCAAACTACCAAACTGAGCGTGCCTTGGGTTGCGCTGCTCGAAACTAGCTCTATGCGGGGTTCGCCACCTTGCGCCGGGAAACTAGAGGCCGCCAAGTGGACAGAGCTTGTTTTGAAACGAGTGAATCTGGGGTTGGCTTTCACTTTTGCAGGCAAGTGTGTTTATACTCAGTAACCTACAAATCTCTGCCCGAAATAAAACTGGAATATTGGAGAAAAAAATGGGTTTTGGATATTAGTAGTTATAAATTTTACACTTTTATAATCTATGTTGATTATTATTAAAAGTTTTAATGTATAGTATTAGTGCTAAAATGATTAGTAAATTAATTGATTAGCCCATTGATAGTAAAGTAATAAGATATATAAAGTAATAAATGCCTGATAAATGGATGAGGAAAACAAGTTAGTTAGTTAGTTGCAACCATATACAGTACATAAAAAAGGTTATTAATAGAGTGTTAGCCCCTGAAAATGGAGTTGTGCATCCCTGCTCCATCATTATTTTGTTAACTATTTGCTAAAATTACAATGCAGGTGCCTAGTCAAGTCATGAGCCAAGAGCATCACCATCAATGTCATCATGATCATCATCACCATCATCATCATCATCATCATCATCATCTGCAGCCAAAGACGATGGAACCAAATCTGTAGTCGCACAAATCTAACCCCATTCTAGGCGGGGGTGAAATGCAACCATAACAAAACAAATTTAAACTCAAAAATCTAAGAAAATGTTAGGCCAATAAAGAAACAAAACAGCCAAAATAAGCTTTCACGAAAACATAAAAAGCTACATTGGTTCCACAATGCTTGACCACATCCTCATCACCACATGAAGTACAACACGGTTGCGTGGGGCTGCTGCGTCAGCCTCTACATCGACAATACAATAATCTACAGCACCACCACCATGATCAACACCACCATTACCCCACCTATATGGGAGCCTCTAAATCCTACCCCTATATCTTGACCCCCTCGGAGCCGTACACGTTGTACCCCTCCCTATAAGTGGCTAGATTCTGGGTGCTGGGGGAGGGGCTGGGGCAGTGGGGGGGGCTAAGGTCCACCTTCATGCGCTTGGCTTCCGCCCGTGACTTGTAGCAGAACTCGACCAGGGCCACCAGCATGGCCAGGCCCAGGCCGCCCACAAGGATGTAGAAGACCCCCGCCACGTTGGACAGGCTCAGAGCCTGGGACGACTTGTCCTGAGGAGAGGGAGTGCGATGGGGTTCGGGGAAGAATGAGGTGGTAAAGGATGCAGCAGAGGAGGGGTGGAGGTAAAGTAGAAGGCGTTGATGGGAAAGGAGAAAAAAGGAGGGAAATGGGTGAAAAATAGATGAGAAGAGGGAGAGAAGGAGCAGAGCAGGATGATAATGGAGGATGAAAGATATGTGATTAAGGAAAGGAGACAGGCAGGCGGGATAAGAGGAGGGAAAATGAGAAATGGGAGAACAGGAGAATAACAGGAGTAAAAGGTGGAAAAGGAAGTGAAGGAGGTGACAGGATGGGAAAAGAGGTGGGAAAAAGCAGACAGAGACAACAGGGTACAATGGGTTAGACACAGAAATAGAGGGAAATCATCAGAGAAAAAAATCATTGAGTGACTTTTATCTGCAAATTTACTATTCTATGCCACTGAAATTACATGTGTCATCACTTAATAATGAATTATCATACAGTTACTTTTTATGTCTACAACTACAATTAATGCACTATCACAACAACAGCTACTACACATCTCTAACAATCAATACATCTACAGCACATTCTACATCTCTACATCTGTAACATGATATCCAAGTAGCTTGAATCAACATCTCATGTAAGTCAAAAAGAGCAGGCTTTAATCTGAGTGGTGATGACAGTTCACTGCATTTCAATGGAATTTAAAGGCTCATGTACTCTAAACATCTACAGTGGAGCAGCTCCTATTGTCTATATTGTGAAAATCTTCCTGCTTAAGAGTTTTCTCTGAAACAAAACAGTAACGAATATTTAACTGGGAGACATAGTGTATAAATTAGCTGTAGCACTTTAATTGCAAATGCTAAAAACAAATATGGTAACGCTTTATCTCACAGGCTCATTAATATTTTTCTAATTATGTCAGAAACTCTGTGAAAAGAACTATAATTTTAGCGTTGAGCTTATACGTAGTTGTTGGCTTTCAGAGGAAATTACTGCTCCACTTAAACTCAAGTAAAATTATTCATTTAGTATTCATTATTAGTGAGAACTATGTTCTCCACATGTTAAATTGAATGCTTTTTTCCAATGTTCAGCTGACCTGCTGTGCACTGAAGTCTTTATACACTTTAATTAATTAGCATTAGCCTGAATATCTAATTGCAAGTGCAGCAACTGAACAGTGCCAATTAACTGACCTATAATTAGCACCAAATAACGGAGTTCTCCCATAAACAACTTAGGATATTATTTAAAAAAACATATGCACCTGTAAAATAAAGCGTTACCATGTGTTACTCCAACTTATGTAATTAAATAGATAGTCTTGTCCTGATTAAAGGGACAGTTCACCCACAAATCAAAAACACATATTTTCCTCCTACGTGTAGTTCTATTTATCAATCTATATTGTTTTGGTGTGAGCTGCCGAGTGTTGGAGATATCAGCTACAGAGATGTCTGGCTTCTCTCAAATAATAAATAACACAGAAATAACACAACAAACTTAAACACATGCAATACGTGTAAAAGAAAATAAAGCAAAGCATAGTAAGATCTGAAAATAATGAAAGATAAAACAGAAACCTTAAGGACAATCAAAGGTGTTAGCTTAGCTTAAATTTAAATGTGTCTACAGAGGGGGAGCACTTAATTGAAAAGGGTAAACTGTTCCAAAGCTTTGGGGCGGCTACTTCAAATGCACAATTGCCCTTCCCCCTTCGTCTCAATGGCGAGACTACCAGGATCAACTGGTCTGAGGATCTGAGAGATCTTGGGTTGGAAAGGGGGCAGAGGAGCAAACAGTAGGACCTTAAACTCAGACCTGTAGGCCTACTTGATCCGTAACTAGTGCAGGGACGCCAGTACAGGCGTGATGTGGTCTGTTTTCCGTGTACCAGTTGAAGTCTAGCAGCAGCATTTTGTACGAATTGCAAATAAGATAAGGATGACAGAGCATTACAGCAATCCAAACGAGAGGAACTCAGGGCATTCATGACTATCCTCAGGTCATTAAACCAGAGGATCTGTTTGAGTTTGTTGGCGAAAGCAACCTTTCACTACAGTGTTAATTTGTTTGACAGATTTTAAAGCTGAATCAAATATGACACTCAGAAAAACTTCAAATTTCTTTTCAGAAATCATGATCCAGTTAATCAAGATAATCCACAGACCTTGTTGTGAGCAGTTTTATGAAGGAAGTATTTTCTTTCTACTGAACTACACCTGCCAACTGTATCACCGAGCAGAACGAAGCGTGCATCATGGACGAGACAGCGTGAGATGTAAACATTAAAAGCATTCTTAGCTGAGCTGTAACGTTAGCTAGCTCAGCAGTGCTAGGTGAGCTAGCAGTAGATGCACGCTTTCTTCTGCACAGTGATACAATCGGCAGGTGTAGTTCAGTAGACAGAGTTTAGTTCCTACACGAACTTTGCTCCTAAGATTTTCAAATGTATTTTTTGGTACTTTAAGCAACACAAGTCCCATCTTGCTCCACTGTATTCGAGAGAAGGCAGACATCTCTATGGTCGATATCTCTACCACTCTACAACTCACACCAAAACAATCAAGACTGATAAACAGGCTGCAGGTATGAAAAAAAAAATAAAAAAAATTTGATTTTAGGGGTGAACTGTCCATTAAAATTTTAAACATGAAGGTAAAAGCCAATAGTTGCAAACAAGTAACTAACTCTAAATCTAAAGAAACACTGATATTCTAATCTGGAGTTTCAGGGTACCAAACATGGGCTAGTGTATGATATCAAACAAAAATATGAAAGTGGAAATTGCTGATGATAATCAAAATTTACATTGTATCTCTGATGCTAACTGTAATGAGGATGGGATTGCCACAGATTGCTACAGAAACTGAACATAAATTTGACTTAATCTGATGCATATTTAGGTAAATGTGGTCCAGCATCAAAATAGAAGTAGGAAAAATGTTCACTACATGGACAGTTTGTGGAGCACATTCTAATTGAGAATATTGGCTATTGCTAGTGGTTGCAGTAATCTGGAGCGTATTCAGGATGAGAGTTTCAGGCTAGCGTTCTGAGGGCCGCAGCAGCGTGAGACTGACCTTACTTCCAGAGTCCTTGGGTCCACACTCTCCCTTGTCATACCACCATTTGTTTTTCAGTTTGTCTAAGACGCCTGCTTCGCTCAGTTTCAAAACTGCAAGGTTTACCGGGGTTCTTCGCGTGTAAAAATAACATAAATAACATCATAGGTCATGTTATTTTATGTTATTAGGGTATTTCACATTTGCATTGCACAGCTCAGTTACACAGAAAAGTACTTTCGTTCACATCAAGTGACCTAGCGTGGATCCCACTGAGTACATGTGTGTATGCTCGTTGAGGAGGGGCTGGGGGGAGCGAGGAGCTAAGGCGAGCTACAGACATATGAGTGGGACCCACCTTTGTCACTTTAGGTAACACACCCATGCTGCCCCAGCTGATCCTTCACTGAGCCAGAGGCAAGTACTGTAAAGCCAGGACTATTGGCGCTGGGCTAGCACTGTGCTACAGCTGGGAGAGAGATGAGCTAGATGTGTAGCTGAAGATTTTTGAAAGCCAGAGGAACCTCCTACTGACATGATTTGTTCTTTCTGCACTCTGTGTGGCTGTCGCTGTTCAGTCCACTACTCTGTCCAGACTCTCCACAATTTATGAATTTGCATGACATTTCTTTACAAACATTCATGATCAGCAGATGGGAAATCCTGACTTTGGTAATTCTCTTTTCATCTAGCGCCAGCAGCACGTCAAAGTTAACACTTATCCAGTAAAATATCTCAACATAAATGAAATGGCATAAAATTCTGTGCAGACATTCATGGTTCCCAGATGATTCATCCTTATGACATTGGTTATCCTGATATTTCCTCTAGCGCCACTATATGGTTGACATTTGTGCTTTTGAATAAAATATCTAAAATTCAAGGCTTCAAGATTCACAGCCCGGTCGCCAGAATAAACATTTCACATTTAATATCACATTACATTATACGTTACATTTGCACATTTCATATTTATCATACCAACGTTTCTAAAGTGACGTAATATATATGCTGACTCTTATCATTGGGGGGTGGAGGGAATGATGGATGGTGTGTCATCTCAGCAACACCTGCAAAGCTGCAGATAACTGCTTGGAACCAACTAAACTTGGGTGTCTTTAGTGGCACATTGCGGCATTTCCAAGAGGCGTTTGAGCTATGGAACCTGGATGTTTTTAACACATTGCAGCATTTTCTAGTGCTGTTTGAGCCACCAAACCTAAGTGTTTTTCATTGACCTTTCCCTGCTTTTCCGCAACTTTTGTCGCATCAAATGTGGATGTTTTAAGCCAAAACGTGATATTTTCCTAGCCATAACTGACTGATTTTTGTGCCTAAATCTAACCATGTCTTCATTACAGTGTTGTTAAGAAACAGAAAGTTTCAATGTATCTGCTACATAATAATGTACAAATGTAACATATTCAAAATACAATACACACTTTTTTTCTGGCGGCTGGGTTGAAATTCAGCTGTTCTTGAAGACATCACAAAACTACTACTCATTTCTCTCTATTGGTACAATAGTAGGAAATACAGGTCTCATTTATTTTACAAGTATGCTGTTGGAAGCTTGATGTGATGACTTGACAACATGCCCACCTGTTTGATGTTGTGGTAGCATTTTCACACTTTTAAAAATGGCTGCTGTTTGATTGCAAATCAAGAAAAACTGGTTAAATGAACACATATCTCTTTTTGTCTACTCTTGTTTGAATCCAATTTACACAATCAACCTTTATTTGCATTGGTTAGCTATGAACTACGGTGGCCGAGAGAGGTCACAACACACGCAAATTTCACAACACTAGCAAATCCACACAACACATGCGCATTAAGAAAACACCCCCCAAATCCAGAAAACACATTCATCGATTTCTCAACACATATTTGCAACTCAGCAACATAAGCAAATAAGAAAATGCTGCAAATCCTCACAACACAAGCAAGAAGCTAAACGCTCCGCAAAAACGAAAACACACGCCAAATTGAAGACGACAACGGAAATGTTTCCAGGGGGACCCTAATCACTCACGGATCTGCTTTTGGCCGCCAAAAACAACTTAGATGCTCGGACCAGAATCGACGACACGCTGATGTGCTCCAACAAGTTAAGTGTTTTTTTTTTTTTTTTACCATTTTAAAACACTACGTCAGTGTGCTCTGATACCATTAATATCTTATCATCTGATTTTGTTAAGCATATGTCAGACGATTGGAATTGGATTGGATTGGAAATGTCAACAACTAGTCACTGATTACATTTTTTGCGGAGCGTTCAGCTTCTTGCTTGTGTTGTGAGCATTTGAAGCGTTTTCTTATTTGCTTGTGTTGTGAGGATTTGCAGCATATGTGTTGCAAAATCGATGAATGTGTTTTCTGAATTTGGGGGTGTTTTCTTAATGTGCATGTGTTGTGTGGATTTGCGTGTGTTGTGACCTCTCTCAGCCACCATAATGAACACACCTTTTCACTTTCACATAAAGCTTTTAACTCTGATAATGTTCTTGCTAACCCTGGCTACTAGCAGCTAAAAGATGATTGTGTGAGGTGACAGAGTAGTGATTTGTCACTGTTCTGAGTCTGATTCTCATATTGTTTACATACTATTAGCTCAATGGACTGGTTTTACCTCTCAATTTAAGGATTTGCTGAGAATCAAAGAAATCAAATTACAACTCTGCTAAGACACACAGAAGATAACAAGAATCATTTCGGGACCTTAGAGTCACAAAGGTGTCGAATGAATGTTTAAATCTTTAACACAACAGAAAAAACTGAGCTAAAAGGGGGAAAAAACTTGTTGAAATCCAACAAGATGTAGGAAACTCTATCCTGTAGTTGCATTCTGCTGCTATCAATTATTCATCCGTCCTTCTGCCTCAAGTCAACCTGAGCCTAAAAGAATCTGAGAGCTACAATCACAGTCTCATTATTCCATTGAGATTCATTTCATCTGCCATGTACTCGGCCAGCAGATTCTCAGCTGAAGGAATGATAAGGGTCAGTTTGGTGTCTCTCTGTCTTTCTTGCTATTTGACTCTCCCCAGAGCTGCCACTAGGGGGCGAATATTCCTGCCTTGACAGTATTTGCTCTCTTTATCTTTCCACCTTCACACTCTGTCCTTTCGGAGGGACATTACCAGACCGGTGCCAAACACATTTGAAAATGGTGATTATCATGAGGTGTGCTTGATTTCTCTTGGCAGGCACTCACCCGCAGTGGGGACATATTTCCCTGCATGAAAATGAACAATTCAGTCTTTTTCCCCGATGATTCAATATAAAATTATATAATACATTGATTTTTTGAAAAATAATATTGGTTCTCATGGGTCTAAAAGGTACAGCCAATTGATTTTTTTCTTTTTTTGTCTCTCAACAAGCTCAAGTGTTGTACCTTTGTCACTGGGTCTGAACCTTTTATATAAAAATGCACACACCACTGACAACAGATGCAACCTTGTGCCCATTTTTTAAGCTGCAGGGTGTCCCAAGAGATTTCTCGCTGTCACGTTTGCCCTCTCTCTTTGCTGCTTGACTCTTCGCCGGGGCAGATGCATGCGTTACACTACTGGGACAGGGGCTGTCGCGAGCTGCCTAGCCGGTGATCGGCCCCTGTCCCCCTAGTGGTGGGGTGGTCAGACAGAGAGGGCTAACCTTGGAATCCCCTCCCCCGCTGCCACATTCTCCTTTGTCATACCACCACTTGTTTTTCAATTTGTCCAACAGGCCCTGCTCGTTGAGCTTTAGCACGGCCAGGTTGACCGCGTTTCTTTAAGTAAAAAGGAGGGACAGATAAGATAGTTTGGTCAGAGCAGAGGATGGAGGGACAAGACAGACAAGATGGACGTGGACCACAGCCAGGAGGAAGAAGGGGAGGGAAATGAGGAGGAAAGGGAGCAGAGGGGGGAGAGGAATCAGAGAGGTTGAAGGGAAAAGATGGGTTAGTGGGGAAGGATGCACCCCAGACAACGCTCTCTTTACTCTTTCTCTTTGACTTTCTTTCTACTTCAGATATTTTATTAAAATATATTTCTGTTTGTTTAATTTATTCTTTTCTTGTAAAGAATGTTTTGTTTGACTGTATCTGTCCTCTGTTGCTCTCCTGTACAGGGCTGCACTAACACAGGATGCTGGTATAAAGTGTGTTAACCAGGTCTCTGCAGCCTGCTGATGGTGCTCTTGTCCCCTCCTGATGCTCTCCTGCCTTCCTGCAACTGTGTGTGCGCATATGTGTGTGTGTGTGTGTGTGTGTGTGTGTGTGTGTGTGTGTGCGCGTGTGTGGAGTCAGTTTCCCACTGCACCCCTGAAGGGATTGACCTCCAAACAAAATTCAGGGACACAGGGCTAAATATCTGGCATTCATGTGTGCACATGTTTTCAGTTAAGCTCTTTATATCAGGTGTGTTTAATAAGAGGAGCTCTTCTCTTCACTTAAGTAAATGAGTTGTGTTTGTTTTTCTTGAAACTCAGTTATAATCATTGCCTTGCAATGTAGTTGAAAGCAAGGACTTTTTAAAAAGGTTTTAAAGGTCGCTGAGTTGTGATAAGCATCAGCATTCAACACTTGAGTGTCGGCTCCTAAACAAAAGGGAAGCCATTCTTTTCATGATGCCTTAAAAAAGTTTACTTGATTTTTTTTAACAACAGAGCATATTTTGTAAATGCTGTGGCATTTAGCAGGCAGACTCTTATTTCTAATATGTTCTCACTGGCACTTCAGTGCAACACCCAGAAAACTTCAAGGGCTGTCTGTGGCTTTTAGTGTGAAATTTAGGAATGAAAATAGTGAAATTTCAATGTGCTGCTGTTGACCGTGACAAGTATACCATCTTGGTTCAGACTACAGAACCTCTTGAAATGTTAGTCGACCAGAAAGGTCATTAGTTGGCAAGATTTCATTGGTTGCTTAGTTGCAGAAAAAATAAATAAATCTGAAACTCTGTTAGGAGCTGTGCCCTGTCAAAATAACAACCTGCCACCACGCTCTTGAAAGCTGGCACAAAAAAGGCACAATAGAAGTGCCCAGTGCCCGACCTTGCGTTTTCCAGGTGGTTATAGATGTGGCATGTGCACCTGCGGTTATTCCACAGGCTAGTTAAAAACATGTCGGGCAGGAAATCCAAAGTGTGGGATCATTTTGAGAAGGTGAAGGACGAACCCAAGGTGATATGTAAACTCATCTTCATTGGTCGACTACAAACATGACGTATCATCTGAAACATGTCAGTAGCTACATGCCCATTAGCCACTTAGCACAATCATTACTGCTTTGCCGACAGCGTCATTAACAGGCGGCTCGCTCAGTGTGTGACGTGCACTTGTAGATAAAATATAGGCCTATATTAATGAAGGTTCATTAGTGCGGTTTTGTATTTCTCTGTAATGTAGCACAGTGTTAACAATGTTACTGATACTATTCTTTCTCACGCCTTCAACTCAAACCATTGTGTTGCCCTGCCCAAAATATGGAATTTAATCATTAAGTTAATAGCATAAACATGCGAGCGACTAGTCGACTAATGGTCCTAAATGACGACTATTGGATGACTAGGAAAATTCTTAGTTGGGGGCAGCCCTACTACCTTCATAAGTAGAGGTGAAACTCATAACGGTTGGCTACATAGCTTTCCCCAGCAGCATAAATGATGGATGGTGGTACCTATGAAAAGTTTGCTAGGCTCTAAGGAAAACCAAGAGCAATCTGGTTGTCTTTGCGACAGTGATGCCAACCATGATACCTCTTGTAAACGCTAATGGGGAAAAATTGAAAAGTTGTCTGTTTGCACTTTAATGTAAAGTTTATACAACATTATATTAGATTTAGCTCAACACGTCCTTTGTAAAACAGGCAATTCAATTATTTTAATGACTAAAGAGTGATACCAGCAGTTTTAATTTGCCCCGATTCTCACCTTTTCACTATTCCTGCAAATGTCTCTTAATTGCCCTAATGTGATGTCCAGGAGAGCGTCTATAAAAAACACGGCTGCAGGAGCTGAATGTTTTGTCAACTAATTCCATACATGCTTGTTTTAAATGTATTTTGTCCTGTCTCTTTTACTTCAGTACATCTCTGCTTTTTTGCAGGTACTTGTAAATGACTTTCCTACTGTTCTTTTCTCCTGCTACCACCCTCTGCTGTCCACTCTTTGTTTGTGAGATGGTGTAATCAGCCAGACAAATCTCTGCAAAAAGGTCACTGCAGTGGCTGCCTGCTTGTTTGTTAGTGTGCCCCTTTGTCTGTACACCTGCCTATCTGGAGGTCCTATCTCATCTCAGAGTGTGTTGGTGGACTGCAGGTAAGAGCTGGCTTGTGACTGAAAGGTTGTCAGTTCAAGACAAATTACTGGAGTAAAACCACTCTCCCCACTCAACAAATTACAAGCCCTTGAAAGGTTTAGCTCTCTGAGTGAAGATAGTCAAGAGATTCAGAGAGAGAGACAGTGTTCTCTGGAGTGATCTAATCTACAAGCCATGACTAATCTCATCAACGTAAGAGGTATGGATGAAAACAGTTCATACATATCTTTGTCAGTCATGATAATAGCAATCACAAATCAATAATCAAATCAACAGCAGCTATAGTTCAGAAAGCATACATTCCTAACATTCATTTTAATCATCAGGGTATTCATTCTCCTCATCAACATCATCAAGTCAAATTAGCGCACCGAGAGGAGAGGCAGGCTCACCTGACATGCACGCTCTCAGCCACATGTGTGCACCTGGTAGATCGGGTTTCCACTGATTGAGAGAAGCCAGAGACAACCGTGGATAGTCCCAGAAATGTGTTGTGGAGGGGGGCTTAAGAAGGGACCTATCCACCCGCTGTCTGTCACTTTTCCCTCATAAACGGAAAAACCTTTGCGTAAAATAACAAGGGATAAACTACAGTGACTGTGGGTTTTGTAGGGACTTGATTGCACCACACACAGGGGAAAGTTATAGGACAGGATGTGAGGCTGATTTGTGTTTTGCCTTCCATAAAGCAAATCTGAAATGCTGACAGAGAGAGATGGAGAGAGAGAAGAGAGAGCAAGTGGTCCAGCGTTGCTGAATTTAGTCAATTATTTTCCCTCAGCAGGCACTTGTAACATTGTGAAGACAAAGTCTCACTATACTGCCGTCACAGTCACCTGAAAAATTTATTATTTGCATTGATGGAATACCTCAGTAAAGCCTACTGGGACTGTTACTGTAGGCTCAAGTTAACAGGCCGGATAAACAAGTATCTGCGGAGGGAAAATCAAAAGAAAAGGACCAATTTTAGGACTTCAACTCACTTTCTCATTCATTTCCTCCAGCTTATGCCCTCTTTATTAAGGTATACACACACCAATGTGTCATCTTTATAATAAACTACTGATTACTCCTTAATCTGGGTCTAATTTGGTGTTGTCCAATTGCCATTCATTCAGTTTTTAAGATGTAAGTTCTGTTAAAAGAAGGACTTTTTATTTTTGATGTGGGATCCTGTAATATGTTTCATTTCTAGTCCCCCCATTGGCCAGGCCCCTCTACTTCCTGTTTCTCACTTTCTGACTCCTGTTTGTCTATAAATTCCCCCTCGTGGCTCTGGATGTAGCGGCAGCAGTCTGAGGTTCTGCCACTCCTCGCAGTCATATTCAGTTAATAAATCTCTCCTGTAATAATCATAACCATCATCATCATCATTATTACCACCATGACTACCATCTGTGGGGATGAAAGGAACAAAGAGACGAGACGAGACGACAGACAAATGGATAAAGTTACCTGGAAGGTGGCCCTGTGGAGGAACAGAGTGGTTAAAAGAAGGGATGGGAGCATGGAGGGGACGGACAAATGACAGTGACAGAGGACACAGAAATGGAGGCCTAAATTAACAGAGAGGTGGCAGAAAAAGATAAAGGAAAAGTACAGACAGACAGAAACAAAAATGTAAAGAAGAAGCCTGAATGTGAAAGATAATGAAATCAAGGAATTCAGCAAACAAGAGATGAAACACATGATCTGCAAACATACTCTTCTATATCGCTGCTGCTGGGTGAAAACCTTTAACTGCTTCTTTGCTTTTGGAGTTCACAATAATAAGCACGTAAATTGTACTGGTGCCATAATCTCTCAGTTAGTCAAATTACTCATGGGGAACAATCAGTATTCAAATACTGGTCAACTCTGACTCAGCACCTACATTTTTGCAGGCGATTTTCACCTGACAGCAGTGACAGATTAATCTAGGTGTAGTATAAAAGGCACAGCAGGGTAGGTGGAATATCGCAGCAATAGGACAGTATGAACTTTGTTACTGTCTCCTATTGTTACACTATTCCACCCACCTTAACTGTGAGCCTTTCGGTGTGGCAATCCCATATCCTTTGGAGTCCAGGTTCCCCCCGACTTTCATGGTGTCACAAGGCTTGCGCTGCTCCGTGTATTCGTTCATGGTGGACTCCAGGAGGAAGGCATACTTCCCCTTGGACTTGCGGACTCTTGCCACGCCCTCTGCTGTGGTTTTGGTGAAGACAGTTGGCTCGGCGGACTTCATATATGACCACATCTTCTCGTATACGGCTATTTTGGACCTCTGGCGTGGAGGAAGGGAAAGAGGAGAGAGCAGATGTTAAACAGGGAATGATTGGGCATCAATTTGCTAACATACGGGGCCAGATTTTCACCCAGATGATGGTTTTCATAGTCCAGTGAGGAGAGGACTGCCAAGGGAAGAGAGGCCATTAAGGTCAGGCTGTTAGAAATGATTTCATTTGAGGAAAAAAAGATGACAGATTGAGAGAACGGTAGCAATGCCACTTCTAAATTGCTCGTATCTTTGAGAGAACAGTGTGGATTGGTAAGGTCTCACAAGGAAAGAACACAGAGTAACATTTCAGGCCATTTGTGCCATTTGACTGAACCTCCGTAGCTAACAGTTTCCATCCAAGTGACCCTAAGAAACAGGATTCAGGCAATTTGACAAAACTGTTTCTAACTTTCTGTTGTCTGACTGCATGTTTACCCCTCCAGTGTGTAGGATTAGAGGGATATATTGGCAGAAATGGACTATAATATTCCAGACTTTAGTGAATAATCACCTGAAACTAACAATCATTGAGTTTTTGTTACCTTAGAATGAGTCGTTTATGTCTACATACGGAGCAGGACCTCCTCTGCTTCGTCTGCCATGTTGTTTCTACAGTAACCCAGAAAGGAAAAACCAAAAACTGGCTGTCGATAAGGCCATTTGTGTTTTTGTGTCCATAGGTTTCCTACGTACTTGGCACAGATCCAGTTGGTTGCAATCTGCAAACTCATCACTCGATGTTGCAATCCTGCGCACTAGACCTTTAAATAATGTTGGTGATATTCTATATTTACCCTGTCATTCAATCTGATGAAAAGATCAAAACCAGTTAATCCCATTAACAAGTACTACCTGTGTATATGTATCTTGTTTCTGAGGGGCCCTTGTAGACCCACATTGTTGTCCCCATACTATCAAACACAGTAGTGAGCCTGGCTGTTGCACTAGCCGTCATATTCCTTCATTACCATAAACATATCTATCTATCTATCTATCTATCTATCTATCTATCTATCTTTTTTTAAGAGATGAATGGGCTTGGATCTTAAAGCCTTGTTGGCTTTTCAAAGGATTTGCTGACCCTTGAGAATGCTGTCTTATTGTTAACACATCCACGCTCTGCCTATCCTTCTGGGTGTCCATTCACACCTCGTTGATGCCCAAAGTGTTAACAGCTTCTCGACCCACAGATTTGATTATTCAAATCAACATGCAATACTTAGTGAGACAAATAGAATGAATGTGAGATGTAAATATTACAGCTGAGGAGATGAAAACAACACTACTCATTATGTTAACACAATGACACTCAATGCTGTTCATTGATTGGGCACAAGTGCATTTTCCATTCTTGTACAAAAGAGTGCTGCAGGGAGGGCGTTTATTTGTAGAGCAACCTGGTTTTCGATTGGATTTTGGATGATTGCAGAAAATATTTTCTGTGGCAAAAAAGTTTATGATTCTTACATGTTTCGTTCGGCAAGATAATCTTCACAACTGAACACCACTTTTATTATTTTTGAAGCGTAAATGCAATTGCCAGAAGTACACAACTAATGTCAGGCTAAAGACAAACTACACTACGGTTGCATGCCTTCAGTGCTGCCTCCACTACAAGGCTGTGAAGCCATGTTCAGTGTGATGACATCCTTTAGGCTCATTTAGCCACTTGTTTGCAAATGTCTTTTTTAAGACATGAAAATGCTTCAAAATTTGGGGTATTTACTATTTACTGACTTCTTTTCTGTTGTAGAAGAAAACATGGAAGTAGCTTAAGATTAAACAAAACCATTAAAAAAAAACCCATAGACTTTGAGACAAGGGAAATGGGAAGAATACAATGCAAACTCATTTCTGGTTTTAGGACTCATTCCTGCACCACTCTATAGAAACAAGTGAACAGTACCAAGATTGGACCACAAAGTGTATTATCATTTTCTATGTCTTCACTGCATTTCATTCAATGCTCCAGTTTCTTATGATGTAAGGCAAACTGTTGAGGCTGATTTTCACTATTATAGTCTTTGAATAAAAATTACAGTAGTGACGGAGATCTGTGTCTTCCATCTTCTATTTTGATCATCTGGCACATTTTGACATTTATAACCACATTTAAAATGTAACACTACATCTCCCTTGACAAGTCAAACATCAGTCTTATTTTAAATGAGTATATGACATACATAGTGGCCTACTCGTCTGGTCAGAGGAGCTTTTTAGAGCAAGTCTGTCTGATATGATGCAATAGATGTATTATAGTGTTTATAAACCATGCATAGGTGCGTGTATGTGTGCAGGTCTGTGCACAAGTCCACACGTGTATGAATTTATGTGTTTTCATGTGTGTGCACTGTGTGTACTCAAGAGTGAAAATAACAAGCAGAGAAGTCAAACTGCCACCCTCCACAAGCGTCCTGCTTCTTTCTTCTCTTCCTCTCCTGGTGATTAAGTGTTATTCTGTCGCTCTGCAAGCGACAAGCCCCGGCCTCAGCCAACGAAACCAACGCCCAGGGGGGTTAGTGTGTACGTGTGTGTGTGAGTGTGTTACTAGTGCGTGACGGACACCTATCCCATAATAATGTCACTCACATCTATGAGGACCAGCAGGCACCTCTTCTCTCCATTGGACCCCTTCTCCCTCTCTTCACTCTTTCTCTTTTTATTTCTCACCCTGTCTACCATCGCAGATTACAACAAAGCCTCCTCACCATCCACCTCTTCACACCTTCAGCCCTTCTATCATCCTCATTCATCAAGTTTGATCCATCCATCCATCTTTCACTTATTTTTCACATTTTTCTATCCACTGATTTCTCTGTCTAGCGGCAGCAAATGTGTGTGTGCATTGTGTGTGATGCTTTTGTGCATTGTGTGTGTGTGTGCGTTTGCATCTGCCTGTGTGTGTGTGTGTGTGTGTGTGTGTGTGTGTGTCATAGAGAGTGAGACTGTGAGAGGGAGAGACAGTGATGATGATGACTGTGCACGTATAAAGCAGCGCCTGGCCTTGGAGGGATGAATGTGTGACAATGCGGTGTGACTCTTTCCAGATTCTTTAACAATGAGTAAGGCTGAAGGAGGAAATGGATGCTGCAAGTCACCTTCAGGCATCCACACTATGGAGAGGAACACTTTTAAATACTTTTAAATGTAAGTACTTTTACATATATATAAAAACACACATAACACACACACATCTGCTCTGCAGGAGAAGCAGCACACACCCTCACATACACACATTCATATGTGGCTGAATATGCATACATGCATGCTCACGCAGACACAAAAATACACACATATACACACACAGATAATTAATGGTGGTGGCGAATCCCCCTCAGCTGTAGGAGAGTAAATTGCTTTTTCACCCTCCACAGATTTCAGCCCGCTCGTTATGTTGATGATGCCAGAGCCGCTCACAGAAGCACAAACTGTCTGATACACCCCCCCCCCCCCCCCCGCCCCCCCACATCTCCAAATACACACACTAGTGCACACGTCTTTACAGAACATAACTGTAAATTGGTATATATACACACACACACACACACACACACACACACACAAACACACAATGCATGAGCAACACAAACAATTCTGAACATTCCCACAGAGCATGACTACGTGACAGAGCAGATTTGTTTTTGTACATGTGGTGACGCTGGTGTTTTGCCCATGTCTGCAGAAAAAAAATCTGTCTTCATCAGCAGTGTGTGTATGTGTGTGTCTGTGTTTTTGTGTGTTTATGAGTACTTATGTAATTGCAATTCACATGGGTGAATAGGTCAACGGGTGAGGCCACTATAGGTCTCCTCTGGGCCACTTCACTGCACTCTGCTATAATTTCCTGCTCACTATTTTACATTGACAACTCTCTGTAGTATATTCAGTTCCAGCTCTGTCCACCTCTGCTGTCCATGCAGTCCACCTCTACTATTCACTGATTATTATTATTATCATTATCAATGCTTTATTTGACACAGTAGGGAAGTGATTCAACAAGGCTGTGGTAAACAAACATTGCTCCATTGTGATCGTGTTTGAATTTTAATCAAAAGATCCGACGCTGTTCCTTTGTCTTCTACTTCTCCTCCAAAACCTCAGTGTGAACTCTGATGAAGCCATCAAGTTTTACAAAACAAATAAGCCACAAACCAAAAGCCAGGCATTTCAGCTTAGCGTCACTTCCAAAATGTAAGCCTCTCTGGATTCAAGATCAGGAGAAAGTCATCCATTCATTCTTCTCCTCCTACCTGGACTATTGTATATTGCTTTACACTGTCATTAGTCAGTCGTCCTTGCTCCACCTACAGTCAGAGCAGAATTCTGCCGCTTGGCTTTTGTCTGGCTTCAATAAATGAGACATCACCTCCCTCATATTTCCTACCTCTTACTGACTGTCAATTTATTTCACAAGTGACTTTAAGAGTGTGTTCCTTGTTTTTAAAACTGTGATCCTCTTTCATTACCTAACCTCCTGTACTGCCACAGGACATGCTGCACCCAGCGTTCAATTCCTGTTTCTATACTGTACCACAAGTGAGCAATAATGCAGTAATGGATGGAGTGGAGGTGATGAATACTGCAAAGCACAGCAGAATGGCGTTCTTCATCTCCAAGGGACATATGGGCGTGCACCATCGCATTTGTGTAATGGCCATTTAGAAAGAAATAAAGAACACAAGCAGTATGAAAACTGACATCCATTTCTTAAAGGTGCCCTGTGGAGTTGTCTTACAAACACACAACGCTATGTGTACAATCAGCGTTTCTCACTGGAACACAATGTGTATCCTTGAGCCCTAACAAACGTGCTGAATGCACTTCTTTCCTCATAAAACAGCCGTAAAGACAATTTTAGGGTTTGAAACCTGCACTGTTTACATCAGTTTTTGCTAGCTTGCAGTCTTCTTCTTCCCTACTTTTTGCTGCAGCATTTCAGTGTTCGTTGTCGCATCACTGTCAGCAACTGTTGGTAAGTGAAACAGCAAGAACCATATTGTACCATTGGTACAAAAGTGTGTTGCATCTGTGTTTGCTCACATAATAAACTGTAATGAAGATGGACAACATGACAGCTCCCCAGAAGTAAAGCCAAAACATTTAAATTGCCCCCTTCAATCTCCAGCCCAAGAGGGCAGCGTCTGTATCTCTAATGCTTTGGCTTGATTTTTGTACAGTGGGAGAAAGTAGAGACGCGTTGTCTATCTTTACATACTGTCATTGGTTCATATACATGTGCTAGATACAAACAAAATGGTGGCCTAGTGGCCAGAAACTCAGCTGGGTATGTTTAAAGTTTTTCTGGCTGTTCTGGTAACAATGTAAATGTTATCTACATTATTATTTAATTTACATTTCTCTGTAAATAAGACATGTATGCTATGGTGTCCTTGAAATGTTGAGATTTTGACTAGAATTTAAAATACAATTCTGAATACAGCTGGTTGTGCAGTAGTTGTTGGGTTTTTGGTACACTGAGCATAGCATTAGTTCAGGCAGGACACAATGTCAAGCTCAGCTCACATGAATGAAAAAGAGGTAGAGCCTGCACACTTACTCCATGCCACAAAACTTTAATGAACAACGTTTCGATCCTAGAACCTAGGTTATTACTGAAGCAAGTTGAAAAGAATGAATGGATGAAATGAATGGACATGATTATACTCATTAAAATGCTGTAATACTTGAAGACTGGAAGACTTATTTTGGATTCACTAAAACACAATTTCAAGAATATAAAATGGAAATTTTGGGCCAACTCTTCATGGAGAATATTCTCTACCGATCTTATTCACCGTTAATTAATTACACAATTTCCTCTCAGAGATATTCAAATTGAGCATAGCAATACTTCACTCAGGACACGATGTCGGGCTCAGCTCACATCCCAGCTACATCAGCTGATCTCAAACAGCCCAATCAACTGATGGAGCAGCTGATTGATAGAAGGGAGTCAGCTGATAGATCACATGATTCCTTTTTATGCAACCAATTGGCAAATCTCATTCAGAGCGCCCTATTTAAACTGCTCTGGCCTGCCTACTCTTGCTGCTTCCTCTGCAAGCTGCTTTGTAACCCACCTCCATCCCAGCTCCTCCTTTTCATGCTGTTTCTGAGTCATTTCTGTTTGTCATTGATGCTGCTCTGTTCTGTTCCCGGGGGGTCTTTGCTGCTGCTCTCCTTGCCTTAGGCTTTCAAAGTAAGCCCATGGAAGGGCAGGGAGGTTTGCTCTCTCTGCCTCAGGCTTTCCTCATTTGCACATGGAAGGGCAGGGAGGTTTGCTCTCTCCGCCTTAGGGCTCATTGATGCTCAACGTTAAATATGGATCCGGATACGGACAGAGCCTTCTGTCGGGCCAAATGGAGCAGTACCACCGGGAACCGTGGGGGCAGTGTTGCTGTCACTACCTAATACGTATAGTACAGGCCAAAAGTTTGGACACACCTTCTCATTCAATGCATTTTCTTTATTTTCATGACTATTTACATTGTAGATTCTCACTGAAGGCATCAAAACTATGAATGAACACATGTGGAGTTATGTACTTAACAAAAAAAGGTGAAATAACTGAAAACATGTTTTATATTCTAGTTTCTTCAAAATAGCCACCCTTTGCTCTGATTACTGCTTTGCACACTCTTGGCATTCTCTCGATGAGCTTCAAGAGGTAGTCACCTGAAATGGTTTCCACTTCACAGGTGTGCCTTATCAGGGTTAATTAGTGGAGTCAGGTTAATACACAGCCGACAGCCCTATTGGACAACTGTTAAAATTCATATTATGGCAAGAACCAATCAGCTAACTAAAGAAAAACGAGTGGCCATCATTACTTTAAGAAATGAAGGTCAGTCAGTCCGGAAAATTGCAAAAACTTTAAATGTGTCCCCAAGTGGAGTCGCAAAAACCATCAAGCGCTACAACCAAACTGGCACACATGAGGACCAACCCAGGAAAGGAAGACCAAGAGTCACCTCTGCTTCTGAGGGTAAGTTCATCCGAGTCACCAGCCTCAGAAATCGCAAGTTAACAGCAGCTCAGATCAGAGACCAGATGAATGCCACACAGATTTCTAGCAGCAGACCCATCTCTAGAACAACTGTTAAGAGGAGACTGCGCGAATCAGGCCTTCATAGTCAAATAGCTGCTAGGAAACCACTGCTAAGGAGAGGCAACAAGCAGAAGAGATTTGTTTGGGCCAAGAAACACAAGGAATGGACATTAGACCAGTGGAAATCTGTGCTTTGGTCTGATGAGTCCAAATTTGAGATCTTTGGTTCCAACCGCCGTGTCTTTGTGAGATGCAGAAAAGGTGAACGGATGGATTCCACATGCCTGGTTCCCACTGTGAAGCATGGAGGAGGAGGTGTGATGGTGTGGGGGTGTTTTGCTGGTGACACTGTTGGGGATTTATTCAAAATTGAAGGCACACTGAACCAGCATGGCTACCACAGCATCCTGCAGCGACATGCCATCCCATCCGGTTTGCGTTTAGTTGGACCATCATTTATTTTTCAACAGGACAATGACCCCAAACACACCTCCAGGCTGTGTAAGGGCTATTTGACCAAGAAAGAGAGTGATGGAGTGCTGCGGCAGATGACCTGGCCTCCACAGTCACCGGACCTGAACCCAATCGAGATGGTTTGGGGTGAGCTGGACCGCAGAGTGAAGGCAAAGGGGCCAACAAGTGCTAAACACCTCTGGGAACTCCTTCAAGACTGTTGGAAAACCATTTCAGGTGACTACCTCTTGAAGCTCATCGAGAGAATGCCAAGAGTGTGCAAAGGAGTAATCAGAGCAAAGGGTGGCTATTTTGAAGAAACTAGAATATAAAACATGTTTTCAGTTATTTCACCTTTTTTTGTTAAGTACATAACTCCACATGTGTTCATTCATAGTTTTGATGCCTTCAGTGAGAATCTACAATGTAAATAGTCATGAAAATAAAGAAAACGCATTGAAGGTGTGTCCAAACTTTTGGCCTGTACTGTAGCTCTAGTGAAACATGAAGAAGAAATAACAGTTCAATTTCTCTCATCGGCAGACAGCAGTACTAGAGAAAAGAATTCTCCGTCCTCCAGTCGCGCTGTATTTAACGGCCTCACCGACCACCACCTCCTACAACGCTGCCTCTGTTTTTGTCTTTTATACAAGAGGTACATTATCAATATCTCCTCCACAGTCGCCATGTTTGGTTTTGAGTTTGTTGTTGTCATAAACTTTTGACGCTGGGCTGCCTCCTGGTGGATATATTGGTTAACATCCATGCCAACGTAAAGGGCGCATGGAAGTATGTGGGCAGTGACGGTAACATCGTTTGAAACGGACGTATACATTTTCGTACGTAAAAGGAGCATAAATGAGCCCTTAGGCTTTCCACGTAGGTGTGTGGAAGAGGCTTTCTGCATAGGCTCGAGGAAAGGCAGAGAGGCCCCAGAACAGAGCCATACCGCAAAATATTATACTGCAAATGGAAATAAAGTTTTCTTTGACTAAAGTGTTCCTGACTGAACTATTGACAAAAAGACCAGCAGGTCATCTGAGACTTCTGGCTTTTCAGCTCAGCAGCAAATTAACTTCATTTAACATGATAAAAGCCTGTCATCTCTGATGGAGTCAAGTGAATGAACAGAGTGTACGGAGTCCATACCCTGAAGAACTCCTTAGTAGAGCCGGAGTCCAGTGTCCCATAGGCTATCTCTGTCTGTTTGGCCAAGTCCTCTGCACTCTCTATGGGCGAGACCATCCTCTCCACAGTGAGGAAAGCAGCCAGGTTGGCTGTGTAAGAGGAGATGATGATAAGGGTGAAGAACCACCACACACCTCCAACAATACGTCCAGACAGGGACCTGCAGAGAAAACAGACGGAGACGAGGTAGGGAGGAAACAAGGAAGAGGGGAGTGAAAAAAGTAAAAAAAAAAAAATGTAAATGAGAAATTTGCAGAATGAGGAGAGGTTGATGAAGGAAGAAAGAAAATTAGAGGGATGAAAAGAACATAAAAGAAAACAGAGGGAAAAACAGACAAGGAAACATAATTAAGGTTAGTTCCAGAGTCACAGATATTCAACACAACACGCTGTAGTTTTACAAAGCATTGTCAACACCACTGTGTGCATGACTGTGAAAATGACAGTACCGCCAAAATAATTGTCTTTCAACCCTCCAACCAATTCAGCACTAACAGTAACAAAGGCTACATGAAACAGAATGTAATCTGGTCACTCTTCCATCTCTCTCATCCTCATTCTCTCTTTTTTCTTTCTCCATGTTTACTCTCTTTATCTACCAATTGTTAGCTGGAGCATCAAAGTAAGTGGCAATTCATTTTGTTTGCTCAAACTTGTTTTCACTGAGTAAAGGGGTAGAGAGCAAGAGAGAGTGAGCACATTAGAGACAGGAGAGAGAGATGGGAAAAGGTAGCAAAATGTTAAGTTTTCTTTTACGCGCTGCAGTCAATAAAAAAGACCTTGAAGTTCTAATGGGCGCACACAGCCACATAAAATAGCCGCGCTTTAGAAACAGTGAGAAAGAAAGTGGATGGGGTATTAGGCAAAACATACTCCAGCAGAGCCTCAGTTTTCTTTTAAGTTTAAAAAAAACTAGAAGAGCCATCACATTCACAAAGAATGAAAAGGGATGTGTTTTGTAGCATTTCCTTTCAGGTCTAACCTAATCTATGCTTTAAAAAAAAATGTGTAGCTCAAAGAAACATTCACAGCGAATATGAATACATCTGAAGTATCTGCATTCCTCAGTAAATCACTGATTTCAAAAAGAGTCTCTTTGAATCACCAGACATACACTTATAGAAAAGTCTGTGATGACAACAATTTCAAAATTTCTCTATTGGGTAAATTGACAGACGTTTAATTCAATCTAATTTATTTTCCAAAGTAATGCAATAACAGATTTTTTGGTCTCTTGGGGGCAACAGAAACAAGCTATGAATACAACACTAACACATTATCACCGCTAAGTCAATGTACCTAACAGTTGCTTCTTTAGACATCCAACAATTATATCATTGAATGATTGATTGCTTGATTGACTGATTTGTTATTTGTGTCATGCACACTTACATGTGCCCAACCCTCATGGGTTTACGAGAAACTTTGCTGATGTTGAACCAGCTGTGTGGCATCGCAGTGTGTGCAGATGAACAGTGTTTGGCTTTGCCCCAGTGCCGCTGCCAGCAACTGGACCTCCGCCACCAGACGGGCAGGGATCTCCAGGGAAAGTCAAACAACGTTCATCTGCGCACAATGCGATGACACAGAGCTGGTTGAATATCAGCAAAGTTTCCCTGTTTCCCTTCACTGGTACCTGTACAGCAGGGTCAGTCTTTATTTAGTGTTATAATCATTAAAAAGCAAAAGCAGCATGTGTATACATTCAGTAGGCTATATCTTCAGTAGCTAGCTAGCTAACCCTACACTTTTCAGGGTTTGATTTTGGTTTTGGAACAGGGAAGAAATGTATATCTTTTTCCAACCTCTCCAGGTAACGAGTATCATTAATACACGACGTGCCCCAGGCACAACATTTAGCTCCAAATCCACAAAACCAGCCTGAAAATCAAGGAAATCTGAAATGACTGCATTAGAGTCAATGGAGCTGTGTTGTTGTCAGACCCTGGTCTGAGCCGGCCTGATGCTACATTATAATTGGCCAGTCTGCGTCCTGAGGCAGGAATTAGCAAAGGGTTAATAAGCTGAAGGAATCCAACACAAGAGGTGAGGTAAACAGCAGAATGAAGTAATAATTATCTGTGGGTTTGTCTCTGCAAATGACTCCTTTCACATTGGACATAGCCATTTCTTACATTGTTGAGATAAAAATATTGATCAAAGCACTTTAACAAAATATGGGTGTCATCTATATCCTCGTACAGTACATACAATCACAAAATAAGGCCCAAAATTTCGGACAGGCAGCTGTTTGATGACTTCACCACTGTGATGCACAACCTGTGATATACGAGTTATTTTTAGTGTGGGCTGGGTTTTAAGGAGTGCACGGTGAAGAGAGAAAAGAGGAGTGAGAGAGCTGAGAGGTGCAGTGACGCCTGACTTGGCATAAATTGTCACCTTTTGGAGCAACTTCGCATTCTGCTGCTGTTTGAAAGCCAGCACACCTCTTAATCTGCTGGCGCAAGCGCGCACACACACACACACACACACACACACACACACACACACGAATATGAATTGATAGCATATGTCCTTGAGGCATTGATCTGTTTACCTGAATTAATGAACCTGGCATATACTGCGATAGATCCTCCTGAGAGACAGAGCTGTTACGTTTTGGTTTATACTTATTAGGAGTCCAAGTAAGACTTCAAGATGCAAAGATAGAGACAGTTCTGGACTGAAAAGGTTGACTTTCAAACACAGTGGACAAGAGGGATTCAGGAACATGAACGATGCGTATTTATAAACTCATTTTAATAGGTTCTACAGGGTGTCCTGCAGAGGCCAGCAGGGGGGTGTGATCTGATCGGTTAGCTGGTAAATATCTGTGACAGCATTTTAATCTGACCTGATGGAGTGACTGTGATCTGAGCAGACATCCAAACAGAAAGAGAGGGGGCGTTAACAGCAAGAGGAGGGCGACAAGACTGCAGACAGGAAGAGGACGACAGATAAAGAGATGGAGAGAAGGTTGTGTTGTTGTTATTGTGCAGCTCTCTACTGTGCCTAGTGTGTTTATTACAATTATATTATCACCAAAATGTGGTGAAACACTGTTTCTATCTCATGAACCTGTCAAGCCTGAGAGCTGGGACATTTATTGATTTGTGTATATTAGATTTTGAGGGTGTCGCAAGTGGCTAGATGTAAGAAATCACATTTAAAGTCCAACTGAAATCACATCTACTCATCACTTTTTGTAGTTTCCTATTATAAAACGGAAGGAAGAAGTCATTGGGGAAAAACTCTATCAGAAGTGTTCCTTTTTGTCTCAGCTGGTGTCTACAAGTCATAAGTGGACAGCATGCTGTTAGTGATATTGAAGAGCAAGGACTAGAGCTTCGATCTGGCCCTGAAGAAATCAGGCCTGACCCTACATGAACCTGCATAGTTTCTGTCCAAGCCCAAACCACTGCAGCACTTTTGAGCCTAAGCCCAGTTAAAAAAAATTGCCATGGTAGGATATATATTTTTAATATTAAAAAATTACAAGCTAGAGTTAACTGAATCTTTGCAGTGCATTAACAGTCATTTGTCATATGAGGTATTACTCTGAGCAAACAGTCAGTTCGTAATGTTAGTCAATTCTGGGCACTGTTGGAATGAACTGTTTGGTTCAGAGCACCACACTCTTGGAGCAGCAAGTGTACTCTGGGGCCAGAGCAACAGAGCACCAAGTGCAGTGACAGCGAAACTTCATAATTTCTTCGAATTTAAATAGAATGGACTAACATCAGAAAAATGGTGAGAACCCAGATTCAAGCCTGGGGAATTGTTGAGAAATTATGGACCCAATTGGGCCTGGCCCAACCAGCCAGGTTTGGGCTGCACCCAGTCGAGTCTGGGCTGAGATTTAAAGGTCTAGTAAGGACAACACCAGCATCTAACTGGAACCTAAAGGAGGTGCAGGTACGTCTATAAGCTGTCTAATGTGCTGCAGCTTGGCAGCTATGTAGCAAACTAGCCTGCAAAGCAATCAGCACTTTTCCTTTCCTTTTTTTAAAGTAAGGTTTCTAGGATTCCTACTTCCTAAATTGCAAGAGTTATGATGTGGGAGGGAAGTTTGGCTCCTGGAGGACGCCCACACAAATACAGCAAGAATCTAAACAGTATTTTTTTTAAGGCTTTGGACAGACACTGTAGTGGCAAAGCACATTACAAACAGCCAACTGTTCAGCTGTGAAAATCAACTTATTTAGTGCCTCTGATTTTGAGTTGGCAGAGAGAAGTCAGATTTTGGACCGGAGTTTGGTTACAGCAACACAAAGCTACAAGTAGTTTTGTGTGTGTGTGTGTGTGTGTGTGTGTGTGTGTGTGTGTGTGAACATAAACACTTAAACTAAACCCTAAAACAGAGAACAAGTGGTGAAGTGTTTACATAAATCAAACCACAATGTTGAGACCTGTTAAATACTACCCAACTAGTCCGACACCTGAAACCTGTTAAGATTCAGAATTTTTCAGTGCATGTAGACACTGTCTGTTAAGTTGTCCATCAGCTGATTGAAGTGCTCCTTCCTGACATAAGCATTTTCATCTCAAATTGAGAAATACAGTCAATAACACCAAGCTATTTATCCAGCTGTATGTAGTCATTTCAACACACTCACAAGGACAAATGATGGCATTGTACATCTCTGCAAAACACAAACATGATGTATCATCTGAAACATGGAAGTAGCTACATGCCCATTAGCCACTTAGCACAATCATTACTGCTTTGCCGACAGCGTCATTAACAGGCAGCTCACTCAGTGTGTGACGTGCACTTGTAGATAAAATATAGGCCTATATTAATGAAGGTTCATTAGTACGGTTTTGTATTTCTCTGTAATGTAGCACAGTGTTAACAATCTTACTGATACTATTCTTTCTCACACCGTCAACTCAAACCATTGTGTTGCCCCGCCCAAAATATACAATTTAATAATTACCGTAAAACTTGGAATATAAGTCGCACTGGCATATAAGTCGCAGTCTATTTTTTTAAGGTCTCAAACAGGGAAAACAAGGTTTTATATTACTATTTGTTAATAAAAACGTTACACATTAACAATAACCTCTTAAGCAGCTTTGGTTACTTTTCAGATTGCAATTTTCCAAACAACCTCTTCAGGAAATAAAATTATAACAACATCTGAGCCATAAAAATGAGTTTTAATTAACGTTAAACTTCTTTTTTCTTTTTTTTTTCTTTTTAAAGAAGACAGTTTTACCTCATTAAGGCCCATTTATGCTCCCTTTACGTGCGAAAATGTATACGTCCGTTTCAAACGATGTTACCGTCACTGCCCACATACTTCCATGCGCCCTTTACGTTGGCATGGATGTTAACCAATATATCCACCAGGGGGCAGCCCAGCGTCAAAAGTTTATGACAACAACAAACTCAAAACCAAACATGGCGACTGTGGAGGAGATATTGATAATGTACCTCTTGCATAAAAGACAAAAACAGAGGCAGTGTTGTAGGAGGTGGTGGTCGGTGAGGCCGTTAAATACATCGCGACTGGAGGACGGAGAATTCTTTTCTCTAGTACTGCTGTCTGCCGATGAGAGAAATTGAACTGTTATTTCTTCTTCATGTTTCACTAGAGCTACGTATTAGGTAGTGACAGCAACACTGCCCCCACGGTTCCCGGTGGTACTGCTCCGTTTGGCCTGTATCCGTAAGCTTTATGGAAACGTGCAGAAATACGGACGAAATGAACGCGGAGCACGGACAGAAGGCTCCGTCCGTGTCCGGATCCGTATTTAACGTTGAGCATAAATGAGCCCTTACAGTGTGGGCTGTAACTATACATAACAATATGGCGGCTTGTTCACTGGCTGGCTATGATGTCCGTCACAAATCTTTAGCTACGTAGCGCCATCTTGTGGGTCAAATTACCTATGTCAGCATTTACCTTGGTCTATAGGTCGCACCAGTCTATAACCCGCACCCAACTTTTCAGATGAAAAAAAAGGGAAAAAAAGTGCGACTTATACACCAAATTCTACGGTACATTAATATCGTAAACATGCAGGCTACTAGTCGACTAATGGCCCTAAATGGCGACTACTGGTTAACTAGGAAAATTCATAGTTGGGGGCAGCCCTACATGCATTTTTTTAATATCTCATTTATTTTGGATAGTGACATGATAACACTCACACAGTAGATAGAAAACAAATCACCCCCGACACCCTCCTTCCATCTTATCTACTTGAGTTCAGGTAAGGTTTCAGAGCAAAACCTGATGCTTATGGATTACATCACAGTATGAACAAAGCCATTAGAGTCGCCACATCACATCATTAAGGGAGGCCACGTTGTGATAGGAGTTTGTGATCTTAGACATCTAAAATGGTCCTGAATCTCAGAGGGCTTAAAAGACAACCACCCTACAACGGAAAGGAAAACGGTTCGCTTGAGGACAACATGATTAACAGCACGTCTCTTCCTAGATGTGTTGTACTTGATTTATTTGTGTGGGTGAATTAAAAAAGAGTGTGTTTGCCCTTGGAGCGAATTTGGAGAACATGTTTACCTTTTGGAGGTTGATGGAGTATGCTCGAATCAAATGAGACTGTGTGTGAGAGTATGCATGCACGTGTTCATACAGTATGCGCACGTATATTTTATGCCTGTTACGAGTGCGTTTCGGTGTACGTGGGTGAGCTTTGGGAGTGACCTTCTTTATTCTTTATGTGACACGTCAGTGTGAGTGTGGCAGCGAGAATGAGTGTCGCCAGTGTGTGTAGTTGTGTCATGTGAGTTGGTATGCAACAGGCGAATCATTCTATGGCGGGTCATGTATCATCTATGATAGCCAACAGATTGCCTCCCCAATCCTCTGTGTGAAAGATTAATGGCATGCCTCTCTCTCTCTCTCTCTCTCTCTCTCTCTCTCTCTCTCTCACACACACACACACACACACACACACACACACACACATATATACCCACACAGATCTGAGCAATACAGTTTCCTTTCATCAGTTGCGTCTGAATTTTGCCCACCTTACAGAAGAGACGGCCTGTGTGTGCATCTGATCTTGCATGTGTGCTTTTGTTTTCCCTCTTATGAGGACTAATGGATGACAAAGATGTTTCTCTGTAGTTCAATCATCAACTTATTTCCTCAGATTATGCTGTTTGGCTGCTTACGCATACGACAGTAATCACAATCATCTGGGAAGGAAAACCTGTTAATGTAATTGCCATAACAAGAGCACACAAACACACTCGAACACACACAGAAACCTGTGCCTATGCACAAACACATTAAAGTACTCAGGTAGATTGGTGCTGACACATTCACACACACACAAACTCAAGCAGACGACAACAAATTATAAAAGTTTACAAAAAAGGCTTTTTTGCCTCAACAAGTGCCAATTTTTTTTTGGGGGGGGGCTCTTGATCCAAGAAAACTTTTCTAATAAAATTCACAAACTAAAACTTTGGAGACACGAGACATCATGGGTGACATGTATTTCATTTGATTATGCAAATCGTGAGCTTGTTAAAAACTCAGTTCGTTAAGACATGCCAACAGGGGAAATGCAACACTTTTTGCTGCGATCCAATTGGGGTGCGAACAAGACATGTTTTATCGAGTGATGGGTCTGACAGTTATTAGTGTGATCTGATGTTTTGGGAATACGAAGCATGAATGTTTAATTAGTACATAATAAAGGACAAAAAGACAAATGCAGATAGAAACACAGACAGACATGCTTTCTTCTTCTTGTCTTTTGTCTTTATCTAGATTTGAGCCCGTTTTAGAAATGTTGCTGTTTAATTTCAGTTCCCATTGTATGAGTAAATTGTCCACAGTGTAAAGCCAAAGCTCAGGATTTATGTGCTCACACTAGGGGTTAAAACGTCAGCTGTTTATCACCAGTTTTCAAACGGGACCTCCCTGTCATACATTCTCATGTCAGCACAGTGGATGCGGAGCCTCCAAGCATTCCTATGAGACAGCGCTGAGCAGGTTTCTTTCATGCAGCAAAGCGAGACGGTCACTGGATAAATGCGACAAAATCATCACTTCCAGGGAGGCTCAGCTTCCCTGGGACCTAATAGAGCGGAAGGCGGGAGAGGACGCTCGGTGTATGCATGATGATTGGAGGAATTGTCTAAAAGGCTGAACCCCTTTGTGATTGACAGCGCTTTGGAAATACACACTGCCATCGTCGCATATCGAGCTCAGCCCCATGCGGATATTTGCGAGTGGAGTCTTCTGAAAGAGTTCCTTATTTCCATAAGCGATATAGCTCATTTTCTCTGTTAAACCCATCTGAAAATCTTTGAGGTGTGTTTTGCTGTGGTTCTGTGGCATGAGTGTGATTGAAAAACGGCTTCAATTAAATGTTCCTTTTATAAGTTACTGCCTCGCTACAATATGACAAATTTTATAATGTAAATTTAAAGTGAGCTTCCCGGGTTTGAAAGACCAGCAGCCGCCACTGTTCTATATATGATTTTTTTCTCACTACATGTCTACTTGATACTTTTAAAACATAGCGTGCTGTATTCATAGTGATGCATAATTAAACAGATGAATTTACTTGCATACAATGTGGCTTTTGTCCAGGTCCATTTTCCATTCAACTTTACAGCTAAAACGCTCCCATTCCTGAGCTTTTAAAGCAGTCAGATTGTGTCCATCTATGGTTGCTCCTGGTAACCACTGTGGGACATTTTTGCTGGCGTAGTGTCCAGTGTTTACAGACTGAATTATTTCACCAGAAGTAGTTTGCAAGTCACATACTGTTAAATTATAGTTGTTCGCAGCCTTTACATTTAAAAAAATAAATGCATTACTTAATGAGATAAATAGATAATCAAGTATTAACATTTGTGAAACAATGCCAAATTGCCCTTCAGTGGCGGTTCTTGCCATAGGCGATATAGGTGGCCACCTAGGGCACCATCGTGAGGGGGGCGCCAAAATTGCACCTGTGACAAAAACAAAAAAAGTTTTAGTGTGTCATCACAGTCGGGCCCATGCCATTGGTCCGACAGCCCATTGGTCTGACATCCCATTAGTTCAAAAGTAACAACAAAAGTAGGCTACTGGTCGAGATACAAGTGTCATAGAGAGAAGAGAGTGAAACACCATAACCTCCTGTTATTAACTCTGGGGTCCGGGTTGTGTGGGGAGCTCTCCGCGGTGCTGAACGGCTCCCGGCGGGCGTATTTCTGCCTTGATGGTGCGCCGTGACCGGCTCTGGGTCAGCTGGGAAAGGCTTGAGGCGAAGCAGGCTCACGGCTTAAGTGTTTGCCACTTTCTTTCTCATTTTAACCCACACCATGATCTTTTCCTAACCCTAACCAAGTGGTTTTTGTGCCTAAACCTAACCAGGGTTTAATATGGTCGGAACAATGGGCTGTCGGACCAATGGGCAGTTCCCTCACAGTCTGTTGGCGTGTGCCTAGTATTGGGTGAAGATACATTACGTTCTCATGATGTGTTTAGTGTAATCTTGTAAAATGTAGCTTTTGGAGAGAAACTTTGTAACACACTTGTTGATGTTTTCACAGCAATATAAAATAGAAATTAGAGAGGGAATTACGGCATATTATAAAAAGATTTTTGTCACACTTACACTAAGATCTGGACCGAGATCCCGTACTACATTGGAGCATAACCCCAACACACATTTCAGACATGCATATAAACACTATGTGATGGAAGGACAAACCTGCAATCACTTCACTAACTTCATTTCAGTCTGCTACTCTGCATTGTCTTTGTAGCTGCCTGACGTTTTGTTGTTTTGCCTCTGTTGATTGTTTCTGTTTTTATTCTGTATTGTAATGTGTTTTTGTTGCATAACAGGAACCTGCTGAAAAACAGTTTTTAACTCACTCAGGCCAGTTTTAATCATAACACCCAATGATACTTTTAATTCCTCTCCTGTATAAATAAATGGAAAATCAAAATGAAAATGAAATGAAAGTAAAAAGGCGTTTTTTTTGGTGTGAAAGAAGGTTATGTTAAAGGTTGTTTCATAAATGTGTATTATTGAATATGTGCTCATTCAAAGGTAATTTAACAAAGGGCTGAATGACTTTAAAACAGTTTAATTATTTTTTTATAATGTAGATTTCTGTTTTTCACTGGCACAAAAGAAGAAAAAATATCAACAAATAAAAAAACAAAAGAAACAGATATAAAAACATTGCTATCAGCTATTGGCCAAATTGTTACTTTCAACACTGGTGTCAGTATCAGCACAGAATTTCAAAATCAGTGCATCGCTAGTGCTATTGTTTTAATATTTATTCTTCTGAACAAGTTAATTTGTACTTTTTTGATTGGTTATTGATTCATATGATTATTATAACACATGCACAGATTGTTTATTCGCATTTTGGCAATAACTGGGGAAGCTCACTTAGGGCACCAAATACGCTAGAACCGCCACTGTTGGCCTTGTCCACACTGTGATGCATCTGAGAACTAATACTTTCCCCCACCTCTAGCTCACACTGTGCAGTCTGATCGTCAATCCACAAGCTGAGTGCTCACACTGTAAGTATAAAGTAGACAATGAAATGGTCCATCAGCTCCTGCAGACTGCTGTGGCTATTGACATTTATCAATAAGATTTGTTTGAAAGCTCCGCGGCTGAAGTCTGTTTGCTAGTGGAGGTATGGTTCACATTAATGTAGAGACAAAGGTCCCCAAAAGAGCTTAAAAGTCCATTTGGGCAAAGATGTGTCAATCACAGTTTTGATTCCTTTTCTCTCTTGGTCCATGGCTTTCCTGCCACGAGTTGCCTGATAACAGCCAATCAAAGTTTCTAACATGTCAAAAATTCATCTGAACTCCCTCTTGTACACTCCATGGCACACAATGCCTAACAAAGCTAAGACTTGGTCTAATGAGTCATGCGGCTCAAAATCAGGTCTTAAATGGGCTCAAATTGTGCCCTGTATGCTGTTTTACATGGACTACAGGTGTGAAATGAAGTGAATTGACTGACTGAAACACTACAAAGTAGAGTAGATGGAGGCAGAATAAAGGCCGTAAAGTCAAAGAGACACACATGAAAGAAAATCTGATTAATAGATTAAAGATTAGGTGCAGCAGCCAGATAATGAAGGCAAAATAAAATGAAATAATAACACAGATCATATCAGTGAAACCGAAAAGACACCCAGAGCCAAGATTATTCATAAGATTTATAAACTATTACTGGTGAAATTCATAAACACAGTCAGTTAGTGTGACTGGGTTCTAATCAGTGACCTTGAGATCATTAATTAGTCAGTAAGCCTCAGCGCTCCACTGTAGTTAGTTAGTTGAACCATTAGCTGGATCTGTTGCTATCATTAACAATTCAACACACCCATGGCTGTTTGCTCAATACTTACACATGACACTCTCACTCACACACACACACACACACACACACACACACACACACACACACATACGTGCCCTCACCCAGCAGCAGACACACATGCACACCCACACACACAGAAGAGAGCTGTAATTTCAGATGTTTATTGACGGAGACAGATCCATTCCCTCTGAGATGTTCACTGGTGATCAGTTTACCCCTCTCTCCCTCTCCTGCATTTGCTTTTGGTCCTCCTCAATGTACAACCTGTCACTTTTTTTCTGCCATTTATTTATTTCCACTTTTTAAGAATTCCAGTCCTATTAACTAACTGTCCATCACTGTGTTGCCACCCCGCGCGAGGTGACCAAGCCAATCACCGGTGTTATGAACCCAAAAGCCCGGGCTGAAAGATGACAGGTGTGCGTGGTGCAAATGCCATCTCAAGGTCACTCCAACGAGGCGTGTTAGCGCGTGCGAATGCGTTCACGTCTGCAGCCAGCAGTTTCCTTGTGCTTGATCGGAAAGGTGAAGGAAACAGAAGTCAAGAGACAGAGCATGTGTGTGTCTCAAGGAGAAGCGTTTTCTCTCATAAGCACGCAGACATGCCACCGCACATGTGCTGAAATTACTAGCTGTGAAAATGTCAATTAACTTAGGTAATTATTAGACAACAAAGCAGCAGGAAGAGGCACGAAGGGAGAGAGCAAAACAAAGACGATGGAGGCTGCAAGAAAACAAGGAAAACGGAAAAAAATGATGAATAGATCAAGAAAGACGAGAGCGAAAGTGGGAGAGTTGAATAGGAGTGTGTGTTATACTGTGTCTCCCAGACTGCAGAGATGACTGCAGCAGAGAGAGAGGGACCCACACTGAATACCAATGGACTGCTATGGCAGCTCAATACACAATACACAACCCACACAGTCTCGCACACACACGCTCAGTACATAAAGTCAAACAACCAGCATCTAACACATGGAGAGCAGTTGGCAGACAGATACTCATAAAGGAAAAGAAAGAAATAAGAGATTTTACTTAACAAATACACATACACTGTAAATAGCCAACCAGGCAGACTGCAAAGCATACACACACACACACACACACACACACACACACACACACACACACTCTCAGAAAAAACAGTCTGTAAAATAATTTCTTCCTGCGCCTCCTTCCCTTTATTCCCAGCTCCACAGTAAATGTCAGCCTCAGTGCTGTGATGCCTGCTGACTACCTGGAGACGATGCAAGTGGAAGGGCGGACCATTTCTACCTTACCTGATCACTGATGCATGCACAAAGCAAAGCTCCAATTGCCCAGATTTCTGTGTAAAATTACTCTTGCATTATTGGTTTAAGTCAACACACAACATGGAAGGGTATAATTCTTTGTAACTGAGATCCTGTGGACTTGATCTAATTATGAAACTCTAGCCGAGAGACAATAGCAAACTAGAATTACTAACTTGCAGTTGTATGCCTCTAAAGGGCTGGACAATATAACAATCTTGATAGGGGATTGCGATAAAATGCATGTCTAGAACGATAAACTTTGGACATCTTTACTTGATATAGCTAGATAACACATCAGAAATAAATGTGACGACAACCAGTCGCAGGAGGGCGGAGTCATACTCCACACACAGTGGACAGCAGTGTAACTTCACAGCCGAGCCCATAATGGAGGCAATGAAACAAACTTTTGGATATATTATATGGAGTCACTGGCGATAATGTTCATTATCCATATCCATGTCCTACAACAAAAGGACAGTGTGATCCATATCAGTGTTTCCCAAATGATCCAGCCACAGGGTCCAGATTTCTCACTGGTTTTACGTCCGCACAGTTTAATATATTTAGTGTCATACTCACCTATGGCCGTTTCATTGAGCTAGTTAGCTGTCTCTGTAAAGTAGCTGTGTGTAAGTCAGTCAATCTACAGCAGATAATAGCACTTCAAATTAAAAGCTCTCTGCTGGAATTTCACTGCACTTCAAAATAAAGTGGTTTTTTTAGAAACTTGACACATTTTTGAGTCATTTAGGGTCCATTCAGACTGGACCCATGAACCACTTTTGGACCACAACCCACCAGTTGGGAACCAGTGATCTATCTATCAAATACCTGTTGAACAAGCAGAACAAAACCATTGTGCCCAGACTAACTTGCTTCCTCCTTTAAATCCACACTCGATTTATTTTACAAAGCCACAGAGCTTGTTATGCTCA
Organism: Epinephelus lanceolatus; assembly: GCF_041903045.1. Classification (NCBI taxonomy): domain Eukaryota; kingdom Metazoa; phylum Chordata; class Actinopteri; order Perciformes; family Serranidae; genus Epinephelus; species Epinephelus lanceolatus. The sequence goes on from NC_135737.1 coordinate 31,509,242, forward strand.
AGTGCTGAAAGTGAAGCATGTTTTCCTCCAAAGCTGAGGACATCGACAAAAAAGCTACCACCAGGTCAATTACATGCATGTGGTTTGGGTATCACAATAGCAACGGAGCACAGATTACGCATGCCGTCGGTCAGTGCTAGTTACGGATATAACCTAAGCTCTATGAATTTTAGATGACTGCCAGCTTCATCAACTGAAGGTATACTATCCTAGTGACCACACCACATACCATTTAAAATGTTATGCTGCAATGTTTTGTTAAGGCAGATAAAGCATGTTGGAAAGTTAAATGTAATCACAAAACCGAACTATGTTTGCACGGTTAAATGTCATTCTATTTCATATGTTAAATAAACTACATTATAAAGTTTAACTAATGGACACTCTGGTTTCTTCAAGCTTTAGTCATTATCAAGATACTCTTCACACTGGCAGCATTATCATATCATAACTTGTGATAAATACTGACATCGATTAATGTGGAAAAAAATATTGTGGTAATATTTTTGCCATATTGTCCGGCCCTATGCTTTTGCCAGCCAGTCAAGTTGCAGTTTACATCCATGTCTGTCCAGACTCATATGTAGCCATGACAATACACAATGCTTTTAATGAAGCTCAGCAATCCTCTCTCTATCCCACTCCCACTGCTAATCAGCTGACTATGGGTGTTCCCTCTCCTTGTTGGCCTTTCTTTGCCACGATATTCAGCCATGCATGTTGCTGCCGCCAAACTTTAAATTTGTTCTCCTCTCTGCTCCTGTCAGCTGTCATTTTAGGTGGAATCATTGCGCCCTCCTCCACCCCGTTCACCTCCAGTCACCTTATCCAAAGCCCAGGATGAGCTCATCAAAAGCCCACTCCTCTTCACATCCAGATCCTCAGCTCCCTCCTCATCTCATCTCATCACCACCAACAGCATCACCCCACCGTGGGGGGGTTCCCTAATCTACTACGTCTTTATCACCTTCCTGGAATATATGACATCACAATGAGGTCTAATCGCCCAGTACTTACATGCGCACATGTAAATATTCTTTTCCTTCAGAACGAGTCTCTCCTGATTGAAATAGGGATATTGCTGCAGAGAAGCTACATATTCCAAAACATTGATGTTTCACACACATCTTCAACCCAGCAACACAGAAGATCTATACAGTCACCACAGTTTTAAGATGGACGCCCAAGATTAGTGTCACTGCAGTATCTGCCCAAATGTCTCCCCTTCTGCTCCTGAGTTTTGACATTGAATAATGGCCAGATAATTTTTGCAGAAGATTAAAATGTCACAAGCTGAACTTTGACCTTTTGGATACATAATGTCATCACTTCATTAATTTATCCTATTAGACCTTTTTGTGGAACTTTCTCATAATTAGTGCATTAATTCTCAAGTTATGAGCAAAAATGTGTCTTGTGAAGTCACAGTGACCTTGAACTTTGACCACCAAATTCTAATCAGTTCATTATTGAGTCCAGGTGGATATTTGTGCCAAATTTGATGAAAGTCCCTTGAGGCGTTCCTGAGATATTGTGCTCACAAGGATGGAATGGATGAGCAACACAAAACCTTAATGCCTGTGGCCACGGCTGGTGCCAGCACGGAGGCATAAAAATGTTTTCCAATTCTATTATGTATTCTCCTTTATGAGTGATTTGCTAAGTGTGTTGTTTGCAGACATTATTATGCAGCTCGTAGAGGAGCAGATAAACTGAGAGTGTGAATAAGTGAAAGTGTCATGCTCTATCTTTAATGTGGTTATAAAAGTAAATGTTAAATATTGGATATTTCTGTTCGGAGGAAAGTTGCACGCAGGAAAACATTTTGTTATATGATAATATATTTGTCTTTGTTATAGCTGAAGCACATTTCTGCTGTCAGCGTTATGACTTTGTCTGCCTGTAAAGGTGAACAAGAGAACGGGACATTAAGGAAATGTACCTAGGGGATAAAAAAATGATATGACATGATGATGTGCATGACACGTCTCCTTTTATAAGGACGTGATCTAGTGTCTCTGCAGAGCCAATGTCAAAGTGAAGGCTCATCCGTCAAATGGGTTTATGGCAGAAAGCCTGGTCTTCAGGCTTATATCATTGCTTCATCAACGAATCTAATGAACAAGTTAATTTCCCTCTTAAACCATTACGTCTTTATAGCTCTCTGCCTCTTCTTGCATAACCATGATTTGCGTCATTACTTTGGCATTTCACTCAGTCAGTACATGCGTAATAATTATACGTGGATACAAGGTACAGCACATGTTGTAAGTCTAAGCAAGTGAGTCAGGCCTCATCACTCCCTGCAGCTTACACTTAAGACCACGCGCAGAAAGATTTGGGAGTGACTCACTCCAATCAGCAGCGACAGGTGAATGCAGCTGATGATGACGATGAAGATGATGATGCTCACGGTGAGCTGTATAGCAGTGGCAGCTTAAGCAGAACAAAAGAGTGAGCAGAGCGTGACAGATTAAATAGAAGAGTGTGATAGATGTGTGTTGCAAAGAGTGGAGTGTGTACTATGTGAGTGTGGCAGTGTGACTCAAGCGTAGCAATGCTTCTCTCCACACCTCTCTTTTGTTTATGTTTACCTCAGAACCAGTGTTGTTGCCCAGGCAGGAAGCTTTAGTCATGCAGGCTGATCTTCAATAACAACTTTTTATAACTAGGGCAATAACTAGTAACTTGATAGTTTACATAAAAACTGTGGCACTAACTTATCGTGCATGGCCTTAGGGCTTAAGTGTGTTTCATACACAGTGCTTATTGCTTAATTCTGACAGTGACCAATGAACTCTCAAGCCTACTGAACCACTTATTGTATGCTGCTACTTGATGCTGCCTCTGCCTGTGTTGTAGTCAAGGCCACCTAGACTGAGACAGAGTCACGACCGAGACCAGAGTGTATCAAGACTTTGAGAGGTTGAGACTGAGTAAATGCATCCCTTTGCATACATGCAGTATATATGCGTGTGTGTATGTATAAGTGAACCATAATAAGTATCCTGATAAAATAATCAAAAGGCATTGCAAAGGGAGTTTATTTGTGTGTGACTTTCCCTTTGTTTTCTATGAGCAAACAAACAGAAACAGACACTAAGTCACTTTATTATATTCCTGCAATTGTGGTCTTGAAATAATATCCTAAGTCCTCTTTGTCTGAGACTGAGACCTTCAAAGAGTGGTCTTGAGACCTGTCATCATTACGACAACACTGACTTCTGCTTCCACCACCCTGGGGTGTAATTAAACCTGCAATAACTGACTCTTTCTGGCCACTTGGGGGCAGCAGAAACAAGTTGTGAACACAACATTGACATATCACCACCTTTTAAGTTGTTTTTGGTCAATTCCTGAGAGAAATATCTTGCTGTCTAGCTGCTACATGCTCCACTATGTTTACCAGTGGGTTTGTAGAATTTAAAGCTACATGCTGCAACCAAAAATGACGCCATGAGTGCTGTGAGAGTGAACTAAAGCAGTTAAAGTATGCACCAAATAGCTAAATAATGAGCTGAAACTCTACACTATAAAGCTATGGCAAGCAGCAGATTCAGGTAGTAATTCTCTGTGGTTCATCATTATGAGTGGCACCTTTCACATTTTCCAATTGATATTTAAGTTATACAAAAAATATCTATTATCGGTACAACACTACTGGAATAAGCATAAGTGCTAAAACAATGCCTCGACACTGAATCACTCACTGTTTTAAAAAATCTTCCTCAGCCTCCTCCTCCTCATTAGAAAAAAATATCTCAGCGTATGTAAGCTATATGTCAATATTACAATAAGAGATGTGCTTCTCCAGAGCCTTGTTCTGTACCCACCAGGGGGTTGCATACCCTAGTCCAAATCTGCAGCATGTTTCCATCAGTTTGCTCCTTGATCATCCTGGGAGCAGAGCCACGCCACTAAATACAGCTGTAGTGCCAGGCGCTGCAATATGGTTTATCTACCGAGACTGACACTGTGGTGATACATTAGACTTAAATCATTTTTGTATGAGCTGCCTTCATGAGAAAGACACTTCAGACTTAAGTTTGAAGACAAAGCATTCAAGTGACAGATTCTTCATTCTGCAAATATAATCAGACATTTAGGACCGCAGTAATCTTGGCCTATGAAGGAGCTGCTGTGTATTGGAAGTGACAGGGTAGGGTGATTTGTATGACGAACACTGGCTTCATGTTAAGTATCACATTATCACTATGACAGCTGTAGCTTATGCACACATGTCTGCATGGGTGTGTTGGACTGTTGTGAAACTGCACAGCAGGTGTTTTATCTGCATGTGTGTGTAAGCAAAGTGTGAAGCGTCTGTGTATTCATGTGCACAGCCTGTGTGTGTGTGTGTGTTTTCCTGTGTATGCGTGCAGCTGGTGTAACTGTTTTCTATTTTGTGTGTTGGGACTAGAATTGGCCTGTCAGTCACAGTATAGTGGGGAGGAGTGGGAGACGACAGGTGTCGGGGAGCGGGGGAGGAAGGAAAAGAGAAAGCGTGAAAGAGATGGATGAAAGAGCGAAAGAGAAGGGCAGAAGAGCAAAAGAGGAGGAGGAAGAAAGTGAAGTTTGGGCAACCAATGTAGAACTTTTGTCCTTTTCCCAGAAGTGAAATGCTAATGGGAAATGCAACAGAAAAGTTGGAGAGATACTGGGTTTAAAACTCGGTTTTAAAACAGAAGAAAAGTCTTTGAGATGAAAAGAAGATTGTTGAAGATGACAGGTGTGTCAGAGAGCCTGGACATGCATTAAAGTTAAATTTGAGAAGGGGTTTTCTGGGGTAAAAAGAAATGGACAGCCTCTTCATATATATTCATAACACTGAACATTTGGTATTCCGAACACCCACAAGATAAACCCTATTTCCTGCTGCACAGGCAGTGATGTGTTTTAGCGTAAAAGCTTTTAATATTTATGAGAGCAATCACTTGTGTTTGGAAAGTTAGCAAAATGTAAGAAGCTCCAGTGGAGTGTGTTTGTCATTATAACATGTTGGTGCAAAACATCACAGCAGTGGCTCCCTCTTATCAAGAGTCACTAAAGTCAAGACAAAAAAGAATCTCGCACATGAACCTGTGAGGAATCCAGAATCTAAAACGTACCCGTGTGTATTTAAAGTGAATCTGAATTTGTTATTGTCTGCCTTTGTGCTGCAGCACAATTCAAACTGCTGACCACTTCATCTCCATGTCTGTGACAAACTGAGAAGTGTCCATTCACGACTCCGCCACCAGTTCTTATTATCCTCTCAAGCACACACATTTTGCTAGGCGTCATCGTCTATCACTCTTTTCTATCTGCTTCTCTCCTTAGATTTGCTCCCCAAAGGTCTTAAGGATGATGGCCATGAATATTTCACTAAACTGCATTCTCAGGTTATCAATAATAAAATGCTATATTCTTATAAATATTCTAAAAATACAGCTGGACTCTGGCTCTTCAGTGGTGCATTAAATATTCATACACATCTAGCAAACTGCTAAATCTCCCACCACAGCACACCCATATGGACATGACCGCTGGACTGCAGGTGCAGGTGTTTTCTCTTCTCACTTCCGTGTTTTTTTGTGCATGCGCACGCTTGTGTCTATGTATGTGTGTATTTCTGGCACATCTCCTGTAATGCAGTGTCTCAGAGAAGCAGCCCAGTTCAGGGGAAGCTAGAAAAAGTGCTAAGAGAGGTGATTCACATTGTCAACAGTCTGAATCACCACAGGCTAATACCAAAGCACTCTAACATTACAGACAGTTAGACAGACACACACGCTATCCCCAGCCCACACAGACTCTCTTATGAACACATCCTGGATAGACTCAATACTATCTCTTACTCAGTCTGAGGCACACGCGAGCACAAATGCACTCTGTTTGTCTCACACACACATCGTTTCCCGCCCTCACCGTGGTGAGATGTCGCAGCCCTGTTGCATGAAGGCTCCCAGGGAGAACCAGAGGGAGTTAAAGATGCCGAACTCATTGGGAGGTTGGTCAGTGGGGCCCAGCTCTGTCGTGCCCTCCTCTGGTTCCTCTGCATGCCACTCGTACGGACTGAAGCGACTCACCTGAGGCAGGGATGGAAAATATAAATACCAGAACAGGTACAAATGAACAGAGGAAGTACAGTATGTTATGCATTGATTACAACCACAAAAAACACACACAAAGCCATAGCAGGTACATTTCTGATTTTTGTGGAAAACAAAAATGTTTCCTTGAATTTGCAGACACTCCGGTGCCAAAATGATTTTGACTACATTTACATGCACAAAATATTATTTTATTTGCCCTTGTTTCAAAAAAGACAATACACCTACTAATCTGTTTACATGGCTAATGAAAATGAATATTCTACCAATATTTCCATTTACACGTAGCCCTGCATACTCCCACCACCATGCCCTAACTTGTTGTTTATCACGTCAAAATATAAAACAGTGGAACAGCCTGAGCTGCTTGTACCATTTTGCTTCTTTGAGTTTTACACCAGTGGTGGACTTGTTGGACTGTGTAAACACAGCCTCCCTCTTTTATTCCTTCAAGCACCTTCTTGAAAAGGTTGGTGTTGGGATATTTGTGCATATCAGACAACGTGTGGATAGCCAAGTCTCTCATAAAGTTTGTTTTTTCTTCCAACCAGAAATGTGCCAGTGAAGACTCTCAGTCATGCAGGTCATGGCAATCGTAAGTGCTCTATCGTAGGCAAGTGGACTTGCTTGAGTTTCTCGAGGACGTTTCGCCTCTCATCCAAGAAGCTTCTTCTCTGGGCCGGGTGGGTCAACGACTCACATGTGATCTCAACAACTCTGTAAAGGTTCACACCCACACAGAGTTTAAAGCCTGCGACTCCGCACCAGTCTGTTAGAACTGAAGAAGCTTCTTGGATGAGAGGTGAAATGTCTTCAAGAAACTCAAGCATGTCCAGTTGAGCCTACAATAGAGCACTTATGATCAGAAATGTGGGCATTTTTATTTTGGGCTTGCACCTCTACACCAGTCTTGCAAACTGTTGGCCAGTTGGTTTATGTACAACACATCCATGACAAAACCCATAACTGACCATAAACAGGCAAGGCGCTGTTAGTTGCAAACTAAGGTAAAACCACTTGAGACGCATGTTCTGAATGCACTCAATATAGGTCCAAAGTAAGCTTCTAAAACCTGCATGATACCAGCATATCCCACATACATTGCGATTATTCACCCTTTTCAACTGTAAATTATGTCCCCAAAGGAAAACTTGGTCAACATCTGTTTTATCTAATAGCCTAAGAAAAAGTTTTCAGTCTATTCATCTCTTTTTTGCAGCAAAATGTGTCTAGTGGACTGAAAAATCAATTGATTATATTATTCTGGTACCTAAAGTTTAATTTGTATTAGTGATATTAATAATATAATCAAACAAAATCAGTACTTGTGATGATACAATATTTCCATTGAAAAAAAGTATCACGATACTAGGCTGTATCAATTTTTCCCCCACCCCTATTCTTTACATGGACCGTATTAAATCAAGAATATTGCCATATTTGGAATAATACTGCAAATTGAATGTGCATGTAAATGTAGTCACTGTGAATTTGCATCAAGTATTTGAGTATTTTGCATATGGAGCTTTCTGTGATTGTATTTCTGCCCAGCTAGGACACCTCTAAGTATCTTAATGATTTGTTGCATGTAAGCTTTCTTCAACACTGTTGGAGACATTACAGTTGAGGGGGTAAAAGCAATGTTGCCATGATGGAAAAGTCATTAACTGCAATGGTTTATTAAAGTCTTGTCATAAACCTTAAAATATACACTCTCAGAAACACCAAGCTGCAAGATCACAGAAGTTATTACCGCGTATCATTGGAAAACATCATCCTTTGGTAAAAACTGCCAGGAAAGGAAGTCTCATCTAGTCTATCTATATCATCTAAATTGACCAAACTGACTTCTGATCAGCAGGAAATGAGTCCAATAAGTATCTACATGGCCAGACAGCACTGTGTGCTTCAGCCAACTAGCTGAGAAATATTTTTAGCCTGTGAGCCAAATAAGCAATCTGTTCTTTCATTCCTAAAGCTTTATAAAAGTCTTCAAACTGCTACAGCCCTGCAATCCAACTCAAGTGCTGACTTCTAGTTTTTAACAATCACTCACCAAAAACAGCACAACACTGACTCCAATGTAAGCGAACACTATACACATCCAGATCTCGTAGGCCAGCGGGTCCAGGAAAGAGAAAACACCTGGTTTAGACTTCTGGGGCTTCTTGATCATTATGGAGATTCCCAGAGACATGAAAGGCTTCGAGAAGTCGATCACCTCTTCTCTCACTAGAGTGATGGTCAGCGGGGCGACAGCAATTTCTGCTTTCTGTTAAGAGAGGTTGGGGAGAAGAGTAGTTTAGTTAAATCATATGGTAGTGGTAGTTAACGTGCAGCCGACTCATGTAAAGCAGGAGAGTGGTGGTGAGCTGGAATTCAATGTGAACTCCTTTGCCCGCAGAAGGGGAAAGTGAGGACAAAGATAAAGGAGGGAGAAATAAAAATTGAAACACAAGGGGCAGGTAAAGTAGACAAGCCCAATAAAAGATCAGTGGAGTCTGAAGGAGACGCGACATAAAGAAGGGAAAGAAATAAGGGAGGCAAAGAAACGGACGAAGAGAGGAGCGGGGGAGAGGAAAAAGGGAAGGGAGGAAGGTTGAAAGAGACGGAGGAGATAGAGGGAAACCAGTAGAATGACAGAGAAGTAATTCATATGTAGTCATGAAAGTGACACTGCCTGAATATAAATCAGTCTGCAAGGTCTCACACACATTTGCATGCATGCGCACACACACACGCAAAATCTGTAGTCAAAAACATCATTCATTCAGCACACTGAGTATCTGTTTCTGAGGAGCTGCGTGTGTCTAAACAACGTCTGCAGTCTTAACTGAAAAAGAGGCTACAATAACAGCATATCAAATGACAAGTGCTCCTCCGCTGCAAGGAGTGAGGATGTTACAATGCGAGGAGAATAAACAGCAAAAGAAAGACAAGGAAGTCAGAAGCGATATGGAAACAGAACGGGGAAGGAGAGGGCAGAGGAATATCAAAAACCCACAATGCAGTACAGACAGAGAAATGAAATAAATTAGAGTCAGAAAGCAGGAGACACGACATGAAAGGAAAGGAGAAGGAAGTCACAAAGATGAACAGTAAAGGACATAAAGCCATAAAGTAGAGGACAAAGTGCTGAAATCTTTCAAACGTATTTTGTCTACGTGGCAGAGGAGTTATCAGAAATGACTGCAAGTGTTTGGAACAAATCAAACCTGATTAGTCAATGCAGCGGTTCTGCTGTGTCACCTTCCACTATACGGTTTCTGGAGGCTAATTAATTCTGTCGCCATTCTGCAGCTAACGTCTCCACTTTCACTCTTCCGCAAAGTGACGACTGACGTTGTCTCCTGCATGTTGATAAAGTTTGCATCGAGATGGCAATGTGAAATCTGAAAGCGTGCATGGGCGTCGACAGCATAATTAGCCGGCTTGCCGAATTCGCAAGAAATAAGTGAACCCTCAGAGACCCAGCATGTTTCCAGCTCTGCGGGAAACTGACATGGTAACTAAGGAGACGCAGAGCTTGAGACAAGTTTATGTACTGCATAAGTGTTATTTTGAGCAGTTCTCAGCTGTTGCGTGATGGCCTGTGGTGAGGTCAAAAAAGCAGGAGCACATATGATGTAATGTAATAACACAGCAGTATTATATGATTACAGTGTTGATGTCATGTTGACTCCGTGCCAGAGGAGTGTTGATTCAACAATATTTTTCTAAGGCCATGATCTGTAATGTTCTTGTACTGGATTACATTACAGTACAGTGTATGATGTTGTATCCTCCTTCCCTGAGTCTATAGTACATTGAACTATATGAAAATTACACAGATTTAAGTTTACTTGGCCTGTACTTCAGAGTGAAAGATGATGACATGAAGAAAAGGGTCACAGGTTGAATTTAACTACGGCCACTGCAGAAGGGACATAGCCTTTGTACATGAGGCACCTTCTCTACCTGAGACATGTACTATGACGCAGGATTTGGAGTTAGCGAGGTAACTTTGAAGTTAACTCTGAGTTTTCAGTACTACGAACCTGGCTCTCTTTTTACTGGGATAAATCACCGTGGTAACTTATGCTGAAGAGCTAGTATCGGATCACCCACCATCCATGAGCAAAAGTCCGGAGGTAAAAAGGTAAAAAAAAGAGGAGCATATACTGTTTGTTGTTATAGGTCAGTATTAATAGTAGGTCATTTCATTGTTCCAGGGCTCTATTTCCATTGGTTTTGAAACGGAGCTTCTAACAAACACACAGATCGTTTACACACTAAACACATGGTTTTAGCAGTATTTGAACTTATGCAAAGTTTACTTTAGTCCGCAGTGACAGTGCTGCTACTTTTACAGTCTGATTTTACTGCAGCTCAAAATAACATGAGACACTTCTGTGACGAGAACTAGGAAAAAAAGATAATATTTTATTAGTAAAATAATCCACACACTGTTAATTGGCTCCTGTTATAAATGCAACATTTCAGTCAGACAGACCTCATCAGTGAGTAATAAGACTATTTTCCACCCTTTACTTCAGCAGCACAAACAGTCTGGCATTACTTGAAAGTGTTTTATGTTTTACATTGCATTAAATGTGCGCTAGGATGGGTTTCACATCATGACTATGATGTTCAAACGTCAGCTGTTTATCACCAGTTTTCAAACGCGACCTCCCTGTCATACATTCTCGTGTCAGCGCGGTGGACGCAGAGCCTCCAAGCGTTCCTATGAGACAGCGCTGAGCAGGTTTCTTTCATGCAGCAAAGCAAGACAGTCGTTGGATAAATGCGATAAAATCATCACTTCCAGGGAGGCTCAGCTTCCCTGGGACCTAAAGGAGCGGTAGGTGGGAGAGGACGCTCAGTGTATGCATGATGATTGGAGGAATAGTCTAAAAGGCTCAACCCCTTTGTGATTGACAGCGCTTTGGAAATACACCCACTGACATTGTTGAATTTCGAGCTCAGTCCCATGCGGATATCTGTGAGTGGAGTCTTCTGACAGAGTGCCGTCCGGAGTCCCTTATTTCCATAAGCCATATAGCTCATTTCACCGTTAAACCCATCTGAAAATCTTTGAGATGTGTTTTGCTGCAGTTCTATGGCATGAGTGTGGTTGAAAAATGGCTTCAATTAAATGTTCCTTTTATAAGTTACTGCCTTGCTACATTATGACAAATTTTATGATGCAAACCTAAAGTGAGCTTCCCCTGTTTGAAAGACCAGCAGCCATCACTGATTAACACCCCCGCCTCTTTCATATGAACACGCTCGTGGCTGGATAGGAAAACCCAGAGTTGAGTGAACTAGTTAATAACTATATATAATAATAGCTTTGTAGTGCCGTTTATCCAGATGGCCAGTGTTAGGGTTAGTCAAACCAGATAACAAAAAGGTATCCTGGGTAAGTTGCTCTGGCTTTGTAGTACAGGCCTCAGGTGAGCCACTGGGCATCACTCCAAAACACTCTTCAAATAAAGTGGGTTCAAAAATTGTGAAACATCACGTTCTGATAATAAATAAATTACTTGATTTATCTATAAATGACAATAAATTTATTGAAAACTGCTGTAAGTTTGGGATTCTGTCTGTGTTTCTACTCATACATGCAAGGTCTCTAACTAAAATGGAAAAAGTCTGTCTGTATGTATACAGTGTATGTATATCTGTCTTTTCATTTTCTCCACAAGCCTTCAACCAACTTCACAGATGAAAGGTCTATTGCTAAGGACCCAGGAAGTGTTGAATGCAAACTCTCGAGACAGGACAGGACATATCTATTAGTACTGCACTAATTGCATTAGTACAGCATGCTGGGTACAGCTCGCTTCTTGTTGCTCGCTACAATAAACTTAAGAGCAGATGAAGAAAGGAAGGCTGGAGATGTTCTATTGCAGTAAACTCATGCACTTCAAGTATCAGCAAAGTACATTTCTTTTGTGACACCTATCCTTGGGTCCAGAGACTTTGTTTCCAAACCAAAGAAGGGTAGTGTTGAGAGTGAATTTTTTTGTAATGTATTTTAACCTGCAAAGTGCACTAGAGACTCTTTGGGTGACATGAACTATAAATAATCTGAAGTTCAATTTGTATTGAACAAAGTGAATAAACAAACAGTTCTAAGATGTCATCTGAGAGCTTGAGATGGACATTCTCTACTGTTGGTATTAAACAGACTGAACAATGACATACTTGATCACAAAAATAAAGATGAGGTCCAAATGTTTCTTCTCCAAACTTACCCCATATACAAGCTCTCCAACCATGCCGTTCCATATCTTCGTCTCTGGATCTCTGGCTCCATACTTCCCATCTGGTACGATGGAGATCTTGTATTTGATTCCAATGTGTTTGGCGATCTCCGAGGCCAAGTCCACGCAGTATCCCTCAAACTGGTCGTTGCCTTCATAGAGTTCCCAGTTCTTCTTCAGCATCACGTAGGGACCCTCCTACAATACCAGCATAAGGGGAGAAAGACACAACTGTTTGGAGGAACATGACAGCAGCCATTATTAAAAGAGGCAAAATGAAAACTTATCAAGAGGAGCCATGAGTTTAGCTGTGAACATTGTACTGGGGGAAACACGTACACACGCACACACACAAAAAAAAAAATCAATGAAAATGATTCCCTTGAAAAAAGTAGTTATATACATTTTCAAAATAAACTTATCCTACTTTTTTTTATCAAACACAAATATATAAAATATACAGTTGCAATGTTGTAGAAAGAATGTTGCTTTGTCAAATTAAACAGGACAGCAGCCTCTATGAAAGCTTCCTAACATTAAGACTCTGAAATGTATGTACATCATTATAAAAGCTAGCTTTAACCAAACAAGTATGACATGGAAGGTAAACTAAAGCCCCGTTTCCACCAAACACTTTCAGTATGGTACTTTTGGAACCAAAAGTAACCCTTCAGACATGGTAACTAGACCCTAGCATTTCCACCGCAAACAGTACCCTTTAATGTGCGCGGGGTTGTTGTCACTCACTGTATGTCCTTATTACTGGTGACACAGATGGAAGTCTGCACCTTCTTTATCATCCACAAAACGAGACTGCACGCCAACATTTTCAGAACAAAATAAAACAGGCTGCAGTGAGAGTCTCTCTCTATGGGATATTTAAATATAGCGGGTTTGTGCATTTAGTCCTTCTAAGGCAAGCTCGGAGGGTTAGTGTTGCCGGAGCCCGCAGCCTGCATATAAAAACTAAAGTGATGGTCAGAGTTGTTAGAGTGAAACTTAAGGTGTGCTGATTGATTCACGTTGTCAGCTCATACATAAAGGAACATTACAAGCTGAGGATCCACCTTAAAAGTCAGCCCAGTGAATTAAGTCATTTTTTTCTCAGACTTCAGCTGCTGCAAGTTACAATCTTCAAAATCTCCACAGTATGAACAGTGGTTACATGAGCCTCAAAACCAGCCACAACTCAGGCCTGAGCAGAGTGACCGTCCGCTATTGACCAATTAACAGACTGCAGTGTTCACAGCTCCACCTTTTAGTACCAGATCTGTGTGCTAGGTACCCCAACAGAGGGGGGGACCAAAAATGGGGACAGAACGGCTCCAGTGGTACCATCCACAACTTTTCACAGTGGAAACTGAAAAAAAGCCTTCCGAACTGTATCATACCACACTGCTTGATGGAAACAGGGCTTAAAAGTCACATGCATCTTTACATTGAATCCAATCCAACTGCCAGAGTAAATGTTGGTATTGCACGTTTCTGCAAACCCAGACATGTAACATTTGTACATAATTATGCAACTTTAAATTTCGACAACACTGTGGTTAACATGTAGTTATGTTTAGGCACAAAAACCACCTGGTTATGTTTGGGGAAATACCATGTTTTGGCTTAAAATACATGTTTCTAGTGCCACAATCACGGCTAGAAACATAGAGATGTCTTGCTAAAAAACAACCGGTTTTGTCGGTTTTGAACAGTGATCTGCAGCTTGGCAGCCATCTTGCCTAGGTTTTCACGCTATCTACCATCCTCTCCACCTCCAGATGACAAAGCCAGCTCATATATTGTACTCAGCACTCTTTCAGTTGAGAAATAATGAAATGCATGAAACATACAAATGCAATGTATCCCTGGTTTGCAGAAATGTAAAATCCCAACTTTCAGTTTGGGCGACTGGGCTGGTAGATCTTAACATCTTACAGACAAACCATCTTGTCATGAAAACACAGCAGCCACCCAAAATCTAGTAAAATATTAGAACTACCTTTTAAAAAAGAAAAAAAAGGGCATCAGTGTGGTAGTTTTATATGTTGTGTTTCTGACTTCTAGTGCCTTGTTTTATGCCTTCGTCTGACTCTACATGCCCCCGCTGGGACCTGCACCTGACTCAGTGCAACACTAATGCTGAGAGGAGAGAAATGTACAAGATAGAGGAAAAATACAGGCAGAGAGGAGGAAAAGAGAGGAAGACTGCTGCTTTGGTAATGTGTCGTAAGAGGTGGCATGATTTCTGTGCATGCAGTAAACAAAGATGAAAGCAAAGAGGGAATTTAATGTTGTCTAGTGAGATGGTGGGTGTATTAGGAATGACACACACACACACACAAAAATGGTCACAGAGAAGCACATACACACACATTTTAACACCTACGTAAGATATCCACAGAGAAAAGAAACGCGCACACACAGACTTTTGAGTGACAGCGCATCCATCAGGAGCAGTGAGTTATGGTATTATGCCTGAGGCAGCTCACCCTGTAATCCAACTGAAACCAAGCCTATTAAAATGCTATCAAACCCTTTTTAATCAAAGACTAATCTCATCTAATTAATCAGACAGGCTTTTATAACATCCAACACTCCCAAGCTATGAGACGGTTTATGAAGATCATAAAACACAATAAAAGATGATAACATATTTTGGATTGAATACTTCATTCAGGAAATTGATTCAAGCTGAAAACAAGTACAGTTTAATCAAAGAGGATTTTAGGCTGACATGTTTTAAAAGGGGTCAAATGAGCAATAAAATCACTCTGTCACAGACTTGGAGGGAATGATCTCTGGGAGACTGAATTACACTGAAAGCAAGTGTAGATCAAAAGAAGGCAGGCAGAGGGATTAAACAAAAATCTTACAATGGAAATTGAACTATACAAACAAAACCTACAAAGGGAAGCTGGATTTATAAATAAATCCTCTTTATTTTCAGTAAACAAAGAACTTGGAATAAAACCATTTACTCTTGTACTTGTGAATGACTGACAAAATATGGTTGTTCAATGGGCTTACATGTATCTAGATGTGAAAAATTATTCAGTCTTGTAGAAGAAGGTTAGCATGTTAACACACTTAAAGGAACACTTCAACAACCAAATGACCATTTGTTTATTAATTATTCACCACATGTTTCATTGAATTTGTGAAGATTTTTTTTTTCCAGCAAATTCTTGAATTGAATTGAAGTCATAGGTGTCTGCATTTAACAACAGCAAAACTATATCAAAACATCCCTCTACAAACTCAGAGGCCGTTTACACGTACACGGTGATTTTGATAAACGGAGACATCTTCGTTCGTTTGTGCCCTTCGTTTACACGCAAATGGAGATTTCTCCTCTGAAAATGAGTCTTTCTAAAAACTCTGGCCAGAGTGGAGATTTTGGAAAACTCTGGTTGCGCGTTTGCATGTAAACTGAGATAAACGGAGTTATAGGCAGTCGACGTCACAGTATGCGCCGGAACTTGCGCCTGTGTCAAAAGTGCGACCTATGTTGCTATGGTGACAATGGATACATGGAAGGCTTGAGCTTCTCGTTACACTGCCACCTACAGGTTTGGCATGCTCTTGTGTATATATACACGGGTAAGTGTAAACGAAGAATTTTTTGAAAACGGAAACGGTGAAATGTCCATTTATGAAAATAGCTGGCAACGTGTAAACAGCCTCTCACTTCACAAACAGACAGCCTTTTCCGATCGGGAACTGAATGGAAACTTAATTTATGCGCCCCTCAAAGCAAAAACAGTAATTTTACCTTGCTGAACATGGGAGCTTCTGGTCTACCACTGCCTTCATCGTAGTTTGTGTTATGGTGTGAAATTAACGCTTGAAAAAACCAAAATCACAGAATAACATAAACAAACTAACTGATCGAGGCAGTGGGACACTGAGCATAATTTTGTTGTTCAATTCAATTCTATTCAATTCAATTTTATTTATAAAGCCCAATATCACAAATCACAATTTGCCTCAGAGGGCTTTACAGCATATCACATCCCTCTGTCTTTTGGACCCTCATAATAGATAAGGAAAAACTCCCCCCAAAAAACCCTCTCACAGAGAAAAACATGGTAGAAACCTCAGGAAGATCAACTAAAAAGTGGATCCCTATAACTTCAGTTCATCATGAATTTTCTCCGTTTTTGGATTCTTCGCTCACCGTAGAAGCATGCAAGAAGAACAAAGTTTTCTTCAGGAATTCAACGCAACACTTGGTGAGTAACTGATATACAAATAATCATCTGGGGGTTGAAGTATTCCTTTAACTAATATGGTGAAAACCATTTAGTATCTGTTAAACATCTACATGCTGTTATTGCCATTTTGAGCACGTTAGCATGCTGTAGACTCTTCCAAAGAGTGAGTTCCTCAGTTTCTACCGAACAACTCAGTTTTCTTCTTGTTAAATGGTTTGTAAATGTCCCATTAAGTGTTAAGCCACAATTTCACCACCACTTGGGATGTGCAAGTCTATTTCTTTGTGCATAAACAAATAGCAACAAATATGAAATAATAAGAATAATTTGAAAGGTTGAGATAAAAAACACATTGTAAAACAAATAAAAAACACCTCGAGCATGACGTTATCACATTTCTTACAAACCATTACTCAGTCATCAAAATCAGATTTGTTAAAACAAATCACATTTCTTTCAAAACCAACCATACAAATGAGACACTTTACACTTTTATCACCAACATCATCATCATCAAATACAAACATTTGCCCCGTTGTGTTCAATGTCAGAACATTTCTCCGAAAAATGTCATTATCAGAGACATTAGCAAGTCCCGGGGCGCTCGTTTCATTGACTCAACATGAATCATAATGTTAATGAACAGCACAATAGTTTCAAGTAAATTCCCTCTCACAGATCAACACAGCCAAGAGGACTGCTTTGTACTGTTGTAGGAATAAACACCACTATAAATGTAATGACGATGTGAGCTGAAGAACACATTTTAGAGGACAATACCAGCGTGAATCAAAGTCATGGCCTGATTAATGTTTAAATCTAATTTACAGTTTTCACAGTTATCTTGCTGTGCATTTTAAACTTTATTTTTTATTATTTTGCATCCTAATCATGACGGTTTCCAACCTGGTGTGATATTAACTGCATAGACACCCACCAAAAAGTAATAACAAAAATGTGAGATTGCAGCTTGTGAGGAGACATGTTCTTGAAGGATTATTTTTTTGTGGCAGAAATAATTTGGTGAATGATACTATGTTGCCTGTAATGTTTGATATGACAGTAACACTAGGACAGAAGATAAAACAGAAACTCTCTACAAAATTAAAGTAACATAGACTTGAAAATGAAAATTAGATCATTTTATCTCAGGTTATTACTGAAGCAAGTTGAAGAATGAATGGATGAAATTAATGGACATAATTATACTCATTAAAATGCTGTAATACTTGAAGACTGGAAGACTTATTTTGGATTCACTAAAACACAATTTCAAGAATCTGAAACCACTAAAATGGAAATTTTGGGCCAACTCTTCATGGAGAATATTCTCTACCGATCTTATTCACCGTTAATTAATTACACAATCTCCTCTCAGAGATATTAAAATTGAGCATAGCAATACTTCACTCAGGACACGATGTCGGGCTCAGCTCACATCCCAGCTACATCAGCTGATCTCAAACAGCCCAATCAACTGATGGAGCAGCTGATTGATGGAAGGGAGTCAGCTGATAGATCACATGATTCCTTTCTATGCAACCAATTGGCAAATCTCATTCAGGGCGCCATATTTAAATTGCTTTGGCCTGCCTACTGTTGCTGCTTCCTCTGCAAGCCACTTGCAACCCACCTCCACCCCAGCTCCTCCTCTTCATGCTGTGTCTGACTTATCAATGTCATTTCTGTTTGTCATTGATGCTGCTCTGTTCTGTTCCCAGGGGGTCTTTGCTGCTGCTCTCCCTGCCTTAGGCTTTCCAAATAGGTGCATGGAAGGGCAGGGAGGTTTGGTCTCTCTGCTTCAGGCTTTCTTCATTTGCATGTGGAAGGGCAGAGAGGTTTGGTCTCTCTGCCTTAAGGCTTTCCACATATGTGTGTGGAAGGGCAGAGAGGTGTGCTCTGTCTGCCTCTGTCTTTCCATGTAGGCACATGGAAGGGCAGAGAGGTTTGCTATCTCCGTCTTAGGCTTTCTGCGTAGACCTAGGAAAGGCAGAGAGGTCCCAGAGCGGAGCCATACCACCAAATATAGTACTGCAAATTGAAATTAGGTTTTCTTTGACTAAAGTGATCCTGACTGAAGTAAGTTTTAAAGTAACAATTTGGAATTTTGGGAAATATGTTAATTTGCTTAATTGTTGAAAGTCAGGTTAGAAGTTTTATACCCCTCTCATTTTTTAGGGGTTGAATATGAAACTACAGCAAGGAGATAGTTAGCTTAGCTTAGCACAACGACTGGAGTCTTGTTGTCACTGTGACTTTGCAGGCAACCAGCAAAGCTCCAGGAAGTCACTGCTTACAGCCAAGAAGTAGTCCAGCATGAAATAGCCAAACAAATTAGATATAATGTGTTAATCAGTGAGCTTTAGAGGTGCTGGTAGACATATTTTTTTTACCTTTAGACAGAGCAAAGCTAACAGTTTTTTGCTATTTTCAGTCATTATGCTAAGGTAAGATAACTGGCCCTAAGCTCCAGTTATGTCAGATGGATGGACCATATGGCTTGTGATCATTGGACTCTTGGTAAAATGAAATGTTGAAAAAAATGTATTTAAGTATATTTATTTAAAGCTCTAATATGTGCAGAGTCTCACGTCAGGAGATCGTCTTATTAATGACCCTCTCTTGAAAAATTTAAGAAGGCTACTTCGCTTCACTTTTCATCTTAAATCATTAAATCTCAAGGGGAATCATTTACTTAATGTGTGTTAACAAGGAGTGCGCAACCATCCGTCTGCTCCATCAAATAACCGTCAGGTTTATCATGTTAGAAGGTCAACTGTGTGAAATCAGAGTGGGCCACTTTGTTCAGTTAATTTAGTTCCATGTAAGCAACTAAACAGACACACACATACAAACACACACAAACCAGTGGGAGCTCTGCCAACAGTGGCACTGTTTCACTTTAAAGCCTCCTTATGGTTTGTTATCAGTTTGCCCCAGACGCCTTTGTCTTGGTGTGAAGGTAATAATGCCAACGCTGTGTGTGAGTGTGTTTGTGTGTGTTCTGGATAACAGTGCATGTATTCACCGTATCATGTTTGGTGCATGTGGCATTATGAGTCAGGGTAACGGCAGGTAAGAAGAGGGGAGAAAAGAGGAGGAAATCGAACATCAGGAGGTTTAAAAGAAAAGAAAGGGAGGGCATGGTGAAGAGAAACAGGAGGAAATGCAGATGGAGAGGAGGATGTGGGGTGTGTCAGCTGCATGAGACTACAGAAGAAAGATGAAGGAGCAGATCAGAATACAAACAGAGATAGCTACAGGGAGAATAGAAGATAGATAGGAACAGAAAAAGGGAAAGTGTGAAGGAGAGATAAAGAGGAAGAGAGAATATGACAACGTGAAAAATGTAGAGGAAGAGAGGCAGAAAGCAAAAGAGGGGAAAGGCTGAAAAGACAGACATAAAGAGGGAAAACGGGTGGGCGAAAGAGGGAGAACAGCTTTGTAGAAGCAAATGGTTGGGGCTGATAAGACATGAAACACTTCACACTGGAGCCAAAAAGGCAGACAGGACTTGCTATGTAAGCCAGTTAGCCAGCCAGCAAAAACAGACAGGCACCGGACTGGACAGTCACCTAACTGTCGAGTCATTAGAATCAGTTCAGCATTTAAAAAGCCAGACTTTCGCGTAACGAGTTAGCCAACCACCGAGACATTTAATCAGCCTGCGAGCCATCCGTTCAGACGGCCAACGCAGCAAGCCAGGCAGTCAGTTAGTCACAGCCTGTTTCAGTCTGTCAACTGGTCGCTCACTTCATTCATTCATTAATTACTGCAGTTACAGTAAATTATCATCCATCCAGTCTCATATCTGGCCAGTGAGTCAGCATGATCTCGCAGCTATTGAGCCATAAAGAGAGCAAGGCAGTTCAGCAGTCAGTCAGTCGACCAGTAAACAAGAGAACCAGTCTGTTGGTCATCACGCCAGTTGGTCTGTCACCGAGTCAACCTGCCAGTTTAAAAGCTTTTCACAGCAAGTCAGCCAGCCGCAAAGACAGTCAGCTGCTGAGTAAGTCAGTCCACCAGGTAACTAACCAGCCAGGTGAAAACAAGCCTTGTTGTCTGTCTCGCCAAACGTCTCCCACTCGGTCCATCTGCCAGTCAACCAGCAGCCACAAAACCTTTTCTTAGACTCTATTTTGGCTGAACTTGTTACACTTATCCAGAGCCTACATTTTCAGAGGCTTGCATATTATGTCATATGTTTATGTACTACAACCTAATTTATACAATCACATCAATAACGTCCCTCCCTAATGTCAATTCTCCATCTTCAGCTCTATGTAAGAGTGTCCTGCATCCTGATAAGGAGCCTCGTGGGATAAGAACATTAACCTTTCATTCATACACATACTGGCGGAATTTAAAAGTGAGTGGACTGTACTGTGTTTTTAAAGCTTTAAGTGCTACATCTTTTGACAATCCAATCATTGTAGACTAGAGTTGGTGCCCCCTGGCTAGTATGCCTTTGCAAATTAGTCAGGTTGCAGTTACGGTTTACATCCATGTTTGTCTAGACTCATATGTAGCAATGGTGGTTGACAATATCCTATATAATGTGTGTGTTTCTGCAGAGAAACTACAAATTCTAAAACATTATTTTTTTCGCGGACATCTTCAACCCGGCAGCAGAAAGCGATCCATACAATAAGCACAGCGTCAAGGTGGGCACCCAAGATTAGTGTCATCAATTCAGTATCCGACCAAATGTCTCCCCTTCTGTTCCGTTATGGCTTTGAGTAATGGCCTGAAAAGTGAACTTTATGTCACAGTGAAGTTGACCTTTGACTTTCTGTATAGAAAATGTCATCACCTCAACATGTGGTCATAATTAGCACATGCATTCTTGAGTCATGACCATGTGAGGTCACAGTGACCTTGAACTTTGATCAAAAAAATCTCATCAGTTCATCGTTGAGTCCTGGTGGATGTTTGTGCCAAATTTAAAGGAATTACCTTAGGGCGTTCTTGAGATATTATGTTCACAAGAATGGGGCAGATGAATGGACAACCCCAAAATATAATGCCTCCGACCCAACACGTTCTCACTCCGACTTCATCACATACAGACATTTGGTCATGGACTTTCCACGTCCACAAATGACGTGCAAGGTACCCTGGGTGTATTGGTTGTCGATGTTCTGGGACATGTCAAGGTCTGCCTGTCATATGCATTGTCTTCTTTCAAGATACATGTACGTTTTCACAGGAAATTTAACGTTTACATACAGTCTCTTTCAAAATAAGCGCGCTACGTTGGTACAACACCGCAAATTGGCTTTTTTTTTTCTTAAACGACAAACGCACCTGGTTGGGTTTAGGCAACAAATGCACATGGTTGGGTTTTGGAAAAAAAAAAACAGGGTTTGGCTTTAGAATCTTACGGGACACAACACCGCTCTCTCGGGTTAAAGTCAGTGTTTGTTGGACCCATCCACCAACCTTTCCAGTAAGACTTTTGCCACCTTAACTTTTGTCCTTGTCCTGCCACTTTTCCTCGTGATGCCACCGGGTACCATTAAACAAAACGGCAACCAGCTGCATATCATATCGACAGCTTTTTCGTTGGTTTCTGACGCCAAATGTCGCTGCCCAAGCACCAGATTTTGACAACTTCGTAGTGAGACTGGGCTGTCCAACCACAGCTACTGTTGGCACGGAGGCATAAAAATACATTTAGAGGCAAATTTAATTAATTAGAAGTAAGAAAATAATTTACAATGTAATATTATATTAAAGCCAATCAAACATACAGGGAGCGTTTGGTACGCTGCTTGTTACTAAGGCCAAAGCAGAAACAAAAACAAAAGAGATTGTCATATCCTCAGTGACCATGTTAACAAGTGCAGTTACGTACTTTACACTCATGAAGGCAAATACCAACAGGCTTAACAATCAGTCCCCATCAATGCACTTTGCTACAATGCTAGCGTGAAAGTTATATTACAGACAAGTCATAACATTTGGCGTCAATATAATGTGAAGTAACGGTGATCTCTGTGCTTCAGACAAATGCCCCTATACCTTTCCATTCAGGTGTGGCACTCTCACTGGAACTGAAATACAGTAGAGGAAAGTTGAGTGAGTGAGCATGACTGAGTAGATTTACAGAGTGACGGAGCAGAAAGATGAAGATGGAGGGAGAGCGGTACCAAAAGGTGAGAGGTGCAAAATGCTGTCCACGAATCACTCTCTTATGAAAACAAATTATATACATATACACATATATATATATATATATATATATATATATATATATATATATATATATATATATATATATATATATATATATATATATATATATATATATATATATATATATGTATGCATGTATGTATGAAGAAAAAATGATATATTTGGGTGAGGCAATTTTTCCTGTCTGTAGTGTAACAGAGAAGGCGGTGGTGATTTCTGGTGTCCTCAAAAGGAGTGAAAAGAATCTGAATTAACAGGGCTGTCTGATGGTCTGGTGATTTTGTGTGGCCAAATGTCAAATCTTGACAGCAGCCACAGAATCCCTCACAGAGCTCTCGTCCAACTGTGTGTTTTTGTCATGAGAGAAAGACAGGAGCACAGTGAGCAAGGCATCCCAGCGCCTCACAAGCTTAACACATGGTGGCTGTGAATCTCCTTCTCATCTGTTCCATCCCTCTTTGCCATTTAATCCATGTTAATGCAGGGCACACTACTTACCAAAGACAGCATTTCCAAAGATAAAAAGAATTCAAACAAAATACACATACAAAAACAACATTGAAACAAAAATGGAGCACACTGAGTCATTGTACAGAGCCTTAGAGACGCTCAGTCTATCAGTCTGTCTGTCCTCTGTCTTTCCCGAGGGTCTGCTACTCAGGTGAGTCTGTGTTTCAGTCTGTCGCTCTGTCTGCAGACCCGGCATCAGTGTCGCAGCAGAGGCTTCCTCATCATCAGAGGCTGCAAAGAGGAGGAGGCGGCTGAGCTAACATTAGCCAAGGCCTGCTGAGTTCACCATCCACAGAGAAATATACAGGTGGGGGAGGCATGGAGATAAAAACGAGGGGTGTAGGGGTTGGAGGTATGAGTGGAGTCAAACAAAAACAGCAAGAGACAATGAGAGAAAGAGAGAGGATAGTGGCGTTGGACACAGTAAGTTGACAAACAGAAATGGGTAGAAAGAAATAGGGAGGGAACAAACATCGAAAAGACATATGCAGTATTGCCAAGCTCCTTTTTGCACACCCAACTCTTTTACAACCACACTAAACAAATGTAATTAAGAACACAAGCCAACAACAGAGTGATATATTAGCAGGGTATTAACATAATATACACATATTCATGATGGGATTTTGTCGCAGAATAATAGCGTGCCCTTTAATTTATTTGATCGTGTTGTGTGTGTGTTGTCTTGGTCCTGGCTGAAGGCACCGCTCCACACACTGAGGTTTAACACACAGCCAGCTGAAGTGTGCATGTCTGGAGGCGGGGCTGTCACTGGGGACATTTAGTCCAGCTGAAGTCATTTCTCTGAATTCTTTCCTGCAGCATGTGTGGTTGGCTTCCTCTGTGCAGACCTGACTGGCTACTACCACCTCTGGCCACAGGCAGCGCTGTAGACCTTCACTGTGTTTTTAATTCAATGTCATAGATCACGTGTCCATTTATAGGTATCTGTATGAGCACTAGAGTGGAACTACAGATATTTTGGTCATACTTAGGAATTTGCTGGATGAAGCAAACGTGGCTTGAAACAAAATGCTGAATTGCCGAAGCTCAAGCATCTGTGGCTTGTTTTATCTCAGGGCTGAAATTAGTCTTTTGAGTTGCTTTCACTTGCATCATTTTGCATGCCCAATTGAATTAGACTGATTGCATTTACAGGAAGGGGATGGCCACCATAAAAAGGCTGCAGATGGGTGAAGTGAAATCAAATGTAAGCAGAGGATGTGCACCAATCCACCGATTAGCCCTCCTTTATCCGTGTTTGTAGAAGAAAGAGGAGTAATTATACTGGGCCGCAGACCGGTGTCTATGTGAAAGCCATTAGAGGAGACTGGACTGAGGTCACTTCTAAATGGTGATCTGAGGTCAGTTTTAGATTTGCCTGCTAATGAGACATTAGTGTAATCTTCCAGCTGGACAAGTGCCACTCCCTCCTGGCTGTGCTCTGAGAGCTCTCTCTTCAACTCGTACAGCCCGTGCTGCTCCAACCTGATTTTTCTTTGACATTAACAAAACTCCACATCACATTCACACACTGTACTTCATCCCCTGGCTTTCTGACACTGAATATATCCTATTAGGCCGCTAAGGAAAGTAAACACTCTATCTGGCTATCTATCTTGTACAGTAACTTCCTAAGCTTATTGGCTTGTGACCCCAAAAAACAAATTTGCTGAATCATTTTTCTCATTTTCTATATATAGACATGTCTTGCAACTCCTTGTAGCGGTCCCAAACCCCAGATTGGGAACCACCATACTACAGCACTACAGCAGCAGAGCCATTTCTGTAAGACACTGGCACCCACCTTTCTTGAAAGCTTACTCTCTTCCCC
Source organism: Epinephelus lanceolatus (assembly GCF_041903045.1). Classification (NCBI taxonomy): domain Eukaryota; kingdom Metazoa; phylum Chordata; class Actinopteri; order Perciformes; family Serranidae; genus Epinephelus; species Epinephelus lanceolatus. The sequence continues at coordinate 31,534,332 of NC_135737.1, forward strand.
TTTCTTCCTGTCTCTTTGCATGCGACTGATGTTGCTTGGAAAATGACAGGGTTTTTTTGTAGCACGTATAAGTTGGGGTATTAATCACCTGTTGTGCACCTGATGTTTGCACTAATTTGCATCTCCATTAATTTAAAGCCTCTACAGGAGGCAGATGCGAGCTGGAAAATCATTTGAGCGCAATGTTTTGGTGAAATTAAGTTGTTGAATTGCAAAGGCTGATGTGTGTTGAAGGAAGGCTTCACCCAAATATCAAACGGCACCCAAATTATGCAGAAATGAAAGCAGTCTGGGGCTACATTACCATGATGGTCGTCACGACCACTGTTCGGTTCTCCATCGCCGAGCTGTCGTTGGACAGGGCGTTTTCATTCTGGACCAACACAAGCTTGTCTATGTCGTTCCAGTAACCAATCTGAGAAAGACAGAGCAATAAAAAAGAGAGAATGAGTGATAAAAGAAAAAAAATCATCCAATCATCAGACTTTATGGCTCAATTCATGCAAAATTGAAATGTAAAATGCTGACAATAAAAAGCACAAGATGAAATAAAACAGAAATGAAGAGATATAAAAAAAAGGAAATGGAAGTTATGTGAGATGAAGTGAACAAAAAGTTAAAAAATGAGTCAACAGAATGAGCTCACTCCTGCAGATTTCCCATTGGAACTGTAGAGGATATTGAGAGATATTGAGTGCGAGCCAAGAACTTTCAATAAACACACATCGCTGTCGAAGGAACACTTGAGAAACTGGAACACAGTGTTATTTTCTATTATAGGTGCTACACGTATGACTTTTTTTCCAGTAAAGAGAAATTATGAGCGCTTGTATCTTGAGCCTCATCCTCCTTTTTTTTGCTATTATGGAGAAAGATTATGCTCAATCTGTCCTTATTTAAGTCACTGCAGAGTTTTATGTACACTCAGGTTGGCTGGGAGCTGCTCCCCAGTGCACACTCAAAAAAGTTATCAAAACTCAAGCTGCTCTGGTTCAATTGCAGTCATCTGAAGATATTTATAACTGCAGTATGACGGTCATTAATTGAAAATCAAGTCAGTTAATTATTTTTCTAACAATCAGCCATCACAAGGAATGAAACAAGAAAAATGCAGCTAACATTTAAATCTACAGGAATTATTCTTTAACATGACAGTAACCCTATGTCCTTTCAAAGGTGATTAAGAGGTTAAAGGGAATTTTCCTGCTGACGGGTCACATTTGCTGAAATGATGAAAAAGTGGTTTTCACATTCAGCCATTTCGGTTGCTTTCACATGTAGTCCTTTTTAAACAAACTGAACTCAGTCCTCTTAAAGTGCACCAAAAAGTGGACCGAAAGAAAAGGACTCACTATATTTGCGTTCACATTGTCAGTTCATTTGAAAGAGGACCCAGTTCTCTTTCTGGTCAACTTCAGCTCTGATGGGGCCTCAGTCCTCTGTTCACACTATATATTTGTATGATATACTGACATAGTTTTGTTTTTACTTTGACGTGCCACTGCAGTGTGGTTTTGAAGCTCCTCGCTTTCAGATGAACTTAAAGTTGGAGGAAAACCTTTGCGTTTCTGTACTGTAGACTGTTGCCATTTTATGTATTCTACATTCCACATCTGGAGATGTGCAGTATCTTCTGTGGAACAAACTACTCCTCGTCCTGCGTCCTTGCAAGCGTTACAGGCTGACGTGGTTTTGTCTGCTTTAAAAGCATCCCAGTGCAGTAGCATGTGATCTAGAGGGCTAAATACAATGGCAAAGAGCAAAGTGAACCTGGAGCACTTTGTGTTCACAAGGCACAGGTTAAGTGAACCGCACCATGGACTTGAAACTCACACCACCCCCCGAAGTGGTCTGACTTTGGTTCGCTTCAGAGGGGTCTGAGTTCTCTTGGAGTGTTCGCATATGCACAAAAAATTCAGAGTCACCGCTTTGAGTCTGTTTAGAGGGCTGAAAAGGACAACCTTGTGTAAACACCCTTAAACACTGCTTTTTCAGCAACACAGCCTGAATATATATATATATATATATATATATATATATATATATATATATATATATATATATATATATATATATATATATATATATATAACAAAAACACCATGGAATAAGTTGGCCGCATCGTAAGTTTCTGATGTGGTTCAACCATGAGGAAAACCTACCTTGCGTGGTCCGTTGCTCTTCAGTTCAAACACGTCCATGGTATAGTTGACCCGTCGACCGTAGTGATCAAACTGGATGTTGCCAGTCAGGCCCTGAATGCGCACCTGAATTTATAGCAACAATGACAGTAAGGATTGGTTAGTCCCAGTGGCTAATCCTGTTGGCTAACTGCTAACAGCACTTTCTTAAAAGCAATTTGCCTTCAAATACTGCTTTTTTAAAACAAATATTTAACTACAACTATTCAACGTAAAATTTGTATGTCATCAAATGTCTAGAGCTGGTACCTGTTGTGTCGTCTGGGTCTGTACTAACAACCAGACTAAGCTAAATTTGTGACTTCAACAAAAGTGTATTGAACATGCAGCCAGAAGAAAAATGGATTGCTCTTGTAACCAGAGGTACATTTGACATGAGAAACAACAAAAACACTTCCACAAGGCAAAGAGAGCAGAGAAGTATTAAATCAGAATTTGCTGCAGAGAATGACATCTTGAATGACAGGTCTGTCACTCAACATTAGTACGTGATATCTCTGTTTCCCTTTCTGACTGCATTCTCAACCTACATTTGTAAAGTGCCTGTGACAAAATATAATATAAACTCAGCAACATACTTTGAACAATGTGTTCATGTTAGTCATCTAAGCTGAAAATGTGTCACTGATTTACCATACTTCTGTCATGCCACATAGAAATGAATGCCTGAAGTTATTTATTTTACTACTACTACCACCACCACTACAACTACTATTACTCTAAGGTCTGCTAGTAAACTCTGCATTATGTTTCACTAAGTAGAGATGACTGTGATTTATTAAATCAGCAGTTATAAAATTGTGTAAACTGTGTTGTTCAGGCAAACAAGTGGAGCATTATCTGGGAAATAATGGGAGCTAGAATTAATACCAAATTATGTTAAATGTTCGCTGAATATTTTAGTACCTGTTCACGAGTCATAAGAAATGCTACATCATCTTTTAGAAGGAGCAGATGTTTACCCTCAGCTACCTCTGACTCTGTTTAATTCAAGGATATGTTGACGGAGCAAGGCAAGCTAATTGCTAACGCGCTTGGTTAAAAAGGAAAACAACCAAAGCTTTGAAATAGCTGTCAGAGATGGCTGAGGTGTGATTGTTTTATCCTGTTTGAGGTGTAACAGCTGGTGTGTTTCACATTTTATTCCCCAGTCACTCTTGGAAAGGGGATTAACGTACGGTTAGCTAACTGTTACTATTGAAAAATGCTGGTTCCAATTAGGCGCTGTAAGTCCTTGCGGAGAATTCACGCACAGTATTGTGACCAGAAATAAGGTGGATAGAGATAAAATTATTGAATGTTATTCACTGAATGGCTATTGCAGAAAGATGGTGACCATAAACAGTATCAAAACTAGGGTTTGATTTTTTTTTGAAAATACAGTACAGGCCAAAAGTTTGGACACACCTTCTCATTCAATGCGTTTTCTTTATTTTCATGACTATTTACATTGTAGATTCTCACTGAAGGCATCAAAACTATGAATGAACACATGTGGAGTTATGTACTTAACAAAAAAAGGTGAAATAACTGAAAACATGTTTTATATTCTAGTTTCTTCAAAATAGCCACCCTTTGCTCTGATTACTGCTTTGCACACTCTTGGCATTCTCTCCATGAGCTTCAAGAGGTAGTCACCTGAAATGATTTTCCAACAGTCTTGAAGGAGTTCCCAGAGGTGTTTAGCACTTGTTGGCCCCTTTGCCTTCACTCTGCGGTCCAGCTCACCCCAAACCATCTCGATTGGGTTCAGGTCCGGTGACTGTGGAGGCCAGGTCATCTGCCGCAGCACTCCATCACTCTCCTTCTTGGTCAAATAGCCCTTACACAGCCTGGAGGTGTGTTTGGGGTCATTGTCCTGTTGAAAAATAAATGATCATCCAACTAAACGCAAACCGGATGGGATGGCATGTCGCTGCAGGATGCTGTGGTAGCCATGCTGGTTCAGTGTGCCTTCAATTTTGAATAAATCCCCAACAGTGTCACCAGCAAAACACCCCCACACCATCACACCTCCTCCTCCATGCTTCACAGTGGGAACCAGGCATGTGGAATCCATCCGTTCACCTTTTCTGCGTCTCACAAAGACACGGCGGTTGGAACCAAAGATCTCAAATTTGGACTCATCAGACCAAAGCACAGATTTCCACTGGTCTAATGTCCATTCCTTGTGTTTCTTGGCCCAAACAAATCTCTTCTGCTTGTTGCCTCTCCTTAGCAGTGGTTTCCTAGCAGCTATTTGACCATGAAGGCCTGATTCGCACAGTCTCCTCTTAACAGTTGTTCTAGAGATGGGTCTGCTGCTAGAACTCTGTGTGGCATTCATCTGGTCTCTGATCTGAGCTGCTGTTAACTTGCGATTTCTGAGGCTGGTGACTCGGATGAACTTATCCTCAGAAGCAGAGGTGACTCTTGGTCTTCCTTTCCTGGGTCGGTCCTCATGTGTGCCAGTTTTGTTGTAGCGCTTGATGGTTTTTGTGACTCCACTTGGGGACACATTTAAAGTTTTTGCAATTTTCCAGACTGACTGACCTTCATTTCTTAAAGTAATGATGGCCACTCCTTTTTCTTTAGTTAGCTGATTGGTTCTTGCCATAATATGAATTTTAACAGTTGTCCAATAGGGCTGTCGGCTGTGTATTAACCTGACTTCTGCACAACACAACTGATGGTCCCAACCCCATTGATAAAGCAAGAAATTCCACTAATTAACCCTGATAAGGCAGACCTGTGAAGTGGAAACCATTTCAGGTGACTACCTCTTGAAGCTCATGGAGAGAATGCCAAGAGTGTGCAAAGCAGTAATCAGAGCAAAGGGTGGCTATTTTGAAGAAACTAGAATATAAAACATGTTTTCAGTTATTTCACCTTTTTTTGTTAAGTACATAACTCCACATGTGTTCATTCATAGTTTTGATGCCTTCAATGAAAATCTACAATGTAAATAGTCATGAAAATAAAGAAAACGCATTGAATGAGAAGGTGTGTCCAAACTTTTGGCCTGTACTGTATATATTTATTTAAATGTAGCATCAAGGATTTTCCCCCTGAAATTATATGGATAGGTCATTTAAAAGGAATAATTTGCCAGAAAGCAAAAGATTAACAAGTCTTTCGGAATAAATACTTGGTTTTGGAGTTATAGTTAGAAAATATGATGAGGCTAAGGTTCGGGTAAGGCATATAGTACTTATTGTTAATGTTAGTACCTGAGAAATACATGGGCAATGTCCCTGTAAGTACAGCAATACAAGTTTGTGTGTTGAGTGTGCGTGGACTCTGGTGGTACTTCATCAAAGTCCCAACAAGAATTTAAAACACATAAATGTCGGCGTAGATTTCTGGAACATTTTCCCCTTTTTCATGCCAGCTGTTTTAATGACTGCCTTTGTGCATGTGTTTGTGTGTGTGTGTGTGTGTGTTTGTGTATGAACATCTGTCTCAGTGTTTTGCAACCTGTCTATACTAAACTGTACAACATCAGAGTTGTGCCAACCTGTTTAAGCGCACGCTCCATATCTATTCCCTGGTTCCAGGGAGCAGCTGGATTGGCCAGGCAGTCTCCAGCATTGCCACGACGACTGATGTCAATTTTCTGACGGCGAAGGGTGCGGAAGGCCTCGGCCATTACGAGGACGCCATCGTACGTTAGAGATGAGGTATACTGGAGAACAGAGGAAAACAGAGAGTGGGAAGAGACAGAATTAAGAAAATTCATGTCAACATTTAGACAAGTTTTGACTGGCAAATTAATATCTCTTCTTTGTGAGTACACAGCATGACAGAGATTAATCCCGTCATACAATTAGGGCCTGTGTCAACAGTGTTGTTTCTGAGTGCAGGCATCTTTTTTTAGTTACTCCCAAAAAGCAGAGAGCGTATGTGGACACCTAGAGAAAAGGCAAGTGCTTTTGTCAGAGTGCACTGGCTTATTTGCTCTGAGCACTTTTAGTTGGAAGTCTCTGAACTTTACAGAAAGTTGCTAGTGTTGACATTGCTGTACCTTTAGCTACTGTCTATTCCGAGGGGTGTAATATGCATAAACTAACAAAACAAAGACAGAGAAGCCCATTTGTGGGAGCAGATCAGTGGTGTTGTGGTTTTATCACTGCATGCATTGTTAGTTTGTTGTTAACTGTGTAGTCAGCCCTCTGGTAAAATAGCATACATTAGCTATCTAGCTGACATTAATGTCCCCAGCACCCTGCCATCACCTCTCTGCCAAAGAAGAAATGCTATGTGGACACAGGCTCTTAATTCTGTAATGCAAATGTGATGGTCACAGCCACACATAGTAATGTTTTCCCATTCACAATCTTTAAACGCATTTGTTTGATATCTACACAGGTTACTTTCATTTATGGTCAACCAAACCTGAACAATTCACATCACACAGTTGGTGTTCTAGCATTGTAGGGTTACATGGGCAAAATGTTTGATATTAATCATCTGTTTCTTTGTCTTTGAGTTACCGTGGTTGTCTGGGGAGGTCCCTTCCTGGTGGAGCAAAAGGCATGGCTGAGGGCTGAGGACTCCTAAATCCTGGAGCCAACTCATTGGACCAAACCATATGCTGCCATGTCATGGGGGGGATTTGGGTTTAGTTACTTCTGCTTTGTATTTAGTTGTAGTTTTTGGTTACCCCTTGCGTATTATTTGAATTGTCTGAGCCACTACATATGCTCCCTCGTGTGTCATTTTGGAAGGTCAGTTTGTTCAGTTAACACCTTGTTTAATTATTATATTGATTGTAGTTATGTAATGTTGACCTTTTTTATAGGCCTAGCTGTCCATTTCTTGGTTTGAAATTTTTCATGCATTTTTGGGGCAAATAAAAACCCATGATTTTGTCAACAACTCCTGTGTCCTTGTTGCCTCACTGCTTGGTCCCTAACAGCAAACATCTGACATGACAGAGAGGCATTAAAAAGTTTCCTGTAAAAATTTACTGACTTTACTCAGGGTGAAAAGGCCCAATCTGTTATTTCTTGACAAAGTTACACTGAAGTGTATCTACATAAAAGTTTCAATCATAAAATTTTCTATAATTCTATAACTTAATCAGCATAACTGGAAAAAAAACACAGGTTATGACCAGGGACTGGAAGGGTTAAGATATAAGAGAGTCTCAGCATTTTCAAGTCAAGTGATCCAAACTTCGGTTGTGGGTAGAGGTGGGAATCAACAGAGGACCCATGATACAATATGATCACAATACTTAAGTCATGATACAATATTATTGCGATATTAAAAACACTGCTATATGCTGAGTATTGTGATAAAATATACTGCAATATATTACAATTTATCACCTTTTTTTTAACGGTGATTTGTGTCCCAAAAGGAACCCTTCATCCCCAAATGTTTTATCTAATAAGATAAAAAGTTCTGTCCATCTCACTTTGATCATTTTTATTGCAGCAACTGATCTGCTAAACTGAAAAGGTAATTGATTTTATTAGTCTAGATGGATATCAAAAGTTTAATTTGTACTTGTAATATTAATATTTTCTATAATAAAAAAATCGATATTTGGCATAGGATCACAAATATCGAGTATCACAGTTCTGTCATTTCAGTGTTGGAAACCCCAAACAAAGAGGTAACCCAAAGGCACTGTAAAGCAAAATTACCACACAATGTTTCTGATGTGAATAGAATAGAATATGCTAATGTTGCAGTGCCGTACCACAGCGCTATGCAATTTGTTCCTAAAAAGAGAACCTATATAATTAGTACCACAGCTGTATCACCTCATCAGACCGTCTCCATATGAACTCCCCTCATGATTATGCAAACATGCTGACCTGGGTCTCAATCTATCTCACCGCTCTGACTTTTATATGACTACACAGTTAACACCACCAATCAACTTCATTGTAAATGTAATGTCACCATAAATGTGCCAGTCTTATAGTTCTCAAACACAGTCACTGAGCCATTAAAATGGTACAAAAACATGTGTAAATCATATTGTAAACCCAGTGATTAAATGCACTTTGTTAGGGGATTCCCTTTGATGATGAAGTTTGGATTTCAAGGATTTATAAATGCGGTTTTGTCATGTCCTAAATTACGTTGAGGCACTTTAAAAGTGAGTAAATTGAAAAAAAAAAGTAAAAAAAAAAAAAAAGAGAAAACCCCTCAGTGTTTTAAGGAACCTTTGAAACGTGACAGAAACTAAGAAACTAGATTACGTGTATCTGTTTTCTAATGAAACTCTTAAAAGTAGTGGTAATCTTGACAGGTTTTTTTTTGACAAATTCATTATAGGTAAGACGCAACGCAGCGGGGGAACAGCACCACACACTCAGCAGCAACAAACCCACCCTGCCCACACACAGACGCACACAGCGCAACACAGACAGAGGCAGTCAAACACACAGCAGGCTGCCTTCACATCACAGCAGAAATGAGTGGTGAGATGAAAATGGGAGGAAAGAGGGTAGTCGACGGAGAGAGTCTGCTGATGCTCTCCATGCCTCTGCAGGTAGTTTACTCTCTTACTGACATCCCTTGATTTGCATCCCACAAGGCGTGTTTTGGAAGGCTGCACAACCATGTCATCCTCCTTTCATCTCTCCCCTTTGAAACTAAAGAAGCCTTTAGGCCTGTGACTGACATATGAGGACTATAGAATCCAAATCACGGAGAAAACAACAACAAAACTGAGCCAACGAGTGTACTGCTTCTGTCACAGAGAGGACAGAAATACCTCCGGGACACAAAGGAAACAGTATTGGCTTTTAGAAGCTCTTAATTCTGGATAATATTTCTAGGATCAGTTCAAATCTCCAGGTTCAGCTAAAATCCACTGAATCAAAACAGATTTTCTCTGTAAACCTGCATTCTCAAACAGTATAAAGGCCTAATGCAAGTTTACTCTACTGTTCCATATCAGACCAAGGACTACAGTTATAAATGATGTATGTGATAAAAGAAAGCATGTGCCACTTTTCACACAGAAGCTAATATACATAAAAAATGCATGCGGTGCATTTAAAATGTACATATCTACATTCATGCTTTACACCATATCTTGTAAGTCTTATATGAATGAACTGACCTTAGTAAGTTAAAACAATGTCGTAAGCATGAGGAGTTGTCACCAAAAAAATTCATTCAATTATTTATTCATATATTTTTATGGATGGTAGTGTCTGCTGCTCCACCACTTTAGTTTAGACTAAATACTGAATGACCTGTCATGAAATATGACTTAGTTATGATGTCCCCCTCAGGATGAAAAGTAACAACTTTAGTATCTAGCAGCATCATCAGGCCAAGATTTGACTTTGTCCAGTACTTCAGTGTATGGCCACAAAACTACTGACACTCCCAAAGCAGCACTACTGTTTCTAAGTACAGCCTCACAGAGCTGCTAGTGTGGTTGCAGACACCTTGGGCTCCATCTAACACCTGGCCCAAAGCAGTGCACAGTGCAACTGTCATTGCTAGGTTCAGACCAATACAGTTGTCATTTTCACGGCCAGTGGCCACGTTTTGCAAGCGCTGCTCTGTGCATCCATGGACATGAAGGTCTTCAAAATGAGGTGTGGTCAGGTGCATTGTTGGTACATAGCTATTTTGAGACAGCAGAGAGCAATTATGCCATTGACCAACAAATACCTGGTCTAAAGTCAACGGTGCAGTGTTTTTCTGCTTTCTAAAGGGTATTATTCAGAGAGTAAGATGTGCCTACATAGGCAGGTTCACAACACACATACACGGCATGTTACACACACGGGGACGCATGGCTGGGTTGCAGGTGGGTGAAATAATACATCATTAATGAGTCGGTGAAGATTCTCAGTCATCCAGGTCATGGTAATCATAAGTGCTATATCGAAGGCAACTGGACTTGCTTGTGTTTCTTGAAGAAACGCAAGCAAGTCCAGTTGCCTTCGATATAGCACTTATGATCATTAATGAGTAAAATGTTCTCTAGAATGTGAACATAGCAGAGAGCAGAGCAGAGCAGAGCTGCTCTCCCATTCCCCGTTAAAAGAGACGCTGAGTGACTTTACACACAAGGAGCAGCATGACTTCATTGATTATTTCAGGCGCTAAAAGTTTATCTCTGTTTCCTCTGTCTAGTTTATGACTACAGTTTTTAGTTTTGCTACTTAAACGTCCCACAATATTTGCTGCAGTGACACTACTGCTCTGACTGCAGTGCTCTCAGCGGAAAATGAGGGCGGCAGTAGCTCAATCGATGGGGACTTGGCTTGGGAACCAGAGGGTCACCAGTTCAAGTGCCCGTACAGACCAAGTATGGAGTGTGGACTTGCAGCTGGAGAGGTGCCAGTTTGCCTCCTGGGCACTGCCATGGTTCCCCTGAGCAAGGCACTAAACTTTTCCAAACTTAAAAAAAGGACATGCAGAAGCTTAATTTTCAACTGCCATTTTGCCTGTGGATTTTGTGGATTGACAAATACCCCAAAACACACCTATGATTAATTAAGAGACTAAATAAAACTCCTTTGTTCTTTGCACTTTACTTTGCGCACAGATTATGCATTGTATAACCGGCAATAGTGGGTTGGTCACGCCCAAAATGCACCTGCACCATGCACATTAGACCATGGGCTATAGATGGTTTAAATAAAGCTTGTAGTCTTATTTGATTTCAAATCATACAGTGGGGCCTCAAACATGTTCTATATAATCTTATATCAGCTTTTTATTGTATGTATGATATTGTCATCCACATCATAAAGTAATACTGGAACACTGACTATGCAAATCAGATAAAAGTTATATAATCACTCATCAGGCTGTTGTGACTCACAACATAAACACGACAAACAAAAGTAAATGGGCCGCCATTACAGGACAATGCTTGTGTCAAGCTAAGCACACTTATGATTTGAGTTTTAAAAAAAACTTCAACAGGGACATTTCACCATCGTTTTATGGATGCCATGAGTGGCCATGTGCTCATGCATTTATGTGTCTGTTTATAAACCAGTGCAGAGACTGCATACACGTGTCTGCTCTTTAATGGTATTAAATAATCTCACCATAGACTGCACCGCAGGGAACACAGGGAACATAATAAATATAAACGTAATAAAGCTCAGGCTGGGTTAATGACACACTGAAAAACACAAGGCTCTGTCATTATTTTTTTGTTGTCAAATGAGATGGGAAATTGAAATGAAAAACAGACAGTAGCTTTAAAACCATTTGGATGTGCATATTTAATTGATCAAATGAGCTTTGCATTGCTGTCTGGAAAATATAAAATGCTTTACACATGGGGAAATATTGATAAAGGCTGCCTCATTATCTATTAAATATGCTTACACAGTTGTTGTTAACCTATTCATATTCTGATCATGCAATTACCCAAAAATGGCTGAGAAGATATGTGTGATCATAAGCATTGTGGCTGAATTTTTATGAAGTTAATATATATATATTTTTGCCAGGTCACTAATCATTTTCATTACACTTCAACAAAATCTCCAGGCACACCAGAGCTCATTTCAAGGCACTGCAGCTGAGAATCACTGGGTTAAGAGATTTTGATTGATGGCCAAAAGCAGCTAGCTCAAAATCCAGTCTCCAGTGTGAGAGGGACATGTCCCTATAGTGCCTTTCACACTTCACATTATTAGACTAGAGCTCTACTTGGCCTCAGGCTACGAGTTGGCCCAAGGCTAACCGAGCTCTGTCTTTACACAGCACCAATTAGCCTAGAGCAATTTGGAAGCATCTGTTGTCACTAGAGATATCTAATTTTGTGTTATTGTGTTAAATCATTAAAATTGTGTTTTCTTGTTTGCAAAGGCAGACAGAACACACTATTTTGGGAAGAGAGGAAAGAAATTCTGAGTGCATTTAGTCAAATATTTTTACAAAGTTCTGAAAGTTGAGAGCATCTGCAGTTGTTTTTAACTTTATTTCGTATATTTAAGCATGTTGACGCTGTCTATATGTTATAAACATACATAATAAGTTTATGTCTATTAAAGGAATACCTCAACCCCCAAATCACCTTTTGTATTTCAATTAATCACCACTTTACATTGATTTCTTGAAGAAAACTTTGAGTTCTCGAACCTTTTCGAATCCAAAAATGGTGAAAATTCAAGTCTCATTTATCTGATGGTATGCTCAGTACTTCCTAGACAGACAGCCCTTTCCGACGGGGAACTGAACAAAACATTTATGAACTCTTCAAAGCCAGACTCTATTGACAAAAACAGTAATTTTACCTCACTCAAAATGGGAGCTGCTGGTCTACCACTGCCGCGATTAGTAGTTTATTTGTGTTATTGTGTGACTTTGGAGTTTTAAAAGGTTAGCTTGGGTTCAGTGAAGTCACGCAATAACACAAACAAACCACCGATCGAGGCAGTGGTAGACCAGCAGCTCCCATGTTCAGCAAGGTAAAATTACTGCTTTTGTCAATAGAGCCTGACTTAGATAAGTTTCAATTTCAGTTCAGTTCCCTATCAGAAAGGGCTGTCTGTTTGGGAATTGCTGAACATATGACTGGATAAATGAGACTATAATTATACTGCATGACTTATGTGAGAGTTTGTTTTGACATGACCCCTTTTGAATCAATTAATCAAGAATTTTCTCCATTTCACTGTGGAATCATGCAAGAAAAACAAACATTTTCTCCACAAATTCAACATAAAATGGGCTGAGTAATTGCCATACAAATAGTCATTTGGGGGGTGAAGTGCTCCTTGAACACACCAACTGTTGTGTTGGTTCGGGTCGATTTATGCGACCGACATGCACTAATGAATATTCATCAGGTCAATCTGAGAACGATGATTAGCCAATTAACACCAGTCCTTGGGTGAAAAATTACATTCCAATACTGAAAGAATGTGACCATCAATATAAAGCTGCAGTGCTGAAAGACTCATACAGCGTGTTTGTGTCCCCTGAGAGTGACTGCATGTGAGTGTGAGCCAGAGAGGAAGGGGCAGATAGCTGCAGTATGATGTATTTTTAATAGGTAGGTGGACATGTTTCTATTTAATGTATGCAAAAATCAAAAGCAATTGAATGCAGGTCAGCACTGGGTCAAAAGAGGTGTGTTGAGGGTGGAGAGAGGAAAGGAAGGGGGGAGAGAGGATGCTAAATAGAGGCACATTAATGTGACAGAGAAAGGGACATGGGTGGTGAGGAAAACAGACAATGAGGATGGTGAATGGAGAGAGAAGAGATGTGCAGTCGGAGAGATAATGGGATGCATATGCAAAGGATGCAACTTTGGAAGCAGAACTGAAGTCAAGGGGTGGGGAAATCTAGGAAAAAGGGAGGTAAGAGGTGAGGAGGAATGAGATGTCATGGAGGAATATCATGCATGACAGACATGACAATGACATCTCTGTATCTGCATGCAGCAAGTTAACCTTGACACTAAATCAGACAGTAAAAGAGGAACTTATGTATTCAATCATAGTAGATCAGCCAATTCACTCCTCTGACGCCCTGAGGTTACACTCTGATTGGCTAAGGAGCTGAACCAAATGCACCATATCACACTCTGAATGGTTCAAATGCAGCACATCGCTCTGTGATGGGTTACCTGAAGGAGCTGCACATTTGGTGTCTGTGGGGAATTTCAAGTACGAAGAACAATTAGCTCACCAAGCCCACCACCTCTAAATGTGTGTGTGTGTGTGTGTGTGTGCATCTGTAAACAAGCATATTTTTATCACCTTCGGTGGGCTTTCAGATCCGGGGTATTCTCTCTGATCCAGTTTGTTCCAGCGCTGCATCAGTTTAATCACGATAGGCCTGCTGAAGTCCACCAGCTGGAAACCAGTCACATTGGCTCCGCCATGCATGAACCTCTCCAGAGATATGTCCTTAAAGCCCTGAGAGAGAAGAAAGATGGAAAGACAAGGTGAAATGAGGGGTTATGCAAGCGCAAAGAGAACAGAGTGGAAGTGGACTACAAAACGCTCCACCACTGTCTGTGGACCTTTGCTGGCAAATCATACTCCACATACTCCAACAGTTTATCTGATTATTTATACCTCTACTTATTATGGAGTGGCTTCCACAGCTGAGAGTGTGGCTTCATGCAGAGTGACACATTGTGATGAAGTGGTTGTGGAGAGGGACCCATTTGGGAACCGGCCACAGAGGTAGAGAGTAAAGACGCGTCAGGGTTATCCTGGGTTCACGGATGCTAATTGCTAAAAGCCTATCTAGCTTGACCTGAGCTCGCTGAACCCTTTTTCACCATCCCGGAGAGAACTGCTGTGGAACAGATTTTAGGGATTAAGGTTGAAGCAATACTTCATTTGCTGACACAAGTTCCAGCATATTCCTGCAGCTTTGACTTTGTTGAAAAAGACAAATGTATTAATTCTGAAATGAAAGGGAAAGAAGGCACCTTGGTGGGAATATTAAATATCAACATAGATGGCAATCATGGATTTTTTTCTGCTAGTGACTGTAGAAAAATCAGCCCAGTTGCCTGAAGAAAATGTTGGCATTGTATGTTTCTGCAAACCTTGGCTACGTTACATTCATACATTTCATACGTACAGTATCATATAAACGTTTCCAAAGTAACGTAGTTCTGATTACATGTATTTAAGCTGATTTTGTCATTGGGAGGTCGAGGAGATTGTGGATGGCGTGACAGTGAGGCAAGATGGCTGCCAAGCTGGCAACTACTGCACACCTGTTTGAAACCAACAAACAACAAAAGCGGTTGTTTTTAAGCAAGACATCGGTGGCATGTGTAGCCATGATTGTGATACCACAACTGGGTATTTTTTATTAAAAACATGACCTTTTCCTGACTATAACTGACTGGTTACTGTGCCTAAACATAACCACTTGCCTAGAGTGGCAGTGGTTCAGTCCATAGAGACCTTGGTTTGGGAACCAGAAAGTCAATGTATGGACCAAGTATGGAGTGTGGTCTGGCAGATGGGGAGGTGGCAGTTTGCCTCCTGGGCATTGCCAAGGTGTCCTTGACCAAGGCACCAAACCCCCAGCTCCTCGGGTGCCCGTCCAAGGCAGCCCCCTCGTTCTTCTTCTTCTTCTTCTAACCACAGTGTTGTTGAAACATAAACTTTGTACATATTCCCCATATAACAACGTACAAATAGTACATATCCATGTTTTGCAGAAACACACTGCCAACATTTATTCTGGCAATTGGGTTGAAAAATAAGTCTGGGCCAATCTGACGTCAAAGTAAACAGCTTAAAAGACCCTGGTTCATGACACACATTGTTTGTGTGTCATGGCTGATTCTAATTTTTTTGGGACCATATCTTGATCATTTTGGAGTCAGTTTGCCAAATAATCCATTCAGTCTTCATTCATTCATTTTCTGCAAATGCTTATCCTGTTGGGGGTCGCGGGGGGCTGGAGTCTATCCCAGCTGACATTGGGCGAGAGGCAGGGTACACCCTGGACAGGTCGCCAGACTATCACAGAGCTGACACATAGAGACAGACAACCATACACACTCACATTCACACCTACGGACAATTTAGAGTCACCAGTTAACCTGCATGTCTTTGGACTGTGGGAGGAAGCTGGAGTACCCGGAGAAAACTCACGCTGACACAGGGAGAACATACAAACTCTGCACAGAAGGGCTCCCCCACCCCGAGGTTTGAACCAGGAACCCTTTTGTCTTGTCTCTTTGAAGTATTAAAATGGAATTATCTTTGTATAGGCTATCCAAACAGGACATTACACCAACACTGTACTAAACATGTCGCAAACTACCTAACAAGAGTTCTTACCAGATTTGCTATGATGTAATGGTAGCCTTTGACATGTTTTCCCACGCTGACAGCCTGGAAAGAAAAACAGGGAGACAGAGAAAACACATTATTTCATTGCACAATGCACGTACTGTAGAAAAGCAGGAGACATGTAGGATTCACAATTAACTTACAAGCCACTGGAAAGAGAACTTAAAGTTACTATAATTTAGTTTTAAGGAGCAGGGCAGAGGAGTCAAACCACAAATAAAGGAGACTCCCTCCCATCTGTGGCTGTAGTTATATTCATATACTGATTAAAAGCAGAGGGAGCGATGAGCCTGTGAGCACTTCACTTGTCCTCGGTCCCATGCTGGCTCAGACTGCAGCTTCTTGGAACACTTAAAGAGCTTCATCAGTGTGTTGTCTGGGTTAGGGCTCTGTTAACCTGTCTGGTCCAACTTCATTTAAAAACCCCTGCATCCTCGAGAAAGGATGATTTAATTTGTTTTGGTAATAAACTTAATAAGGTGGCTAGATCGATAGTAAGACCAAGAGGCAACTCTTTCCTACAAGACTTCACATTTCGTATTATCAAAATACTGTTTCGGGAAGTGTAATGACACATGGTTGAATTCAGGCAACTACAGCCGATGTTCTTTTCCACTTCATATTAATACATGTTGCTAGTTGACAGAAATGAGTATTGACTGTCTGTCTGGCGTGGTTGTATGAAATTGCACGGTTGACAATTTGGCACAGTGATGAAGTGAAAAGTGTAATTCAGCTCAACACTGAAATCTGTAGTGTTTTTTGTCATGGATGGAGTGAAATGTTTCGCACTGTGAGCTTTCTGACGAAGGAGGAATAAGCATCTTCACATTAACATGGCGGCTAAACTTAATTAATAAATTGCTCACATTTTTCTCTCTGTCTCTCTCACCCACACATACCGACAGCGATGTACTGACACATACAGACGCACACACACGCGCAGATCGCAGCTGGCAGGGGCAGTCAAACAGAGCAGTCTCTGTCTCAGAGCAGAGGCGCTTGCCAACGCCAGCACTGCAGAGTCCACTGTGTCGGGAGTGTGTGTTTGTGGCTGTACGCCTGTCTCAGTATACACTTGTGTGTGCGCGCATGTCTCCGTCTGTCTGTTCACTCACCACAGAAGCCAATTAAGAAACTGTCTGTTTGTCTGTCTGTCAGGGATGCTGTTACCGGTGTGTGTGTGTGTGTAGCTGTATGAGTACTGGCATTTAAAAAGCTGGTGTGTACGTTTGCTTGTCTGCAGCTTGCATTATGCACTGGTGTGTATTTTTTTAACATAAGCGTGCATGTGTGTGTGGAAGGGGGTATGTATTTGTGTGTGTGTGAGTGTGTTTAGCTGTATGTGTCACTGAGTTTGTCAGATGTGCGGACACAGGATCGGATGTGATGACAGGTGGCAGAACCAATGGGATGTTACACTGAAACCTGTGTCAAAGGGCACACAAACACACACAGAAACACACGCGCGTACACACACACACACACACACACACACACACACGTCTGTGCCACCTGTCAGAGCTCAACCATCAAGCAAGACAGATAATCTAATGAATTTGGACAAGAGTAAGGTGTCAGACTGTGTGCCTTCATATACTCTGTGTTTTGTCTGTGTGTGTGTGTTCGTACTGTGTATCCAAGTGGACAGTATGGTACATTTACGGCAATCATACACTGATGTAGCTGTTGGGGAATTCACATTTTTCACCCCACATTACGAACTCCAGGGAAAGACTCAAATCTTGTTTTCTCTGCAGATGTCAGAGAGCATAAGGAGTGTTGTTGCAACTAGCTGAGTGAAGTAGACAGCAGGCACCAAGACACCAGTAACACAGCAGTACGCACCACCATAATTGGCCTTGTAATACTTATCTGAATTGTTAAAAAGGTTCTGGTTATAATCACTTCACAAAAAAAAACAACGTTCTCTGTACTCTCTTGTCTGTGGTTTGAGGTGGCAGTGTTGTGACAGTGTGATGTGTTTGCACCTCAATATTAAGTGTTAAGTGCAGTTACGTCCAGGTCAGTGTTGTAATCTCTGCGCTGTCTGTAGTAATCTCAGTGATAGTAACAGTGCCACATAAAACTGTGGTGTGGCCTCCATTAAAGCAGTATCTCATGATCTAAAATGCTGCAGGGTCCTTCAGGTTCCAGATCAGTGTCAAATACCATCCTGTGCCTGCAGTAAGCTAATAATGAGTTTTTTTTTGTGATGTGCTGTAGCAAGGCACTATTGTGTTTAGTAATGCACCATGTACAGCGATAAACATAACCACCAATTAGGCTGCATACAATACATTTTGACCATACATACCTGATTACTTCTCTGATCACTGCTCTTATAATTCTGTGTATGCCAATTCTGGTTGGTAATAATAATAATAATAATAATGATATTACCTGTTCCAGGATGCTCTGTAGTCTCTCAGGCTCCAGGTCAATGACATATTTCCTCTCCTGACGTCGGTCCAGGTCCTCTAAGAGTCGGCGGTACGCTGCCTCATTGAAGCTCTCCACACAGATAGCGCTCACCTGGGTTGACATACACACAGCGAATGCGTATAAGCACACAAACAGCATGTAGGAATAAGGTCAAGCATACAAACCACAAGTGAGTTAACATTCGTGCTTGAAGAATGAACAACAAAAACAATGTCATTACGTGTGTGTGTGTGCAGTGTGAGTGTGTGGTTGTGTTAGTTACACATGCATGTATGCCGCATGAGATCTTGCATGTGTGTTTCTTTGGCCTGTTGCCAGGAGTGTGTGTTTGTGTGTGTCCTGACCTGCCATCCGTTCTGCCCCGCTCTCTCCATAATTGCCTGCAGTATTGCATAACCTAGACAACAGAGAGTAAGGGAAAGAAAAAAGGAGAAAAGGAGAATTAACACTGTGCTAAGCAGAAGCCGTACTTGAGATGTGGGGTAATTATATTTTGGAGTTTTTGCAGAAAAACTTAAAGCCCAGAAAAATCCAGCACAGCCGGGAGAGGAAACTGTTGGTATTATACATTTCTGCAAACCATGGATAAATTACATTTGTACGTTTCATATGTATCATATCAGCGTCTAAAGAGACTTAGTGAATGAGCTTTGAAGTGGATGTCAGGAAGTGGATGGTGTACAAGCTAGCTGAGATGCCTGCTGAACTGCAGACCACTGTTCAAAACCAACAAACAACAAAACCTGCTGTTTTTTAGTGAGACATCACTGCACTTCCTGCCAGGATAGTGCCACTCAAAGCGGGTATTTTAACATGATCTTTTCCTAACCATAACCTAGTGGTTTTTGTGGCTAAACCTAATCACATGTTAACCATAGCGTTGAAACATAAAGACAAAAAAATGTACAGTTTAGACATATCTGCTACATAATTACATACAAATGCAAGATTGGTGGTTTGCAGAAAATACCATGGCATCATTCACCCTGGCAACTTAACTTTCACTAAGCCCCCCCTTTTGTGATGGTTCGACAAGCTGTCGGAGTAAGCATGGAGCCCACACTGTAACTAACTGCACTCCCTGAAGAAATATTATCATATTTTTGGAAAAATGAAACAGTGATTCCAGAGAGAAGCAGACAGAGGGGTCTACAGTCTGTGTTTGAAGGATATATCCAGGATGTCAAACTGACTCAGCAGCAACAACAGGTTAAAAAGACAAAGATAGTTAGAAGCTAAAGCCGAACTATAGGCTACAGATCACAGTGTAAAAGTGAACCACCACATCACTGCTGATCGCCACACAAGACAATGAATATAAAGGGAAACTTTGCTGATAGTGAACCAGCTGTGTGGCATCGCAGTGTGTGCAGATGAACGGTGTTTGGCTTCGCCCCTGTGCAGCTGCCTGGATCTGCGGGGGAAGTCAAACAATGTTCATCTGCGCACAATGCGATGACACAGAGCTGGTTGAATATCAGCAAAGTCTCCCTGCTTCCCTTCACTGGTTCCTGTACAGCAGGGTCGGTCTTTGTTTCACTGTTACAATCATTAAAAAGCAAAAGCAGCATGTGTATACATTCAGTAGGCTATATCTTCAGTAGCTAGCTAGCTAACCCTACACTTTTCAGGGTTTGATTTTGGTTTTGGAACAGGGAAGAAACGTATATCTTTTTCCAACCTCTCCAGGTAACAAGTATCATTAATACACGACGTGCAGTCAATGGAGCACAGCTGTGTTGTTGTCAGAACTTTGTCTGAGCCCGCCCAATGCTACGTTATGTTTGGCCAGTCTGTGTCCAGGTTCAATTGGGTTGAAAAATCCCACCAGTATTTGCAAAATCATTTCCTTGGTGTGCAGTACTTTCCAGCAGATTCACCACCCCATCTCATTTAGCAACACCCTAATGTGTTGTCTTCCAAAGAGAGGGTAAAATACTTAGCACCACAAGCAATAGCCCTCTCTCTGAATGTCACTGTATCAACCAGCCCAGAGAGTTTATCAGGACAAAGAGTTATGGAGTTATGTGCCAAAACAATAGAGACTGTAGTGACATTTCATTGACATTAAACATCCCGTTGCCTCTTGTTAAGTGGTGAACTTTGATTCGAATGCAGCTCATCAGAGAACACGCTGCCACTTCAATCAATGCATCAATTTTATAGCCTGGAACAAAACACAGAAAGGAAAGTTCTTTTTCTACAAGATGATGGAGTACAGGTTTGAATAGGTTGAAGATGCCTCTCAGCATGATATTAGATGAATTTCAAAGTTAATATGATCTTTTGAGCAGCAGGTGGCAACACGGGCGATAATGAATTAAGGTATATTACATTGAACAGCTGTCTAGATGGGTCTAAACGAGTGGAAAAAATAACAATAATGAGAGACAACTCAATATCACAATAATAACCATTACAATATTGGCACACAGCTACTGCATTTTTTTCCATAATGATTGTTGTAATCTCTATCAAACCTCCAAATATGTTATTAACTCTGCTCTGAGATAGACTGGGACCCACACTGCATATGTCTGCAGTGACATGCATAGACAGACATGTGCATAAGAACACAAAATGACACACACACTGCAGTGCAACAGTGCCAACTGTTACCTTGTTTCTTTTTATTTTTGCGGAGGCAGCTACTTACTACTTAAAACAAAAAGCACCTCTGAAGCCTCAGTATTAGCGGTGTGTATGTGCAGGAATGTGTGTGTCTTGTGTGGAGTCTGTCTTCATGTGAGATTTCTTCCACCTTTCACAAGTGATACTGAGAGTAAGTGTGTTTGTAGCTTAAATGGATGTATTTGTGTATCAGGTTACACTCGTCTGTGAGCATTTTGTTTGTGCCGTCTACCTTATGCGTGCACAGCTGTACATACATTCATCTACTGAATGTGAAATTTATGCAAGTGTGTATACATTTGTCTTTATGTGCCCGTGTGCTGGTTCCTGTACGTACTTCAGTTTGTGTGTGTGTGTGAGAGTGTGTATCAGCAGGCTGTCTGTGGAGCGGAGCAGAGCAGGGAGCATAAAACAGATCACAGAGTTACTGCCCATTTTCCAGCACATTACCGGCAGCAGGGCCTGATGGGAGCCTATAATGAAGGGCCCTGCCTTGGCCAAGTCAAGGGTGAGCACAGCCCAAACTCTACGCATTCATCCTCCGCTCCATTTCTCCCTCCTTCCTCTCAATCTTCACCCCTTCCTCCCGTTACGTGCTACTGTATATCCCTGGAGGCTTGTGATCCTGCCTGTCCTCTTACTCCTCCTTCCTGCCCTTTCTGTAATCTCCCCCCTGCCTCCCATCTACCTCCAATTTCTCCTGTTTCTTTTTCCGTCACCATGTTAAGCTCCTCCTTCCTGTCTTTCCTCGTTTCTTTCTTTTTGGCTGCTCCACCAGCTCGACTCACCTAACCTGTCCCCCCCCCCAGTCCCCCCCCGCTCCCCCTCATCCCTTCTCCCTCTACTCCCCCTGGGTACTAACCCAGACAACCTGGACCAGAGGGAGGCTGGCAGAGGCACAGACACAGCACGCACAACTACACACACACGCATACACACTGTGCAGCTCACTGATTCCCTAACGCGCTACTATACCATGGTCTGGGGACTCTGCGTCATGTTTGACCTGTGTTTCTCTCCCTGTGGCAGGGACTTAGTCTCTGTGTGTGTTTGTGTGTGTGTGTGTGTGTGTGTATGAGGGAGAGAGAGTCTACGTGCCAAGCATTCCCATGACAGTGGTTAGAGGCCGTGGGCGTCAGCTGTGCCTGCTCCACTAACTTATGTGCACTGCATGTTGGGATGGTTAAATTGAAGGCAGGTGAACGCTGCAAGAGTTGAGGCCAAACCCTAGTTTCTGTCTGACAAGTGCCAGATTACACCCTCGTGTCTGTAGCTGTATCCCTACATCAGGAAGGTGCAGATCCAGTAGCACAGCCTTTCAGCTTTTTCCACATGAAAACAAGGCTAAAACTGGGAGTTGAATTAAGGCCAAATAATCCATCACAAACAGTCCTTTAAAAAGATTCTTATGACTGATTAATATTATGATTGTGTTCTCAGTGTGTTACTCCAAACTGAACCCAAATTAACAGATAATTTTTCACACAAAAAAGTTTTTGAAACCAGACTAATTAGAGAATCTATTTTAATCTTTAATAACTGAGTGTTTACTTGAAGCCCAGAGACAGAAGGCAGCAGAGCTACCGGTTAACTCTTGTTTTCAGACTTTATGAATCTCTGTAAGTGCCATAAGGACAACAGCCCCGTTTCCACCAAACACTTTTTGTATGGTACCTTTGGAACCAAAAGTAACACTTCAGACATGGTACCTAGACCCTAGTGTTTCCCACGCAAACAGAACTCTTAAATGTGGGCGGAGTTGTTGTCATTCACTGCTCCGTCTAGCACTCACTGTATTTCCTCCTTTATCAGTCTACACCTCGTTAATCGTCCACAGAACGAGGCTGCACGCCGACATTTTCAGAACAAAATAAAACAGGCTGCAGCGAGAGTCTCTCTCTATGGGATATTTAAAAATAGC
Source organism: Epinephelus lanceolatus (assembly GCF_041903045.1). Classification (NCBI taxonomy): domain Eukaryota; kingdom Metazoa; phylum Chordata; class Actinopteri; order Perciformes; family Serranidae; genus Epinephelus; species Epinephelus lanceolatus. The sequence continues at coordinate 31,557,293 of NC_135737.1, forward strand.
GGGTTTAAGCATTTATTTCTTCTAAGGCAAGTCCAGGGGTTTGGTGTTGCTGGAGCCCACAGGAATGACGATCTGCAACCCTTTTTTGTACTTCGAGTCAGGACTGGGATATATGCAGTTCACATAAGCCAGTTGAAATTAATATATTTTAAACACTTTTACCAGACACACTATTACTAGAAGTGTATGTCATCCAAGAGAGACAATAAAAACAAAAGTAATAGTCTGATGGTGTGTTGATGGATTCAAGTCATCAATTCAAATATTGAATAAAGCCTAGTTCACATTACATGATTTTTACTGTGATTTTGACGTTGCAGAGGATGTTGAGAGCCACCTTGAGTCGGAGGTGAGTCGGCAGATAGCTTGCCACCATGAGTACTCATATGTGAACAAGCCTACGAGCAAGTCGCCCCCTCGTCTGTGACTGGGACTGGATATCTGGCATGCTAGAAAACTGGCGAAGTCTGACACAACTGACAAAGAGCATCAGCCTATGAGAAGGTGAGATACGTCCCACGTCAGTATGCAGGAGGATGGAAGAAATGTGAGGAGGACAAGCTGCAGGGTTGCCACTTGCCAGGTCCACTTATTAGCCGCGACCTAGGGCTTGTTTCTAAAGTGGAGTTGCTTATTTGGGCTTGCTCTCTAAATGTCACCTTTCTCTATATACAGTACAGGCCAAAAGTTTGGACACACCTTCTCATTCAATGCGTTTTCTTTATATTCATGACTGTTTACATTGTAGATTCTCACTGAAGGCATCAAAACTATGAATGAACACATGTGGAGTTATGTACTTAACAAAAAAAGGTGAAATAACTGAAAACATGTTTTATATTCTAGTTTCTTCAAAATAGCCACCCTTTGCTCTGATTACTGCTTTGCACACTCTTGGCATTCTCTCCATGAGCTTCAAGAGGTAGTCACCTGAAATGGTTTTCCAACAGTCTTGAAGGAGGTCCCAGAGGTGTTTAGCACTTGTTGGCCCCTTTGCCTTCACTCTGCGGTCCAGCTCACTCCAAACCATCTCGATTGGGTTCAGGTCCGGTGACTGTGGAGGCCAGGTCATCTGCTGCAGCACTCCATCACTCTCCTTCTTGGTCAAATAGCCCTTACACAGCCTGGAGGTGTGTTTGGGGTCATTGTCCTGTTGAAAAATAAATGATGGTCCAACTAAACGCAAACCGGATGGGATGGCATGTCGCTGCAGGATGCTGTGGTAGCCATGCTGGTTCAGTGTGCCTTCAATTTTGAATAAATCCCCAACAGTGTCACCAGCAAAACACCCCCACACCATCACACCTCCTCCTCCATGCTTCACAGTGGGAACCAGGCATGTGGAATCCATCCGTTCACCTTTTCTGCGTCTCACAAAGACACGGCGGTTGGAACCAAAGATCTCAAATTTGGACTCATCAGACCAAAGCACAGATTTCCACTGGTCTGATGTCCATTCCTTGTGTTTCTTGGCCCAAACAAATCTCTTCTGCTTGTTGCCTCTCCTTAGCAGTGGTTTCCTAGCAGCTATTTGACCATGAAGGCCTGATTGGCGCAGTCTCCTCTTAACAATTGCTCTAGAGATGGGTCTGCTGCTAGAACTCTGTGTGGCATTCATCTGGTCTCTGATCTGAGCTGCTGTTAACTTGCGATTTCTGAGGCTGGTGACTCGGATGAACTTATCCTCAGAAGCAGAGGTGACTCTTGGTCTTCCTTTCCTGGGTCGGTCCTCATGTGTGCCAGTTTCGTTGTAGCGCTTGATGGTTTTTGCGACTCCACTTTGGGACACATTTAAAGTTTTTGCAATTTTCCGGACTGACTGACCTTCATTTCTTAAAGTAATGATGGCCACTCGTTTTTCTTTAGTTAGCTGATTGGTTCTTGCCATAATATGAATTTTAACAGTTGTCCAATAGGGCTGTCGGCTGTGTATTAACCTGACTTCTGCACAACACAACTGATGGTCCCAACCCCATTGATAAAGCAAGAAATTCCACTAATTAACCCTGATAAGGCACACCTGTGAAGTGGAAACCATTTCAGGTGACTACCTCTTGAAGCTCATGGAGAGAATGCCAAGAGTGTGCAAAGCAGTAATCAGAGCAAAGGGTGGCTATTTTGAAGAAACTAGAATATAAAACATGTTTTCAGTTATTTCACCTTTTTTTGTTAAGTACATAACTCCACATGTGTTCATTCATAGTTTTGATGCCTTCAGTGAGAATCTACAATGTAAATAGTCATGAAAATAAAGAAAACGCATTGAATGAGAAGGTGTGTCCAAACTTTTGGCCTGTACTGTATATCCGTCTATTAAGTCATGTAAATGCATGATATTATGTCAGATTGCAGTCGCTTCTTTTGGGCTTGTTTCCATAGCCCTGGGCTAACCCTAACCCATACAAGTTAACGTTCCACCTTAAAAGTTGCCGGCAGTTGGCCCAGTGAATCAAGTTATTTTTTCTCAGACTACAGCTGCTGCAGAGGCAGCAAAACATCCTTTAATTTATAATTACACTAATAAAAATCTCCTCGGTATGAACAGTGGTTTCAACAGCCTCAAAACCAGCCACAACTCAGCCCTGAGCAGAGTGACTGTCCGCTATTGACCAATCAACGGACTGCAGTGTTCACAGCTCCACCTTTTAGTACCAGATCTGTGTGCTAGGTACCCCAACAGAGGGCGGACCAAAAATTGGGACGTTACAGAACAGTTCCATTGGTACCATCCACAACTTTTCACAGTGGAAATGGAAAAAGGCACACAGAACTGAAATGTACCATACTGCTCATCGGAAACGGGGCTTATGTCATTTGGACACTTCTGGTGTTCAATGATTGTAGATTATAATACTGTGTTACAGCCCCTTTTGCATACTTTCCCCAAATCGCTCCCAGACTGCTCTCCTTAAATCTAACAAGGAAGGAAAATGGAGTAAAAAACAGTTTAAACAAAACAACACTACTGTACTGCAGCATTTGATGGTAACTGGTGAACTAATGTATTTTCTTTGTTGTGCTCTTCACTTCCTCACAAGAGGAAGTACTTCAGCATGATCTTAAGTACAACACTGGTGGGGGTACTGTATGTATACAGCTTGCCTTGTGATTTTGAGTTTACTTGCTCTCATATAATTTTTTTTACTACTTACATGCACTTCTTTCTGTCCTTGTGCTGCTGCAACAGCTGAATTTCCCCTCTGGCAGATCAATAAAGGCTGATCTTATCTCATCGTAGATTATAAAAGAAACAATTAACTTCAAGGTCCATCAATAATACTGAGTGAAGTGCTGACTTGCCTGGATGTTTATACGTGTTCATATGGAAACCCATTTAAAAAGCCATATCACATCTTGTTTTTTTTTTTGTTAAAAACAAGTTTACTACAATCAATCAAATGTTGGAGCACCAACTCCTCATATAACGTGTTAATATATTTGTCATTGTGCATTCACCTCTGTCTGTGTCGTAGAGGAAGACAAATCGGCTCCAGTCGTAGTGGTCCAACAGTGACAGCAGAGCCCCTCTGATGGACGGCCGGAGCTGCAGGGTGAACTGTCCTTCCCCTTCGGTGGGGAAGCTGGGTGTCACTAGGCTGATGTGCAGGGCCCCACAGAATGACGTCAGCGTGTTCACCGAGCGCTTGTCGTAAAGGCCGAAGATGGCGAAGACCCCCCTCGAATACTGAGAACAGACTGATGTGAGGAGGGAAGAGGAGTGGAGGGAGGGATCCAGAAGGAAGGAGGAAAAAAGTGGAGAGTAAACTCAGTGACAGTGTTTTTGGGAGCTTTGTAAATGAACAGAGTAGAAAAAGAGCAAACAAGAGAATGTAACAGAAAGAGACACATGTTCCTTAATTAAATTCACACTGTGGAATCTGGTTAAACATCTCAACCAATTTTAATGAGCGACAGCCTCAGCTTGTGTCAGCCATACCTTCTCACTCCTAATTAGACCCACAAACAGCCCTCTTTGAGTGGTGTGTGTGTGTGTGTGTGTGAGTGAGCCTCCATAAATGTGCCCAGTTTACCAACAAAAAGCCTAATAGAACTGAATAAAATCTTGAAAATGCATCAGTCAGTTTTACAGAAATATTGTTGAGTTTCCGCTAAAGCAGTGGTTCCCAACTGGTGGGTCATGGTCCAAAAGTGGGTCCCGGGCCCATTCTGAATGGACTGCAAGTGACTCGCGAACATGTCAGGTTTGTAAAAAACACACTTTAGGGGGTGATCACACAGAAATGAGACGCTAGAGATGCAGACGCTTCAAAGACACTTAAAACGCTGGAAGCGCTTATTCAATGCGCGCTAGCTACTGGTGTCTGACGCTCAAAAAAGTTGAAGATATTTTAAAAAAACACGCGTCTACAAAAACGCCCATCTAAAAAGGCGCTTGAACGCCGGTCAGATGCGCCATATCATAGGAAAACAATGGTTTTACTGGCGTTGCGTTTCTAGCGTTTCATCTTGGTGTGATCACTCCCTTATTTTGAAGTACAGTACATTTCCAGCACAGAGCTTTTATTTTGAAGTGCCGTTTTCTGCTGTGGAGTGAGTGACTATCAGACAGCTACTTGACAGAGACAGCAAACTAGCCCAACGACAAATCCAAGTATGACGCTGAATATATGAAACTGTGGGACCTCAAACTAATGAGGAAGAAGAAATCTGGACCCTAAGGTTGGAGCAGTTGGCCAGTTGTATCTCATCCGGAGCAACACGAGATGGATTCATGGCACTAAAAGCAAAAACCTTCTCAGCCACATCATACACATACATGTAATTATAAAGTATAAGCACACACATTTGCACGTACATGGATGGAAATCAGACCCTTCAAGCCCCTGGCAAGCAATTTTAAAAATTTCTGACTGGCACAAAATCGTTTCCACCAGCCAAAACTGGTGTTGCTTCTTATACAGTTGTTAAGGAAATTACAGTCAAATAATCCCACCTGCTTCGAGCTTAACATCCCTAAAATCCATCCATGCATGCACACACTCACACGCACACGCAGATAAAAAACCCTTGACCGAGCCGCGAGCTCACTTCAAATGTGAAGTAATTTTCCACTACAACACTGCAACTCAGTCTTCAAACACCCCGAAGCTTTCAACCATGACAGAGAGGAGAGTGAAAAGCACTGACGTCCTCCCGCTATCTCGCTTCCACAAAAATCTCCTCTGTGCTTCGGTTTGTCGTTCATCAGTGCGGCTCGACCAAAACTGTGTTTGAACACAAAAAAGCCTCTCTTGGGTGTGTGAGTCCTGCAGATTCTGACAAATCAGCCGAAATGTGCACAGGAACACGTGCTTCACTTTCTAAGGACTCAGCGAGAGAAATGACTAAAAGTGTGTGTGCCAACCCGTTTTTTCTTTTTACACTCTTTAATGTTTCTCTTTCTTTCATCCTCTTATTTCATCTCCTCCTTTCTTTCTTTCTTTAGCTCCATTCATCCTTTCAGCTAGATTCTTTGTGGCAGGCATGTTTTGAGCTTGAGCTCTACCCTGCGTCATAATTCACTCTCCACCCTGTGATACGTCACACTGGAGTAAACAGTAAGACAGGGGGGGACTGCAGACTTTGCTTTTGGCAACAAGAGCGGCCATCACTCTGTAACCTTTTCTCCCTCTTTTGATCTCCTTGCGCATCACTTCACCTCCTACCTTTTCCTCCCTCTTCTGTTTTCAAGGCGGACACTGCATCCATCCTCTCTCTTTCAGCTTCCAACATCCACTTCCCTTCATCTCTTCTCCCTCTATGACTGCCTCCTCTCTCTGTTCCTCCCCTCACTCCCTCTCTCCCTCCTGGGACTCAGAGTAATTCCATTATCAGCTATAAGCCTCAGTGGGGGTAAATACTGAGGGAGATGCAGCTTTGACGGTTCAGCTTGTGGCAATTAAACAAAGCAGAGGCCCCTGCACCCAGGAGGCGATAAGGCAGGGATTTAGTCTCCGATTATGACAGCAGCTAAATGTCTTCAATTCAGAGAACTAGCATACTACGTACGTAGCATGCGTCATTCAGCAGGGAGCTGAGTCATTGCGTTCTCAAAAATCAACAAACTTAGTGTATTCCAAGAAGATTTTTATGGCATTTCAAGGTTTTATTTGATACTTCAGAGCACACAGCAACATGAGAAGTGGTTGTAGAGATGAGTGTGTGATAAACTGCTCAATGACAGGGGCTATATTTTACCATCCAATACCTGGTGTGCACAAAGATGTTCATGGCAGCTGCTGACATCATAATTAAGTGCTCAGAATATAAAAGCAAATGTTTATCTAAAGTCAAAATAACAGAGGATTGAGACACACAGAAAGCAGAGGGAGTTTGGTAATATGTGTGCATATATTCAGACTGAAACATGCAGGGGAAGTTATACTTGGCGCTTATTCGTAATGGCAGCTTACTGATAAAAACTCTTGGCTGAGAGACATGATGTCCTTTCACTGTCTAAGGACAAAACAGACTCAACATAATACTGAATTTCTTTGACAGCAGCGTTGTGGAAAATGCCATTCCTTGCTTTTTTAAATGAAATTGTGGTTTCGGCATCAGCTGTTTTTAAGAGCAGAGCAAAAATAGAAAAAGCAGCAGAACAAAAACAAAAGCAATCGCACATGTGAACTGATGTACTGGGTAACAGAGTGGAACGCTGCTCCCATGCCAACTGATGAATTTCTTTTGAAACTTGAAAACTACTGGCCTAGATGTTTGTGACATCACTGTCTGCGATTTTCGCTGTTCGCCCACCTCATGGGTCTCCATCAAAAGGTACGGAAATATCGATAGCCTTAATCCCAAACCATTCTATTTTTAAACAACGCTGAAATATCTGTAACCATACACGCAGAGGCCCAGAGCACATAAGAAAAATCTCTTTGTATATTGCATTCTTCTTCTTGTCTCTCCTGTCATTCATCTCCTTGCTCCCTTACGCCCTTATTTTCTATCTATGCCCTCTGATGGTTGCTTTGCCTCGCTGACGTTCTCATGCATTCTTTCTCCCATGTTTCTCTGTCTGATGTGCATCTCCAAGGGCTTGTTTCTCTCCAACCCCCTCCATCACCACCACCCCGCCGCAAGGCTGGAATGTGCCAGACAGTGGCGTCATTGTAATAAAATGTGTGCTAAGCTTGCTTCATAAAGCTTTAATGAGAGGATGGGACCAGCGGCAGGGTGCATCATCACCACAGTAAAAGCATCGGACACAATAGGTCTCCTGGGACTTCCTCTACCTCTACCTCTCCCTGCCTCCCCCTCGCTTGTTCTCTTAGCACCTCCATATGTTCGATTTTTTTTCTTTCTCGTGTATAAACTCCGCTGTCTTTTTCGGGTTCTTAATTGCTCGGTCTGTCTGTCAAACCTCGCTCTATCTCTGCGCAGACTTCTCCATAAATCTCTTTAAAACAGCCCTCCTTTATCTGCATTACTCTGTACAGTATATTGAGCCACAGCAGCCTTGCGTCTCCCTCTGCAGCTATCCCTGCCTCTTTCTGATTCATTTCATTTGTGTTTCTGTGCATGTGGAAAGACCTCTCAATCATCCGCACACTCGGCACATCACTTTATTTCTTGTTTTTCGAATTTAAATTCGTCCAATTTGCATGAAAGGGAAGAAAATGTGTAGCTGAAGCGGTACAACACTACGCAGACAAATATCTTAGCTCTCTTTACTTCTCTGCTATTGTTTCCCATGTGTCTCCCACATTTCTCACCCCCCTCCCTCTTTCCTCACCTCTCTCTCAGCATAGTGCCCCTGTCTCTGGACCAACCGCTTGTTTGTATTTCACATGACAGCAAGAACAGATGCTCACAGATAAACCTGCCTCTGATTTAACTGTCATTGCACCACAGCGCATAAAAAGTAACACATACACAACGGCACACACACTCATCTGTACGCATTTTAAACACACAAAAGCATCTGCCTCCATCCTCCAACACACAACTTTCGGACTTTCTGTCCTGATGCTGCAGTAACTTCTCACCCATTAGTCTGAATAATAACCCTCTCGCTGCAGAGACATTCTCCAGACGGCCACAGAAACACTGCAAAAATACAGCGAGCCCTCATTACCTGCAGGTAAAGGCCAAGATAAAGGGAGCATCTGAATAAATGAGGAATACAAACTAGTTTAAAAGCCATGCAGTGTATTTTCCCTGGCATTGCCCAGGGCTACCCATAGTGTTGCACAGCAATACCAAGAGTTTGAAGGAAGGTAAATGCCAATAATAAGCTTTTATGAGCTATATAATTAGAGAGAAATCTACCGCCCAGTGCCTTACACTGACATTTTACGTTTAAGGCATTTACAGTAGTGACCTCTAGGGAAGTAAGCTTCTGTTTCTACTGGGTTTCAGCACTGCACGGATTTTAGAGTTCTTTCTACGGTGAAAAGCAAACAGTGGAACATCCTGCAGCGAGCGGTTTCTACAATGACTGAGGCGCTAATCCAGACTGACCGACACAACTAGCTCAAAGTGTGGAATAAATTAACACTCATGATCAATTAACGTATTGAAATAGGGATAAGTATGACATGCAAAGAACAAGATAAAACTAAGGTAACTAATGTTCACCTTAAAATTCAGGTCTGGTCCTGATTTAGACCTTTACATCATTCCTATCTTTTCTCCCCTAGCATTTCATGTGTTATTATTGTTAGCGGTGCTATCGCAAAGACATCACAATCATTTTCCGTTTTCCGCAGAGGCTTGCAGCTACCACAGTTTCCACAGCTTTGGTTGTTCCCCGGTTCACCATTTCCACAACTGGGAATACTAACTTCAAAGAACTCACACTGACACTCTTTAGTAACTGGGGATAGCTACCGATAGCTACTGAGGAAAACAAAACCGCTATCCTCTTCCTGGTTGCGCAGTGGCTGACGCAACTTCCTTTGTGGTGTAAATCGAGCCTTAATTTTCTCGGGAGATTGTATCCCATGGCAGACAGAGTGAATCTAAACACCATGGAGGAGCTGACAATATTGGTAACTTAACAGATATTTTGCCAGATATTTAACACTCTATTGTTCTAAAACTGGGTCCAGTGAGTGACCCTGACCCGGGGAACCCAATGTCTGGTTGTTATTGGTGGTAAAGGTAAAATTGTGGTTACTGTACTTAGTGTTACTGTAACGTGAGGCATTCTCTGGCACAAAAATTTCCTTCTGGATAAATAAAGTTCTGTTGAATTGAATTGAATTGAATTGACCTGAACTAAATATCAAAGGGGCTCTCACGCCTCTCTGCGTGGTAACTCACTGCCTCCAGTCATTTCAGTGAGGGGAAGGCAGCAGAGGGAAAGTAGTTTCTAACATGGTAGTAGGGGTATGAAGCAGTTGCCGCCCACCACGAGGTGGTTGCCACCTGCCATATCAAATAGTGGGCATCGAGAAAGCAGAGAGGACAAGATGGAGGAGGTGATAATGTTGGTGACGGCACACCCAGAGTTATGGCGCTAGCAACTTATATGGACAACCAGAAGAAAAACTGGGCTTGGGATACTATTTTCCACCAATACAGATGATTGGTCAATTGTCCAAATATGCAGTGCTGGCCCGGGGCATAGGCGGTATAGGCGAATGTTAAGGGTGCTGTCATCCATGGGGGGCGTCACAAATGGGGGTAGAAAAAAATCAAAATGTTTATCTTTTACTATTTGTCACTAATCCTATCACTACAATTAGTTTGAACAAGTACAGAAGGCTACAACAACATAACTGCATAGAAAAGCTTACTGAATAACAGACCTTTTTTTCTGGGTTCCTCACCAGCTTGTTATACACACTGAGGGAGATGGGTAAGCTATCTGACGTCATGTGAACCTCCCAAATGCAAGGGTGAGGCTCGCCTAGGGCACCAAATGTGCTGGGGCTGCCACTGCAAATATGCAGAAATCTTTGGTAATTTCAGTGATTTCTGTGCTAAATTATGCACCTACAAGCTAGCTTGCACTCCTGCCAGTGTTCAAAGAAGCACCCTCCTTGCATTGCAGCTGTAGACCATAGCGACAGTTGCTACTTTTAAAAACATTTCGCCTTTGAAGGGAATGCTTGCGCAGGCAGGCAGTCATCAGGGTGGTTACTGCCTGGCAACGTGAAAGCAGCTTAAAAAGATAGCTCCGTTCTCTGGTATGCCTCATTCATGAGGGAAATTCACTGCACTAATGTTACTGCTGCAGAATGACCAGGAGGGTGAAGTGATGTACAAACAGGTCCAGTTACAGTTTTTCTTGATTGCTTTGACCTGCTTATAGAAACTGGGATCCACTCGGTTTTCATCATCACTGTCTCAGCAGAGCACAAGACACCTCTTGCAAATGTGTTAACCCTTTCTCATTGGATTGACACATTTTCCCTGCCCTTTTGCAGAACAGTTAACACGGATGTCATTCAAGCAGTCCAAACTCCATTGTTTTAGCTATGGTAACCAAACAGAAACGATCTGTTCCTAACTATTAGAAACTACCTGCATCAGTATGAAATCACTGAAGCACCTGTTTGACACTCCTTCACACAAATCTTCAATTAGCAATCAGTCTGCAGGCCTTAAAAGGTGCAGTGCCTGTGTTGTTCTTTGCCAACATGGATGGAGTCCGAGTGCGAGGTGGAGGTATAGTTGGAAGGGCTCAGGTTTCTGATGAAATCCGGGCAACTGTTATTGATCACGTTATCAATCATGGCCTTTCACTTAGAGAGGCTGGACAAAGAGTCCAACCTGTTCTAAACAGAAACACTGTCGCATCCATTGTCAGAATTTTTCTACAGGAAAACAGGTAATGTAGCTGTACAGTATATAAAGAAATATCTTCAGTGGTATACTTTATGTAATTGTTTCCTCATTCCCATTACATGTATTCTTTATAGAATCCAAAGGCTACCATTCTCTGGTGGTAGAGGGAGAATTTTTAGTGCTGAGCAGGAGGCAGCCGTTGTGAACATGGTTGTGGCAAACAATGCCATAAGGCTGCGTGAAATCAGGGCAGCAGTGATCGCAGATCAGGGCATGTTTCGGAACATCAACAATGTTAGCGTGACCACTATTGACCGCATCCTAAGAAGGAACCATATGGCCATGAAGCAGCTCTATACAGTTCCATTTCAAAGGAACTCTGACGTTGTGAAGGAGGCCAGATGCCAATATGTGGAGGTAAGGAAACATTTCTACAGTATACTGTAATGCCTTGTCATATCATGCAGTTAGAGTCAACTGGAGTCACTTTTCACTGTCATTTTGCCTTTTTTTACTTGGAGAATAATGGAGCTTGAAGCTGAGGGGGCACATCATGTCTTCATTTATGTTGATGAAGCCGGCTTCAATCTCTGTAAAGTGAGGAGACGTGGAAGGAACCTCATTGGGCACAGGGCCACTATCAAAGTTCCAGGACAGAGGGGCGCCAACATAACCATGTGTGCTGCCATCTCCAATGATGGTGTCCTATGCCATATCCCCACTATTGGCCCATACAACACCGAGTGCCTCATAACATTCCTGAATGCACTTCATGACAGGCTGATCCCACCTGAGGAGAGGTGGAGGAGGCCTGGCATGCCACTCTTCATCATTATCTGGGACAATGTGGCGTTCCACCACTCTCGCCTTGTCAATGAGTGGTTTGCAGTACACCCTCGAATGATGATACAGTTTCTTCCAGCATATTCCCCATTTTTGAATCCCATAGAGGAGTTCTTCAGTGCTTGGAGGTGGAAGGTTTATGATCACCATCTCTTTGAGCAGATGCCCTTCCTGAATGCAATGACTGCTGCTGCCCAAGAAATAGGTGCAGAGGAATGTCAAGGTTGGATAAGGCATGCAAGAAGATTTTTCCCTCAGTGCATTACAAAAGAGGATATTGAATGTAATGTGGATGAGGCCATGTGGCCCCATCGTCAAGACAGAAGAGACTGAGTATCAATAGTGGCTACTTCTTATACTCTACAGTAAAAGATTTTATTTTGGTTTACATGTATTTTGTGTAATATTTACAGTATTTCAGTTTTCAGCCACAGTTTGAGAAAAAGAATCAATGGAATCAATAAAATTTGCATCAAAGCATTTCTGATTCTGGATCCAATTTGTTGCAAGAAGGCATATTTGACAACAAATGGCACTGGCATGAAAGCTACGTACAATAATAGGCTACAATGACAAGCAATGGTGCACTGATTCACAGTGCTGTATTTTGTATTTTGTTGTCCACTGTGTAATGGTTGATTGGAAGAGCTCATACACTTGTTTGCAAGTTGTGTTGTTTGAAGGCAAAATTTGCTTTTGTTGCATATTTTAAATGTTTTGGTACGGTTAAAGCCTTTTGCAAACAAAATGCGTCATTTTGACCATGAGTGCCACTGTTTCTCCCTGTGTGTTAACTGTTTTGAAAATGTGGAGTTTGAGTTGACTGCTGCATCAAAGCAATCAAGAAAAACTGTAATGTGAAACACAATTTTAAATGCACCCAAAAAGAGAAACCCAACTGCAGTCAGCTAATTGTTGACTGTGGCTAGCTAAGGTTATACAGTAGTACTAAAATGAAGAGAGCAAGAAGTGTTTCGTACGCAGCAAAGGTTCCAAGGTGTTTCGGTTATATGGCGGGCACTGTATCCACTTGGCTATTAAGACACTCCAAAAGCACTTTGTTTGAGATAAGAAATTTGGTTAAGCTTAGTGCAAAGTTGGGTATTTGGTTTAAGGTCAGTAAACAAATTGTGTCTCCTGCTTTTTTCTGACATTTTCTGTATTAAGTCCTGACTGCAATCTTTCCCTACCCTTAAGCAAAAAGTGCATACATATAAAAAAAAGTTTAGGTATGCTTTAGTTGCCATGAGCAGATATTGAATAGCAAGACTGGATATTTTTGCTGGAAATGAATTAAATATGTTGTTAATTAACATTTTTTACTGATAAAATAAGTCTGAATATTTTCCCACCACTTGCTAGATATGTTAATGAAAAATGTTTTCTCGTTATGCTGATAAAAGGAAAATGTAACCCAGGCAGGATTAATGCATTTGCTGTTGAAAATAAGTGGTTTACAAAGGTAACTTCTCGAAGGCTGGGGCCACAGAGGCAGACGCACAGATACATGGGGTATAGCTGAGAACACATTCAAGGCTGGTTTCAAAGTGAATTATTATGTTAAAATGTCTCACAGCCAGCTCTTACACAGTTTATGTCCAAGAGTATTTTTCCATAAAGTTTCGGGGGACCATTTCTTTTCAAGCCACTGCCTCTCAAATATCTGTGCATGCCCCTGGGTTTCTGGGGAGCATCAGTTTGTTGAGCATTGATGAAGAAGAATGGGGAGATCTCTGTGCCTCAGTGGTTTCAATGACATAGCTCTCGCACTAGGTGGATGGTGCTTAGTGTTCTACTCTGCCTATTTTCCTCTAGTGTTTGATAGCTGTACTCAGCTCTCCAAAGTGGCACTGTAAAGACTGACAAAAGACCAAATCTGGAGGTCAGCAGTGAAGGAGACAGAACTTTTAAAACAAAAATACTGACGCATGACTTACAACACCAAAACAAAGTACAAAGCACATCATAAAATTCTGTTCAATGAGATGTTTCATTTGTTTTGTGCAAAAATCTGAACAAACATAAACACAAATACTGTTAAATATTTACCACTACTTCATACAAAGTAATTCTTTCTATCACTTTTTACACTTTGTCCCCAATAATGTCTTAGTATTATTCATCATATCATATATGTAATATGTTCTTTTGTAAATACTCGACAGTGAGTTTATTACATTTCTCTCATATGATATGAGTGTAATATAATCTGATAGGGACTGTCTGTCTGTGCACATCCTGTCCAGAGTGTCTACAGATAACAGAGAAGAGATTTGTCTGTCAGTCACAGGTGCTCCTGCAGTCTGCAGCAGCCAAGGCTGAACAGAGTAGGTAACACATTTTTCATAAACCACCCACATCAGGATCACCACATCCTGCTCCAGGTTACTGGTCTGCTAGCAAAAGGCCAATGAAAATGAATAGAAGAACACATTTACACTTTGCAATAGTTTAGCCCTGTAGCCAGTGGTGTAGTGGTAATTGATGAGGTGGGTGTACTACTAGGTAGATAGGTAGGTTACTGATGAGGAAGTGAGCATACTCTCCTATATATTACAATAGCTTTTTAGCTGATAGGTGGGTATACTGTAACTGGATAGAAAAAGAAGTGGGTATACCCTGTATACCTGAGTATACCCTCCACTACATCACTGCCTGTAGCATAGTAACCAACTTACCATACAACTTCAATTACACACCCAGTACCTTTTACTAGTCCAGTGTGGCTACACATTTTAAAAAATACAGGCCTGTCTCTATTAGACGACTGGTGTGGTTGCCAAGCAGTTCATTTTTTAATAGAAGTTCTTTGGATGTATAAAAGCTGGTTGTTGGCTACCTCACATTATGTGTCCATTCCTTGATTACCCTGTAAATTATTCATATTCCTTTTGTTGTAAGGGTCCTCAGATCAAAAGAATCAAATGGATTTTTCATAAAAATCAATCCAAGATATAGTTTTATATAATTTAAGTATAACATCCAACATTGTTTTAACAGAAAACAGTGGTGTTGTGTGGGTATGCCAGGTGTCGTAATCTTTGAGTGTTGTAACTCATTATCAATCAGTCAAACTTTATTTGTATAGCACTTTTCATACATTAAAAATGCATGCATATCTCTCTCAAACTAATTTAAATAAACAATTTGATAGTATTTCCCATCTTTGCTGAGCAACAGTTTTGTGTGTAAGGAATTAACGACCTGTCCCAAATACAGGGCTGTTGATTTCAGTGATTTAAGCAAATAATAGCCCAGGCTATTGATTGAGGTTTTATGATACATAACAGATTAATTTATGTCAAAGTTAATTATAAAATTACAGTAGAAAAGCACTCAGAGAGTGCAGACCTCCGCCAAGTAGGTGATATTCCCTCCCCCTCTGCATCAGATTTTGCAGCCTGCATCACAATTAGGTTATTTGCATCACTATCATTATTATTAGGTTATATATGCCTTCACCATGGAGACACTGTGGTGTATTTATTTTGTACCAACACAGAATATAATATGTTTTTTTGTAGTTTTCACTTCACTTCAACACAGAACATTAATTTGAACTTTAGAATTACAACAATATTTAGCAAGTAGAAGAAGACGTGCTTTCCGGCCACCAGATGGCGCTATTTTCACCGTCTTTAGAAATTGGAATTGCTGCTGAGGCTGTCAGACATTAGACTTTTTTATTATTTTGTCCACTTTGCTTAAACCGATCTCCACCAAAATTTTATCATCTATTCCTTGTCCCATTATCCACATTTCCTGAAAATTTCATCAAAATCCGTTCATAATTTTTTGAGTTATTTTGCAGACAAACAAACAGACAAACAGACCAACATCGGCGAAAGCATAACCTCCTTGGCGGAGGTAACTAAGAATTTTTGAAAAATCTTTTTATTCAACATTTCAGAAAAACATTTAAAGGACTTAATCACCATGTCCACCAAAACAGTGAAGCAAAACAAAGGGGTACCAGATAGACAGCACTGTAGAAACACCACAATGCCACCAGACTGCAGGGATACAGAAACAGAAGCATACTGCATGACATTACATCTTGCCTTAGAGTATCCACCTTATTTTTCACGGAAACACGGAGGCAAAACAGAACGCAGCCAGCTTCCGTTTTTTTGTGCGACACTTCCGGTCCAGCACTCTTACCACTGTGTAAATGGGAATCGCCTTGTTGTTTACCTTGCTGAGTTTAGCTATATATATATGTATATATCACATTTTTCACGTCACTATATCACCATTTAGACTAATCTGATGTTTGTAAAGTCTATAAACACAATGACTGAACAAACATTAGTATTTTCTGTGTGTAATTAATAACATGGTTATCGTAGATTAGCTGGGCTAACCGTTAGCTGTTAGCCGTTAGCCGTTAGCCGTGTCTGTAATAACTCACTAAACTCACAAAGTGGCCTGTGAAAAAAATATTTTCTCCAGCAGATGTCTTAGTTACAACATGATTGAGCTAATTGGAGTAGTTTCATGTCGTATCCGACAATGGGAGGCTTTTAACGGATGACGATCCTGATGTTAGCTTTGCTGCTAGTGTTAACGTTAGCTGTCCCTGTCAGCTGCAGCCACTGATGCTTTCTAGACTTCGTGATTTCCCAAAACTGAATAAATACCACACATAGCAACACAAAACTGCTTTGCTAGCTCAATCATGTTGTAACGGCTGGATGGTTGATGCGTATATGCAGATTCGGGTGCTATCAGAGCCGATCCGCACATCACTATGGCTTAATGATCAACTCAGTCAATTAAAACAACCCGTCCTGTGTTAGGAGTGTATGTCGCTGACAGAAAGAAAGAAAGAAAAGGGAAAAAAGACAGAAAAGCACACGTTTGGCTGGCATGCAGAAGCACCGTCTGTGTGTCTGTGTGTCGAGGGTGCGAGCCGCAGCTTCAGCTACTCACGTAGAGAGGCTTAGCCCGGTGTGTTTTTTCGCTGATTGGGTTCTGCAGGTTCTCTGCTGGTACACTGGAGACGGGGATCAAGCAGTTTGTCTCACTCGGGATAGATTGTGCTTTTTTGGTTCATAGTTTATGATTGACGTGCGATTTATTCGCATTTAGAGGGAATAAATTTCCGTTATAACGGAAACATGGGCACAGTTATCTATACAAAATACACAGACTAACTAACTAACTAACTAACTGATTGACTAACATAAACAACTGAAAATTGAAAAAAAAATTAGCTTGTACTGTTAGCTCTGGTAAGGGAAAGCATGAGGGAAAGTGGCTGACTGGCTGACTCACGCACAAAAAAATGGAAGTTGATCACTATTTACTTCTGTGTTTGAAAATAAGGTGGATAGAAGTAGTGTGTTTTAATGAGTATAAAACCATAAATTCAAATTCATGTTACCAAACAAAAAAAAAAAAAAAAGAAAAGAAAGGGTGTGATCTTAGAGGCTAGCATCGGTGCTCCTCAGCCCCTCCCCCATAAAACTAAGCAGCAAAATGACATAAAATGTAAAGGGTCCCTCTGTACAGGGAATGAAACGCGGCTGTGACACTGACAATGGCACCGCAGCTCTGTTAAAGAGTAGCATTATAAAGACAAAACAGAAGACAAAGTCTGCAGATCAATAGTATCTGGCAGAGAGCACAGTCACCGTATGGATTTCATATTTGTTCCTCTACGCTACAACATAGATTATAGCACAATGGAGCAAGGGAAAAAAACTGCCATCTCAAAGGTTAGAAAAGGAATGCTATCAAATGTGATATAAGTAAAAACCATACCAACGACGACATCATTACATTAAATCTACAAAAAAGTAGAGGATCTATCTATATGAGCAGCTATTGCTTTTCAGTACGTCTTTTCATTAGACTTGAAACACACGCTCTGCGTCCCCTGATAAACATGAACTGATTATATTTAGCCCAGACAACAACTCATTCATCCTAAGCAGCAATATTATGATGACAAGCTAAAAGCCTGAGGATCAATATTCTTCGAGAGGGAGAGCGCTTTCACTATTTTATAACATAGACAAAAATGAGATGGCATACAGGAGTGCTTTTTAAGCAGTGACCGAATGATTTTAGCCAAGGACGCTAAACCAGTGACCTCAGGAGAACCAAATGGCTGTTGTCTGTCTGGTTTGATCAAATAAATGTATGATATGAAAATGCCAACGAGCAATGTTCAGCTGTTGAGATGTTAATATTAACACCGCTTTATAAAGACAAGATGAAAGATAAAGCTTGACAATCAATAGTCTGGCAGGGGAGTTCAGCCACCTTATGGATTTCATATCTGATCCTCTCCACCAGAACATAGTTTACAAGATAACTGAGCTGCAATAGCTTCATAAACAGGGCAGTGATTATTGAGAGTGATAGTGTATTGTGCGCTGTGCTGTGTGTGTCTGGTTGCCCGTGAATGAGGCCATTCATCCCTCTGTCTGCCTCCTTCTTCTGTCTGCCTATCGTCCCTCTTTCACGAAACTGCCTCAAGCAGAGAGGGAAAGGGGGCTTCAGTTGCACTCACTGAGGGGAGGGAAGAAGAAACGGAGAGGGAGACAGAAAAAGAGCAAGAGAGGAAGAGAGTAGTTCCAAAACCCACAAGGGGCTCCGACAGTGACAAGAGTACGTCTGCCAAGAGATACTGCAGAGAGAATGTAGAGGTAAGGAAAGAAAGCAGAGGAAATTGGATGCTGAAGGTATATATATATATACGCCAGCGAAGGAAAAGAAAAGGCTGAAAAATTAGTCCTCAAATGCTCTCAAGGCTGTTTGTGTGTGTGCCTGTGTTACAGCAGCACATACACACCCATTCAAGTCACACATGCACAGAGCTGCCTCAAAGGCCATCCAGGATATGTCTTTTTATTTCTGCTAACTGTGTCTGAATAAAGGGCTGAGTAAGGGTCAGAGGTGGGGGCAGCAGGAGGAAAGGCTCCTGGGTAAAACTGCCACACTCCACCGTCACTTCTTTATTCTCTTTGATTACATCTTCCCCTGACTTCTCCTCCAGGTCCTGTCCCTCAGGGTGCATGAATAAAGCTTCTAAGAATAAGAGCACTGATTAGGGAAAATGAGGGCAGGTACCCATGAGGGGGGGACAGCTATCACTGTGGCCTTTGGTGTTGGTTGGTCATTTTTACATTTGGCTGTGACGGTTTGAAGGGAGAATTTCAATAACAATCTAAAAGTAACATTAAAGAGGAAGTTGGAAGAAACACAATGGCTTCTGCATTGTGTTGCTCATATGGGTAAATGTTTGGAATACAAAAGGGATGACGCTGGCATTGATCCTCACTCAGGTTTCCAACTGGCGTACAGATGATTTCTTTCTTCTTTTTTTTTAATCATCCTTAGCATAGCGTTCTTTAACAACTCATTTACTCCTTTCTCTGATTGTTTCTCCTCTATTGATTAATTTACTGTAAGAAAACCAAAGATCTTAAGAGTGTTCAGAGATGAGTATAACTGGTGTTGCTACTATTACAGCTTTACTGTTTTCTTTTTTTTTTGGCTTTCTTTATAGAGATACAAGTGGCCGAAATGAGTTTCCTCAGAAGGGTAGCTGGGCTCAGCCTTGGAAATAGGATATGGAGCTCAGAGTAGAGTCGTTGCTCCTTTGCATCGAAAGGGGTCAGTTGAGGTGGTTCAGGCATCTGATCAGGATGGATGGATGGATGGATGGATGTTTGCTTTTAAATACTCACTTTATTATGATTATCAAGACTATCATGACACGCAAAATTCAGATGGAAGGCAGGAAGTGATAAACGCATACAGTTCGTGAACTGGAAATAGAAGAACATGACTACATAAAAGGGTTGGATTGACCTGCAACATCATCTGAAATTTGAAACTCATGTTGGATGTGATCCATACAAAACAATGAAGTGATTCTTCCCACAACTTGACAGATTTGCCTGGTGTGAACACGATCATCGTTACAAATTACCTCGTCCTCCAGACCTAACATTACTATTGTTACACAGTGAGCTGATGAAAGCATACAAGAGTCTAGTAGGCAATAATATGTGTGTTTGGTGAAACGCCTTTAAAGATCTGAGGCATGGCTAAAAACATGTAGAAGCTGTCACAACCCATCCTAATTACATCCAACTAGAGGCATGTTTAACACACTGCTTTAACGTTAATGTTTAACATTAGTTGAGTCCACCCCTCCTGACTAAAGATGAAGGTTTTTAATCCACATCTGCTTCTGTTTCTCAGAGAGTTTTGTGTTTAACTTCTCTCCTTTACGTCCTACTGTTTTCAGGACTTAAAGTGACCCTTGCTTTTCCCAATTTGATCAACTGGAACAACCGTAAACAGCCATATACAAAGAAGCTATTGTTTTAAACAGTGTCCTCTGACTGTTCACTAAATGTGTGCAGATGACAGAAGAGGAGATGATTAAAATGTAAAAAATGATATCAGTAAAAAATATGTTTGTTTGTGTTTTACTTCGTGGGTAGTTTATGGGTTTACCTGTTGTTTGCTCCCATGTGATAGAGGCAACCTGTTAAATGTTTACTGGGAAAGACACCTGCCCTCTCATATTGGGTAATATCATAAAAGACAGGTGTAGAACTGACTGTCTTTTATTTCCTTTTTGTATGACCAGTGAGACCTTAAGAAATGCGGAACCTCTAGCAAAATAAGAACATAATTTAAGGAGAAGTTATACCTAAAAAAACGCTGCCCGAATGGGTGGCAGGACTGTGAAATTGACATTTCATAAATAGTCAATTTTCGCTAATTTTTAATACCCTGATGTGGTGTGAAGCCCTGCACATTAGGGAAATCATGGGCCTCCAAAATTACTTCTTAATATTAAGTTTGTGGCATTTCTCCGCATTAGTCAACAGTGAAAATAGAGAGTGACAGGAAAATGGGGAGCAAGGCAATTACATGCAAATGCAACTGAACACTGATGGTTCCTTCGATGCTGGTAACTGGTACTATCCCCGTCCAATAAGCCATGGATATGACCATTCAGCAATTCTGTTTCCTTTTCTGTAAAGTCATGAGGAAACGAACAAATTTTGGTGACATCTCATTAGTGTCTCAAGTTCATATCTCTTAGCTCAGCACATTACTTGGAACGTCAGGCTTGTCTGGCACAGACAATCACACACACAGTGACATACTTGGGCCCAGTTGTTGCTCTCCTGTCAAAACGACCAAGAGGCATCACCCGCAAAACTGCTGAAGTCAAGGATTCTAGAGATTTCCTGGAAGCGGAGCCTACCATAACCTGTTGTGGTCTTTAAACATACAGTAGGCAATTGTCTTGAGCAGCAAGTATAATGCCTCAACCAAGTATCTACTGCATGTTGTGTGTCCTTGAATAAGAGCTTTAACACAGCACCTAAAGATACCATTTGCTTAAAGAAGTTTTCACTACTGGAAAGATGGTCTTTTGTGCAGTAGAAAGACATTAATACTTTTACAACTGGTGCTACATGACCACAGAAAACAGAGAAAACGGGCTGTAGCATTCACTTTTGCTCAAGAGGTAGAAAACCTACAACTAGCAGAATGCACTCCGCCACACCAGACCAATAAATGCTCCCACTGGTGGGTAAAGCAATGCGAACTTTGCCGTTTTGACACAAGAAACAATATGGTGGCTAACAAACAATTTTGAGTTACAAGATGGGCTATCTGGGCGCTGGTGACATGGAGTATAGCTTACCACAGTTCATCTATTAGCCACAGTGTTATGATACAGAGCTGGTTGAAAATCAGCAAAGTATCCTTTTTAATTATTATGTCTTAACGAAACAATTAATGTCTGAAATATGTCTCTAAAATCCAGCAAAATAGAAATGAATGGGTGGGTGGAGTTGCGGCTGTAGTATCCCACAGTGCTCCATGCTGTAGCACCAAAACAGCATTTGACCACAGCCTGATAACAGCAGGATTATCTCTCGCCTTTTACGCACACTCAAATCAGAATGAATAAGAAAGGGTGTCACTAATCAGGGGGTCTTTAAATGTAGCATTGGCGGCTAAGCTGAGGACGGCTGCCAACCACATTTTAATGACAGTGTTATGGAAATACGCAGTTTGGTCCATGACATCCAGAAAATCGATGTGTCACCATGGCAAAGGATGCTTTCTATTAAACGTTCAAGCAGCAATTGCAATAAGCATTCCAGCCTTCTGAATCCCATGCCCTTTAAGGAATGAAACAATGGTCGTTATCATGGCGACTCTATTAAAAAGAAAAAAAACGTCCCTAGGAGCTGTGCTCACTGAGGCGTGTTATAAATCTTGTGATACTGAACCTGGCGAAAAGCGGCTCACGGCAAAACTGTGGCTCAAAGCATATCTGCTCGCAGCATAATACAGCAGTATGGCATGCATTCAGACACACACACACACACACTTGGAGGGGAATATATAATACTGACAATGCAGAAAGTTTGCCTCAACACTGAGGTCTGCGGCCACAGAGATAAAAGATAAAGGGAGGGAGAGGCAGGGTGATGATAAGAGAGAAAGAGAGGAGGAAACTACATGTCACCTGTCATAGTGCTGTGCTGTGTACCCCCTAGGACATAGGCCTTTAAACAGGGCTAATCTGTGTGTGCATATGTGTGTGTGCGTGTCTCTGTGTGTGTGTGTGTGTGAGAGAGAGAGAGATGTGACAGAGAGCCTTTTTACTCCAGTCATCTTTAAGCACTACTAACAGTAGCTAAAGCCCTGCGGGCCTGACCGGTACGAACACAGTCATTCGTCACACACACACACCCACACACACACACACACACACACACACACACACACACACACACACACACATACACACGGCTGATATCAAAACCATTCATCACAGCAGACAGGGGGAGAAGGGGAAGAAAGTGAGGAGGGGAGGAGAAACTCACTCGATATGCTAGACTCATACTGTATATAAGTACGGCACTTTCATCTCCCTCTGAGGGAGCGATCACACGGACAAACCTGCAGAAACCACTGATTTCCTACGCTATGGCACACTTGGCGTGCACTCCTCTCTTGTGATGTGCTTTTATATTCTCCGTGCAGTTTTGTAGCCATGCATAAAACCTTCAAATATTCTCAGCTTGTCAGTTTCACACGCGGGCCCGACAGCCTCAGGTGCACGGAGCCATTTCTCCAAACACGGTTTACCTATAGGCATTTTTGAAGTGGATACTTCTGTTGTGAAATGTCTCTGTGTGATCCTTGAGAGTGCCGAAACATGATGAGTGTTCTGTACTGCAGTCCTACAGAGAGATAACTAGGGCATAAGTAGATACATTATTACAGAAGTGTGCATGTAGCGATGACTGCTGGGACTATAGAAAATATTAGTTAACACCAAATGGTCTTTTTATTCTTCATGTTGTATCAAACTAATGAATAAATGGCATCATGTGAATGAAAACACTTTGAAACAACCAACAAGTTCTCAAAGTTTAATGGTGAAATATGTCATGTGTTACTGCCTTTCAGACCAACATATAGGAGCACTTTCTAATCTGGAAAGATCATTTTTCTGTGTCTGTGGTTTAGGCACAAGCACAGCTTAATAGGTTTAGGATGGTTTGGGTTAAAGGTTAGAAAAACATGTTGTGGCTCTCTAATATCGTCACCTGATTTCCTCCTTGCTTGTTTTGAGCCATTTTCTGAACAGACTGATGCTGTTGTTTTTCTTGGAAGGACAGTCTGGAAAATTCACCTGCAAACTGAGCCAAATTTCTAGTATCTCTACTTTAAATACATGAGTGAGGATTTGGATTAGCGTCCAGAGCCAAAGGTAGCGCTACATCTGGTGCTTTCCACAGTAAAACAATAGCCCAGCTTTAGCCAAATAAATAACTCAGAGACAATGAAGGTTATGGAGTTTTCAGTACTGGCTTGGAATTGTAAGATCACAAAGTGGTCGCTCTTATCTCAGAAGTTTGTCTTGCAGTGCCATAGAACAAAACACTGACCACCAGAGTTGGAAGTAATGTGTTACAAAGTAATGTGTTACTGTAATTTCACTACTTCTGGCAGTAACTTGTAATGTAACTTACAACTTTTCCAGATTCAATTAATTAATTTTCCATAACCACTTATCCTGTTGGGGCTCTCAGGGGGGCTGGAGCCTATCCCAGCTGACACTGGGCGAGAGGCGGGGTACACCCTGGACCATAGCTGTCAAGTCTCCCGTTTTGGCCGGGAAACTACCGTATTTTACCCCTCTTTCCCGCCGTCCTCCCGTATTAGTATTTTCCCATAAACCTCCCGTATTATAATAACACAGGAATGTTCACAGCATTTCAATGTCAACAAAGGTAGGCCTATCAGATTCTGATCACCTAATTGTAGTTAGTAAGTGGTTGACAAGTGGTTATTTTAGATTTCCTGTACACCTGTCTTAAAATGTAAGGGATACTGGAGCTTGGTTGGGGTGGTGGGATGGCTCGTGACGGGCGCTGGAAAATTTCCCTTATTTTCAAATCCAAAACTTGACAGGTATGGCCCTGGACGGGTCGTCAGACTATCACAGGACTGACACGTAGAGACAGACAACCATTCACACTCACATTCACACCTACGGACAATTTAGAGTCACCAATTAACCTGCACATCTGCCGGAGTACCCCGCTGACACAGGGAGAACGTGCAAACTCTGCTGGGGGACCCTAGGGGTTGAAGCCCCCACCCACGGTGGAACTAGGACCCCTCTTGCTGTGAGGCGACAATGCTAACCACCACACCACCTACTTTTTCAAATTAAATAACCCAATTACAGATACTGAAATTTAAATGTGCTTAGAATTTGTTCATTTTGTCTTGCTCAGCTTTTGTCAGCTGCCTATTCCAAGGATTTTATCCAGGTTATGATCTCATGTAATGTGATGCATGGATCAGGTGAGCGGCACTCCCTCTATTTTGTGTGTGGGAAAGTGGAGAAGGTGGAATATTGCACATAATGTTTCTGTAAGTAATTAATAACTTAGTGTTACTTGGAACACTGCGGGACGACTGGGTGACCCCTCCGCTGCACATCACCTCAACTGACCTTACAGTGGCACAAAAAATGGCGTCACTTAATCAATCAATCAGCATTAGACTGTCACTGCACACCAGGGCCGACAGAGCAGGCACTTGCTCTTCTGGAAATAGGGGCATTATTTTCCCTCCTTGAGATCAAGAACAACAATAAAACAGTGGATTTGTCTTTGCAGGATTTGAATTAGCGTATTTTTAACCTTATGAAAGATAAACCTCAGTGTATTTATGTTTTTGTAAATAACTTCTAACACTTTTATTTCATTAGGCCTATTATGATCAGAAATGACTGTCAAAATAATGTCTGAGAAACTGATGTTATTCCATTTGACTCTGCCAAAGGAGTAAACGCTTTACTTGTGTTACTTAATTTGAAGGATCATCAAAGCTACAATAAACAAGCCTTTCAAAACATTATGTTTTATTGTTTCAATAGCCTACTTAATTTTCATCATAGTGATAAATCTTATAATCGTGCCACACAGTTTCACAGCAACACCAAAATAATAAAGTCATGTGTGCTTTCTCTACTGATACATTTCATATGCAGCAATTAGTAAAGTAATTCAACTACTTTTGAGAGAACCAACTAGTAACTGTATCTTATCACCAATTTTTGGTAGCTTGTACAACACTGCTGACCACTGACTGATGCAGACGGTGCGACAGATTGAGAAGCTGTCAGGGATAAATTTGTTTAACCGTCTCTTAAAGTGCGACTATTGCTGCCTGCTGTTGCTGTATAAAAAATGCAAAATGCCTCCATACCTCTATCACTCTCATTTTTTCACTGTCCTTGTCTCTTCTGCTTTGACGGTAATGTTTATGCGTATAAAATGGTCAGACGTGGGAGAGGGAGAGATATAGAGTGTGAATGCGGTATCTCTGGGCACCACAGAGATGAGACGGAAATACATTCCAGCCAAAAATACATCTGGCCACAACAGTATGTATTTCTATATATATATCAGTTTGTGTTTGTGTGTATTTATATGTGTGTGTTATCCGGTGATGTCCGTGTATCCCTTTCCATCCTTATATCCACAAGGAATAGCAGAATGTTACTTAATGGAGTTTTCCTAAAAAGTAATAAAAATATGTCCTCATCTCTGTGTATATGTGTATCTGGCAAACACACCCACCCACCCACACACCCACACACACACACACACACACACAGGTATTTGTTTGTGTATGTCCTTCCAGCTGAGCAGGCCCACAGTGATTGAGTGTGCTCACAAGATAAACAGAGCAGTAATTTAACAGAGGAAATGACATCCCACCACCCATTTCTCCCGCTGTCTCACTCCTCACCTCGCTATTCCTCATTCTTTCTCCAGTCCATCCATCTCACTCACCCGCTTGTCCCCTCTGTCTCCTCTGCCATCTCCCCTTATCTCCTGGCCTCGCGTCTCTGCCTCTCTTTACCCTACCATTAAATGAGATTTGACTTGTTTTGACATGATTTGGTCAGTTCAATTGAATTCAATTCAAATCTTGTCAATGTCAACTGGCTCGTCTCATCAGAACACAGGGCATGCTCGGGTGGCTGCGGCTCAGGAGGCAGAGACAGTCGGCCATTGACTGCATGGTTGTTGGGTCAATACCCGGCTCTATGTGTCAAAATGTCCTTGAGCATGACACTGAACCCCAAAGTGCCTCTACAGTAATTGCCAAGAACTGCTCGTGTCTGAATGAGACAAAAACTGTAAGTTACTTCATCTGCTAACTTAGAAAAAAGTATTATCAGAGCAGTCTGTTTTACAATTTACACCTGCATGTCTACAATCGGTCTTTGACAGATGAAGTAAAACTCACTATAACGAAGTTTGCACTTTCTTTGTCTGCACTTTCTTTGCATTTGGTTATGTTAAAGCAGTCGTTCCCAACTGGTGGGTCATGGGTCAATTCTCAGCCTTGGTCTAAATATAAACAAGTCCTGCACCCAGCCACTGGTAAAATATCCATGGACTTCATAAAGCTGATGAGGAAATGCCAAAAATTGAAGTTCTTTGAATGGCGGCTTGAGACTGGCACCAGAAGACAGTCAATCTCCACAGACCCCCATGTTAAATGTCCAAATTTACATCAGAAATAAACATGTTTACAGCCTGGCACAAAAAATGGTTTTGGTCTCTTTAACTTATTTCCTGCTTCATGCCAACTGTACAGGGGGTGATTTTTTCATATAACACGCCCGTTTCCATTTTATTAAGGCTTAAAGTTATGCATAATTAAGGGCAGGCTGCTTTGGGTGACAGGCCAACAGTGTCCTCGGCTTCTCAGTCAGATCCAAGCCTCGCTCCTCCGCAGCACCAGCCTCTCACCCAAATATGGTCACTTCTGGCTCCAAAGGCCAAGATGGTGAATGGAATGCCAAACTAGAGGCTTCATAGTGAGAGTCCACAAACCAATGGGTCACGTCATGGTAGCTGTGTCCATTATTTTTACAGTCTATTGCAGTGGTTCCTACCTGGTGGGTCAGAGTCCAAAAGTGGATCACAGGTCCATTCTGAATGGAGCACAAGTGACACAAGTGATGTGTCAAGTTTGTAAAAAAAAGAAGAGTGAATTTCCAGCACAGAGCTTTCATTTTGAAGCAGCGCTTCCTGCTGTAGACTGAATGACTTACGGGCAGCTACTTGACAGAGACAGCAAACTGGCTCGACATCATGGCCAAACGATAGTATAACGCTGGATGTATTTAACTGTGTGGACCTTGAACTAATAACAAAGAAGAAATCTGGACCCCGTGGCTGGACCAGTTGGGAACCACTGGTCTACGGTACACACAGTTCAGTCAAATAACAGTCCCTGGTATCCTTGCTGAGTTTGTTTCAGTATAGTGTTGCTTTGACGATTGAATGGGTTGTATAACTTACTTAGTTGTGCTGTTTACTGTACCACTTATTGTAGCTGTAACTCCAAAATGGCAACTTGGTGATGTTTAAGATAATCCATACATGACGGACTGTACTCACATCAACAGGACTCATTGTAGCTTGTTTAAAAGTCCCTGATACCAATCCATGTTAATGAGTTCCAGTACTACTGTCTGTCTCAAATGCATGTAAAGTATCCACTAAGGAGGTATGGTAACATACTTTAATTCACAGGAGCTAAAGTAAAGAAGGAGGCCAGGTTACTTAATGGGTATTATATGAATTTTAGTGATAAATGTATAAGTAAATAATCTGACAAAAGAAAAGCAAGAGAAATAAAATTGGGAGAAAATAAGTGAGTACAATTATCAGTCATGATGTATATCACCTTATTTTTACAATTAAGTTTTGAAATATGTTTGTATTTCAGAGATTTCCCTTGTGCATTGTTCAAGTCTGTGCCTACACTGTCAAGTAACCAGACATTCCCTTATAACTTTAATTCAATACAATCAACATCAGTTTATCTGATGGAACCTGGTATTCACTATAAAAACACATTTATTGAATCTGATACAAATAGAGTTGTGTATTTTTTCAATGTTCTGTTTGCTCTTCAGCTGCAAATGTCTGCAAGTACACAGTCTGTGCCGAAGCCTCCTTCGCCAGCCTCTTTGACTCCTCGTTTGCAATGAAAAAGATGCTTGCTTCTTAAAGTGCTAAGAGCTGAGCATATTTTTACTCAATGTGCCGGTGTGATTAAAGTTAAAAGCCAATTTTACCCAAAGAGCTTTGTGCTTCCAGTGGTCTCATATCATCTGATAGCAACAGTAAGAACCACGACTAGCACTTTTCCGGAGCATCTGCTGAGTGCTGCAGCTAGCTAAAAAAAAAAAAAAGAGGTGCTTGGTGGACACAAACCCTAAGTGCCTCATATCTCTCTCAGAATGAGCAAAGACAACTATTTAATTAGGAGTACCAAATTGTATTTGTTTGTATTTATTCCAATTCAGTGATATGCCTCCTGCTCTCAGGCATGCCCACAGAAATGGCTGTGCCCCTGAAAAGGTCCAATGAATGGGCCCTTCCCAAATCTGCTTTAGGGCGCGGCCACACATGAGTGAATGCAGATGAGTGACCATCATCTGCTGAGGCGATATTCATGCCGAATGTGGGCAGTGCCAGATGTGACACACATGGAAACCTAGCTTAACAAATGAGTGTTTGCTTGTATGCTTATAACACTGCGTAGTATGATGTTATTGGTTTTCATTTTGTTAGGTTTCATGCCCGTCTCCCTGCTCACTACCAGCCAGGCAGCATTTCTCATCTGGGGCAGTTTGTATTATTAATGGCCAATACGCAATATCAGGTCTTTAAAACACAGCAACAATCAATGTCTCCTCCATCTTGGCTTGCTTGGAAAAATACAGCCAATGACAGTCAAGCAGGGTCAACCATACTTCTTTGCAAATGACTGAGGGTGATTCCATGTAATGCAGATATGCTAATTTAATTTATTCGCTCCTTGTTAAGGCTCTGGCCATATTTTGATGTTCGGCTATGTGTTCTTCGCAGATTTGATTGTGAGAGTGAGTGCTTCTTGTGGGCGAGAATCTTTGTCTCCTAGCTACAGCTGTGGTGCGCTGTAGAGCCCTGCGCAGGACTGTTTTCTTCATCCCGCTCCTGCCCGCTCCCGCTGAATTTCTGACCATTACCGCCCGCAACCGCAACATGTGTGTTACACTCCCGCCCGCTCCCGCAACATGTATGTCCACTCCCACCCGCTCCCGCAAAACTCTGAGAATTTATGCCCGCACAGTAATAGAGATGCATTGATTTTGTGTCTTCTCCCGTCCCGCAGGAGAAAACACGTCATTTTATAGGCTATTAATAAAGAGATTCATGGGGTTGTTTGTTTCGTTTCCCTATAGCCTGCATGTCTTTTGACGCACTGGTCAGGAATAGCGCTCCTATTTCGTTGTTTTCATATAGTTTTTAATGAAATAAAGGCTGGTTCATATTCTATTCTCCTCCTCTGTATTTTATTTATTTTTCTACCTTTATATAATCATGCAGTGATTGAGGTTAAGGTCTCTTTTCTAGGAGAGACCTGAATAAGAAACATTAATGAGATAAAGATAAAGCCTATGCTCAATAACACCGGCATCATCACGCCTCTTTATGTAATTAACAAACAGCAACGAGAGTAGGCTGTGAGTGGCTCAAATAACACTAATAAATAACATAAAATAAACAAAGTTAACGAATGAAACGAATGAATTTAACAAATGAATCACTTGGCCATAATATTGCTGTGGAGGAAGAGAATGTTGCTGACCGACTGCGGTCCCAATCCCGTGCGTCTCTCTTCCAAGATGCGCCCACAGACACTAAAGGCCCGCTCTGAAGGCGCACTGGATGCGGGGATACTGAAGATGAAACGCGCCAGCTTTGAGAGCGCTGGGAAGTAGAGGGCTCAGTGCGCCTTCACACCTTGTTTGAGCTTCTTTTCCACATCATTTGTTAACTCCATCCTGTCGCTAAAGGCTACATCCCGATCCCGCAGTGTTTTTTTAGCCGCCCATTCCCGCCTGCAGCAAAGTTCAAACCGCCCGCTCCTGCAAGATTTGGGTTGGGTCCTGTGGGACCCGGCGGGATCCAATCCCAATGCAGCCCTCTAGTGTGCTGATTGGCTGGTGGTATGGGTTTGGGCCGGGAGTGTCAACTACTGATTGGCTCCCCAACTACCTTCTGCTGCTTAAAATCCTCGACTTCCTAACAGGCTGATGGACAGTCGCCTGACAGAGGCAGCGATCCTTTCCTCGACCTCCAAACCTCTAGTATTGTGTTTGTGTTAAACCTGAAGATTTGGTTTTCCAGTAGTGAGCGTTTGTGGCTTCTGTCGGCCATCTTAGTGAGAATTTCATATTTGTGTTTGTAGAAACACTGTGGGTATTTTACAGACTATTTGTTTCACTAGTTTACTTTTATTATTTTTGACTTAACTTTGAAGCTGTAGGGCTAGGCTGCTGGTTTTTATTTTTGTATTTTTCTCATGTTCTGGACGCATCCTAGGGAGCCAGATTTAGTAAATGTCTTTTCAATTGTGTTTCTTTTCACATGGGTGTAGCTAGTATGTTTGGGGTTTAGATAGTTGTTTTGGCCTTGGTCCACCCTCAGTTATGGTAAATGGTAAATGAACCTGCATTTGTATAGTGCCTTTCTAGTCATCAGACCCACTCAAAGTGCTTTTTACTCTACGAGTCACATTCACCCATTCACACACTGATTCATACACTGGCGGCCGAGACTACCATACAAGGTGCCACCTGCTACTCAGTTTTTTTTAAGTCACTCACACACCGATGGAACAGCCATCGGGAGCAACTTGGGGTTCAGCATCTTGTTCAAGGATAGTTCGGCATGCAGACTGGAGGAGCCGGGGATTGAACCGCTGATCTTCCGATTGGTGGATGACCCGCTCTACCTCTGACCCATTTATGCTTCAGGTTATTGTTAAACCAAGTTAATTTTTCACCATAATAAATAACTTCTTTGAACTGCAATTCCTGAGCTGACTGGTTTGGGGACCAGGGAGGAAACAGCTTTCCACACTTTTATGTTGCACTCCTACTCCCCCAGACGGGGGTGTAACACTCCTTCACTTGCACTGAATGAACGTGAATAGGAAGGAAATATTCGCCATGATAATTTCATATATTTGTCTATTCTATATGAACAGGTCCCTGCATAGTTTCTTCCCCACATTTACAAAACAACAATATAGGGTCTTATAAATTTTACCACTTTAATAGTATGTTTGGTTTTTTACTATATGAATTCAATTATGCACAGTATCTACTTTAATTTAGTTATTAGCTACATATACTGTACAGTGTAAACAGCAGCTCAGGGAGTTGCAGTTTGCACAGCTGCAAGCACAAAACAAAACAGCAAGTAGCACAGACTTTAACAGCCACAAGAAATACAGTCTACACTACAATCAGGGACAAAGGTGGACTCTATAAGGACAGTTTGTGTTTTCTTGCAGAATTGGCTGCACAGATCTTTGAACCTCCCTCTGCAAAACAAATTTAGGATTGAGATACTGTATAACCAGACATAGTGTGTGCTTCACACTGAAATCAAAAGCCAGACATACTGTACGTAATGAGCACATGTGCATTGGCAGTAACTGTGAGGACAATCTGGCAAACATCGTGGGCGCAGTCAAACTCTGTGCAATGTACCAGCAGCTTGACAGACAAATCCTTTCCCAATGTAACTGTGAAACAACAATCAAATGTCAAAAACAGGGACCAAAACAGCATTCTCTCAAAACCAACTGCCAGACTGTGGCTACTGTATGTGTGTCTGCTGAGCTCCCTGCCTGGGTAAACACAGATTGTCTTAGACAGAAGGTTTGGGAATCCAAAACCAACACATTAATCATTAAAGAAAACTTGTGAACAAACTTGTTTGGTAATGACATGTTACTTCCAATGCTAATGTAGTTGTCAAGGAGTAAAATGATCCCCAGACCTGCGGGAGTCGTTCAGGCAAGTTGCTGGCTTAAGAAAACGTTGATTAACATGACAGATGAGGATAATTAGTAGGTGAACACTGAATAATCGGCTGAATTATAGGGGTGAGTAGTTTATGTGCGGTAAATATCCTGCCTGTAATGATATCTCAAGTGGATTCTACCAGTAAATTCAGGTGATGCACTGGTCAAGTGAAACTCAAATCTCTTTGTCCCACAAATTTATAGAACATATGCTCATGATATTTTGTGGTTAGAGAGGACGAAAGGTCTGTCTCTGACAAAATAAGCGTGCAGAACTCTCAGTTTCAGCAGCAACAACAACAACAACAACAACAACAACAACAACAAAAAAGTGGTTTGACTCTTTCACAAAATCTGCAACATTTTAGGAAATACAGGAGTGCAAGTCACCGTTAAGATGTTTTGGTTTAGATCTGACGTTTGAAGCCTGTGTTTCAACAGGTCAGAATGCAGTCAGCGTTGTCAGTGCAAAGTACTGAGTTAAATATTTATGTGGTGTTTTTATTGTCTCTTTGTCAGACTACCACATCACTGCTGGAAGTGGGTAAGATTTAAGCAGCCAGTATTGTGGGTTAGTGTGGGAGACGTAGACCATTTAGTTTGGGGATTACTCTTCTAAACTTCCTGAATTGCCATTGCTCTCTAGTCTCTACAGCAGAGGAACCACCACAAATATGACTTAAAATTACAAAAAGAAGAAAATAGATTTGTTATTTATAATGGACATGTTTTCAAATTTAACCCATATAATCCCACCCGTAACAATAATGACTGCAAAAAAAGTTTTCACATTTAAGGCTGTAAAAATATTACCAAATTATTTATCAATGCATTTCAAGCAAATATTGAAATAAGAAAGAGTCTCAATGAAATATGTGCAGTGTCATATGTTAAGTGTAAGTTGTCACATGACCAGAGCTGTTTACTTCCCAGACAATGCATACAACCTTACAGTTGTTCATCAAGATCAAAAAGATGCTGTCTTCAGTGATTGTGATAGCGATGGGTCACATATAGACTATGAGAAGGAGACAGGCCATTTGCCAGCCAAGCTGCTGAATACATATGCTGAACTTATGCAAACAAATCATGACAAGAAGAACTTTATCAGTAATTATGACCTGATGCTCCAGCCCGTTCTCATTCCGAAGTCGTCAATACCGCCGCTTTGTCAATGATTTTTATGTAAGACACCTGACACCAAACGTCACCTTTTGAAGCAGTGTGTCACGCGACCAGACGTAACCTTTGGTGTTGTCATGATATGCCGCAGGTCAGCCGGACGACACCTATGAGGGTCGTATTATGCACTGCTGCACGCGGTCATGTTGAAACGCTGCTGGTAACGATGTAATATAAGGAGCAGGAAAGTCCGTTTAGGTTGGGTAGGAGGGGTGGTGGATGGGTTCAACAAACCCCTGACTTTCACCTAGGAGCCAAGTGTTCCCTTCCCAAAAGCCAAACCAAGATGTTTTTTTCTAAACCTAACCACATGCTTTTGTCGATGTCATGGTGTTGGTAGCGTGTCCTGGAATGTTAACAGCAAACGCAGATGGATACCTAGCACCTCTGTTCTCCCTGTATATGGTTCCCCCTGACCGTATCATCAGTAATTTCAAAGGCGTTTCTTATCATTGTTATGCAGATGACAACCAACTATACCTGTCATTTAAACCACATAACATAGACGAAATCAACATACTCCATGAATGTCTGTCTGCTATCAAGAACTGGATGGCCAACAACTTCCTCCAACTAAATGCAGACAAGACTGAGGTTCTTATTACTGCGGATGACTCTACGGTCTCTAAGGTGGTCAACCACATGGGGACACTGGCACGTAACATCAGGTCTGACCTCAGGAACCTTGGGGTAATTTTTGACCAAAACATGCTCATGTTAATTCTCTGTCCCGCTCATGCTTCTTCCACCTCAAAAACCTTGCAAAACTCAGGTCCATCGTCTCACACTTATTTCATCCCGGCTTGACAATTGCAATTCAGTGTTCACCTGCCTCAGTAAAACATCTCTGGACCGTTCACAACTTGCCCAACATGCTGCTGCCAGGTTGCTCACTCGGTTCCATAAGTCTTGCCATATCACCCCCATCCTGGCATCCCTGCACTGGCTTCCTGTTCACTTTACATTCCAATTCAAGGTCCTGGTCCTGACATACAGAGCCCTCCTGAAAGTAGCCCCCGCTTACATTTGCGAGCTGCTCAACCCTTTTATCTCCAACCGGTCACTGAGGTCTTCTAACCAGGTGCTCCTGGTTGTGCCTCGGACAAGGCTGAAAACTCGAGGTGACCAAGCTTTTCAATCCGTGGCCCCAGAGTTTTGGAACTCCTTGCCCTTGGACTTGAGATTCTTAGCCTCTGTCCATATTTTTAAGATGCAATTGAAGACACACCTTTTTAGGCAGGCGTTTGGACAATTTTAAGTAATTATATAGATTGTATATAGATTGTTGTTTCGGTTGCACTGTATCTTTTGCTGTTTGTACTTGTTGTGTTTTCTATTTATCTAACTGTATATTTATTGTGAAGCACTTTGTGACTTCGAGCTGTGAAAGGGACACTGCATGTGCCATAACAATTGACTTACAGGCAGAAGTATTGTTTTATCTGTACTCCTGCATTGTTATTGGTTTCACTGAGTGCTACATTGTGCTGCTCAGTTGAATGTGAATGTGGATCAACGGTGAGTGATGTTGTGCGTGTGATTGGTGGCATTCTCCAGAATAGTGTTTACCAAGATTGGCCTGTCACAGTGCTGAGGGTATGTCTGTTGCTATACCAATATGAATGTTGAACAAGGTAATATTTGCTCTTCACAGATAGCTGCAATATGTTTGAAAGAGAGAGGTGTGATTACTGGTTTAAAAATATATTTGACACCTCATAATTAAAGCCTTTAATTTAGTTTAACAGGAAAATGGCAGATTGTGGGTGATGATTTTGTTTAGGCTTTTGACATCTTACTCCAGTTTGTTTACCAAACATTGTGATTGCCTTGATTTTTAATTGGTATACACCTACACAAAGCACGCTGATTAATTAATAGTTAGCATGATGTAATCAGCAGTATCCCTAACGCAAAGCTGCCAGATGTCCGTCCCTGCATTTATCTCCAAGACAATTTGGCTCAGCAAAGCACACCTGAATGACAAAAAAATAAAATGACGGAGTGTGTAAGTGAACAAGACCTTTCTCTCTCCTTGTTCCTGTGAGTGTCCACCGTTCTGCCCTGAGTGTAACTACACTTTCAGTCCCTCCTGGGACTCTCCGCACACAGACACACTGCAGGGTAGCAGCACAGTGAACAGTACTTGTCCTCAGGCAAAAACTCAACCTCTGCTGATGAAAGCTAAACAGACACACACATGCGCACACACACACTTTTACAGTGTATTTGCCATTAAAGTATGCTCATAATTTCCCTCAAGACAGTCCTTTATAACCTTAGATGAACTTACTAAGGCTTCACAGCATCATTGATATATACCGTGCAAACACACACACAAAATTCTAAGACTTGACCTCACAACTTCTTGGTTGTTGGAGTTACACAAGAATTTAGCCTCACCAGACCAAACCGCACATGAAGGACAAACCCAGCCCTTCGCTTTCCTGCAGAAACCGCTTGAAAAATGTTGCTGTTAAAATTCTTGGGCTGCCCACGTAATCATTTAAACTGACCTCTAAAACACAACCGAGAACCTAATCTATTTTGAACGTTGTCCTTGGTTTATGAATGCAGTTTTATGTTGCCCTCTCTCAGTGAAGGGATAATGAATTGGCTCCCAAAGTCCTACATCCCTAAAGGTTGCTGCATGCTCTTCAACCCCGATTCCTTTACAAAATCTCTCGATTTACATTTTGGCCTTTTGCTGAGGCTCTCATCCGGAGAATTACAATGAGTGAGCAGGTAGCGTTTCAATAAAATGGTTGAGCACCTCAGCAACAAGAGACCAGAAACCTAAGGTTATTATTACAGAATTATATGTCAAAATACTGGGGTTACTATGGTGAATTAACCATGCAAAATATGTTTAAATGTCAAAGTAAACCCTGGTGGGGTGATGGTAGAATTTAAGATAGAGACGACTGTGACCAGAGGATGGCTGGTTCAAGTGCGGGGAAGCAATGAGTAATGCTCAAACTTCTCTCAGAAACGACTGTTGAGGTGCCCTTGGACAAGGCACTCAATATTTATTGCTCCACTGAAGATGTTTGGTGGCCAGTGAAAAGGACAGGACAGAGAAGGTTGTGCAAAGAAGGTTCCAATAAATGAATAAGTGGGGACGCCCCAGGACAAATAAATAAACAAATAAATAATAATAATACCATGAGCTGTCAACAAAGTGGATACAAAGACAGATGAGGTAACGCTGACAAAATAACCCTGAGCAGCAGTGATGGATATAGTACACACTCCAGAGGCAGATGATCCAGTGTTCATGAACTTAAAGTTAGATTAAAGTGAGATCGTAAAACACTCTGTGTAGGATTTAGAGGCATCTGTTGTGCAGTGTACTTCTGGGGACATTGTGGTCAAGAAATAATGTTATCCTCTGCGTAATGTTGTAAAGTTAGCTCACAGCACTAAGTAAGATACAATCTCTGGGTTTTGTGTGGGCAAAAAATATTGCCGCACATTTCTGATACACCATTAGCGTAGTAAGAAGGCTCAGAGGGCTAACTTGACTTGTTTACTATATTCTGTAAGCGCTGTCACCCTGAACCCCATTCAAAAATCTAGCAGTTCAATAAAGTGTTCCTTGATAGTCTATGTTAAAAAGAGGGACAAATAGGGAAATGCTTGTATTGAACAATCAAATCTGATTCGACTTACAAAATTTGGAACTGGGTACAGCCCAAGAAGACACACAGCACCAGCAGTGGTCAGAACTCTCGCCCCCTTAAGCCTCCTACAGACTGTGTGATTTTAGCAATCTTATAAGTTCAGTGCAGGTACACTGTGCGACCTGGATCTAATAAACCTGGGTGTGACATCAAGTTTGATGAATGCAGACTGTACGATGACAGTGCCTACTGAATTGCAGGCTACGACATACGTTTTTTGACATCAATACGCAAGAACAAAACGTCATCAGCATGCGTCATCCATCTACGCGGCATGAATCGAGCTCTTACAATCGTGGCATTTTTGGGTCTAGAAAAAAGTCCGAAGAAGAGCAGGAGGAGGAGAATGTGGAAGTGGTCATGGCTGAAGAAAAGAGGCCAACTTGGCATGCCAATTTTGCAACGAGAGCTCGAAGTAAGTGTTTATTAGCATCTACTAGCATTTAGCATTCACTAGCATTCAATGTTAGCATCTACTATGATCTGTCGCTTCCCACAGACATACACTAAAAGTCTGCTTGTTGTATTGCTTAGATGGATGATCAAACTGGCCTGCATGAATGTTGGACACTTCAATCATCTGCTCAAACTGGTGGCTCCGGAAAGACTCTCCATTATACCCAGATATTTAGCAACAGCTAATTATTCATGATTACCATTCTTCCATTCTCTCCATGTTGCACTATGTCCTAAACAATTATTACCTTACAGCAAGAGGGTTTTGGGTTTGAACACACTGCCTGGCTTGTGCCCTTCTGTATGAAGTTTGCATGTTCCTGTGTGAGCGTGGGTTCTCTCCGGATTCTCCAGTTTCCCCCACGGTCCAAAGACATGCAGGTAAGGTAAGTTGCTGGCTCTTAATTGCCCTTAGGTGTAAAAGTGAGTGTGAATAGTGGTCTGTCTTTATCTGTCAGCCTTTTGACAGTCTGGCGACCTGTTCAGGGTGCACCCCACCTCTCAATGTCAGCTGTCAGCTGGGATCGGCTCCAGCCCCCCTGCGACCCTGAATAGGATAATTGGTTACAGATAATGGAATGTCCTATGCGCCAGAATGTCCTTCTTTGAAAACCATGAAACAGATTTCTCCCTGAAAGAGACATTGTGTGAAAAGAAAAGTTGAGAAGGTTTTTTTTTCTTCTTCTTTCTTTTTTATGTTTAGATTTTGCAGAGGTTTTTAATGAGCAGTACAGCCGAAGTGAACACATGCATGTGAAACAAACACATACACATCCAAGCAAAGACATAAATGGGTACTTTTTAGCCCCATGAGTTCAGTTAACATAATCCCATTACAAGTAATTGGTTTGGGAAGTTGGGCCAAACCTGAAGAGGACGAGTGTACTGTAAAAATGCTGTATGTCAGCAGAATGCGTCTCACTATTGATCAAGTCTGTTGAACAAGGACTTTGTCATTACTGTTCTGGTTTACAAAGCTAAGGGTCACTTTTTATTTATGCATAACAAACATACTCAAACCAGCATTAACAACTTTGTTTTTGCATTTTTGTATGCAGTACCCATATCTATTTGCATCTTAATTGCAAAGCTAAAATTAAGTTATTGTTCATGTCTACCAGATAAACAGAGTCTCTACGTTCTGCAGTAAACATTCGCGGCCTGGTTTAGGTCAGCCACACGTTTCCCTGTAGCAGCAACCGTGCTTTTTACATACACCGCTGGGCTTATACACTATACACATATCATCGCACATGCAGATAAACATTCAGAGCCTTATCTGAACATCAGGCTTTCAGGGGTTCGGCTTAATAATGATTCATTCTCTCTCGATCTTGAGGCTAAGCTGTTCGCATGCAGATAACAAGCAAACAAACAGGGCAGATAATTGCACAGGCAAAATGAAACATGGAGAAGAATGTGCAAAGACATGCAGGATATGAACAACTGCTTAGATGGATGGTTGGATGAGCACAAATGCAGGGACACACAAACACAGAGTCAGTGAACGCTGTAGTTTGCCGCCTATAATCTGCCCAGGAGAAAATATGCCTTCTTGGAGCAATTAGTAACGAAAGACATGCTTCCCAAGCTTAATGTGTAGTTAGTGTCATGTGTGTCTATTTTATATCTCTTTCTCCCATCTCTCATTTTCCCTCGGTTGGCAGCGTTGTATATGGCATCCACAGCAGGCAATCACGCAGAAAGTCCAGGCAGCTCAAAACGCAGAAGTCTTCTCATGAAAAATAGATTTGATCTATAAAAAAAGCTACAATCCATACCCTCCAGTCTTTTAGAGTTGTTTCTACAACACTGGAAGTGATCTGGAGGAGTACACAGAGTAATGACATTCAGTATCTCTTATAAGGGCAAATTATATTGTTGATTGTTGATGTATATCGTCCTGTAGAGATTAGTAGGAAAAGGGGACTCGACGTGCATTTTTCACCCCAATAAAAAAGAATAAATACTATGATGTCATGCAAAAAAAAGCACAAATTGGTGCAGAAAAATTCACCAGAATGCAGCTAATTAAGTGAATGACACTCCAATGTTTTTGTCAGAGGACCCCCCCAGCCTCAGTGTTGAAAAGATAGGAGTTTTTAAAACCATACAGCCAATCAGACACTAGCCATGGTATGAGAAATATGAGTGAATAATAAGACACTATATGGTGCTAATATGAGGTGAAACAGCAATTAAGGTAACCTTATAATGATTTATATTGACAATAATCTTTACATTACAGAAATTAGTGGAAACAAGTAGCATAATGTTTAACTTTGACGTCCTTGTGCCATCATAATCATTACAATATATTAAATCACAACATCAAGTCATTACATCCACTAATTAGTATTTTCAGTACATTAGTATGAGTGATTTCATGAAACATGAAGGCGTAATTACAATAATTAGCAATGTAACAACATTCAATTGAATGTGGCTCGTCCTCTGTGTACTGTATTTCTCTGTGTTGGAGTTTATTTGCCGACATGCCAACACTCTTTGCCGCAGTTTCACCTTGATTTACGTTTCTCTTAGCTTTTTATCAAAAGGTGAAGCAAATGCAGTTATCACATAAAACTTTGTGAATATGTGAAGTCCTTCAAATATGTGAAATCAACGTTATTGCTTCTATATAACCAACACAACTCAGCTTTTGCTATTCAATCCCTCATAAGGTTTAGAAACACAGCAAGAGATCTTAACAATCTGGCTGAAGCTTGTGGCCCAGCAGAGATGCCCTGTGTGTCATTAGTGCTATCCATGGTGCTGATCCTGTGGAGGAACGCACCAGTTGTTTCACTGGTATTCCAGCTAATGGATCACTGAGTATCACCACAACCATACACCACACTATCTAAAGCAGGGGTGTCAAACTCATTTTAGTTCATGGGCCACATACAGACGAATGTGATGTCAAATGGGCCACACCAGTATAACCACTGCCTTATATCCTTTTAATAACACCTCCAACCTTTTCTCTGTCTTTCAGTGTAAACGAGTATATTTTGCAAACATCCATCCATTTACAAAAAAGATGATGAATAGTGCAAGATATCTCTTAAGAAAAGATACAGATTCTTTTGTACTGAAGTTGCTGATTGATTTAAAGCGGCATTTTATAAATGAAATAGGTAACTCACTGTTTAGCTATAGCTCCTGACACTCGTAAGAGGGGTTTATACCCGTGCGTCAGCTTTATGCAGAGCTTGCACCATAACCTACGCATGTGGCCTACACCAATGCCAGCATTTATACTTGTGCAGTAGTGTGTCTGTGTCACTCTGCAGTTACACATCCAAAACACTAGTCGGCGGTGTGGTTTCTGTTAAGTGCTGAAAAGGTTAGTTGATTCAGGTTAGTTGATTCAAAACACACATTAAACATGGCTTAATAGACACAATTTCAAACACAAGTAAGCAAATCGGCTTCACTATAACTCGCAGCATTCACAGACAAAGCATTTGTCTTTTGCTGGACACATTTTCCCCACAAATACAACATGCTAACGTTATTAGCAGAAGCCTAAGGCATTTTATATTGTATAAATTAGCCTAGTGGCTAGCAGACCTTTCCTCTTCTCATATGAAGCCAGGGACAACAGCAACATTTAACAAAGGTAACGTTACACAATTGGGCTCCATTACAACTCACAAGGTTTACTGACAAAACAACTGTCTTATACTAAACACGTTTTCCAAACGAATACAACATGCTAACATCATTAGCACAAGCCTATGGCATTTTACACTGTATAAATTAGCCTAGCGAAAGGCAGAGTTTTCATCTGCTCATATGAAGCCAGGATAAATCATGCATAAGACTTAAAATGCTATTTTTGTGAAGGCATTATTGTCTTCACAATTTATTGTTTCTTATCTGTGAAATTAAAGTAAATAAAAGCTTCGTTTCCACTGAGGGAAATGGTTTCAGCTTACAGAAATAGACAGGAGGTCTGCATTGTCGCGATGTGTAGTTATATTTCTGAGGAGGTGCACGTCAGGCTACGGCGTCAGGTTATGGTGTATGCTCTACGTCAATCTCTACCTATGCTATAGGTACCGTGTCGATTCGACGCAGAAGTACAGTATAAATCCTGCATTATCCATCACAAGTGCATCCGTATTCGGTGTGCAAAGTTATCCAGTGGGCCAGATTGGACCCTTTGGTGGGCCCACAGGCCTTATGTTTGGCACCCCTCATCTATAGCAATCTGCCTTATCCCATTTACCTGTGTGCAGTAAATTACCAGAGAGACGACATCATTAAATGGAAGAGAAAGAGTAACAATTGATAATATGAAAATGTATACAGCTACATACTGTGTCATAAAAGGATAAAACTGATACAGATGAAGATTATATATAATTTACTGCCCTCTACTTATTATAACATAATTATTCCACATTACTTAATTCAGCACAGTCCTGTGGCCATATACAACAGAAACTCTTGCTCTCTCTGCCTCTCTCTCTGCAGATCTAATCTCCCTCTCTCCTTCTCCCTAGACGACTGCTCTGATGATATTACCTTCCCATATGGAGAATATTACTCTAGTATGCCATCTGTACTATCATCCATCCCCTCGAGCGTGTGGCCATTTGTGTGTGTGTGTGTGTGTGTGTGTGCGTGTGTGTGTGTGTGTGTGTGTGTGTGTGAGATATAGAGCCTGTGGGAGAATGAGCGGAGATGAAGGACATGTGTGTGTGTGTGTGCATGTCTATGGTCGTGTGAACGAGTGAGATGGAGAGTGAGTTTACATGTGTGTGCATTGATACCAATACTTCACAGTCTGTATAACACTGCTGTGATAAGACACAGTGTAATAATCCCCACCTAGAGCTGATTGTCATAGCTGATGCTCTTTGTCGGTGGGGGTGTTTTAATGACTCTGTCACTGTCTTCACAAACACAATTATCATTGTTCATGCATACACTGCAGACAACAGAACATTACTTTCTAGAACATCAAGCTGACAACAATATGTGTTATATCACGCAGCAGGTAGAGCATCTATCTCCTCGCTTTTAACCAAGGAGATAGATGTAATTAGATAAAAATGGCAACATACACAAGTGGAGAGCTCCACATACACATGCACATCTCTAAACTGCATCTGTTGGTGAGCTTCATTTCTTCTCTCTCCTTCCCTTCCTTCCTACAGAAAACATGAAACACATTCCTGACCCAAATCTTTCCTTTCTTGTCTCACCTACTGCCTTACAAACACCACAACCTGTCTGAGGTCATATTCCTCTTCCCTCTGTCTGTCAGTATGTTTTAACACAAGTGGAGAAAAGGAGACAGAAGACAGACAGACTGACAAAGAAAGAAAGAAAGAAAGAAAGAAAGAAAGAAAGAAATAAAGAACATTAGCCAGTACAATCTTCACTATATTAGCTATTTTTTTTTTTTTTGTTAGCATCTTAATATTTCCTAATAAGCACTTAACACAAAGTACAGCTGAGCGTGAATCGTTTTGGATGAACGTAAACCGAAGTTTTGAGGAAATAAAAATTTTGACTTGATGACAAATTAAATTAAAAATTAAAGAATCACCCAATCAATTCATTCTCATGGGGACACACATTTCTGTACCACATTCCATGGCATCCCATCTTAGATTTGTTCATGCATTTCTTTCAAAACCAAAAGAAAAAAAGAAAGAAAGAAAGAAAGAAAGAAAGCATTATGTAGCTTTGAGCTAAATGCTAATGTTGGCATGCTAACATGTAGTACTAACAAACGTGCTCGCAGTAATAGTGCTCGCCAGGCCAATGTTCACTATATTAGCTATTTTAGTTTTGTGTTAGCATGCTAATATTTCCTAATTAGCATTAAACACAAAGGACAGCTGAGGGTGAATAGTTTTGCACGAACATAAACCTAGGTTTTGAACAATTTAAAATCTTGACTTGATGACACTGGGTTAAAAAATAAGGCATCACTGGATGAATTCATTCTCATGGGGACATTCATTTCTGCACAAAATTTCATGGCAGCCTATTTTAGAATTGTGCAGGCATTTCTTTTGAAATGAAACCAAAAGAAAGAAAGGAAGAAAATCATGGAGTTGGCACAGCAGTGCTTTAAGCTAAATGCTAATGTGGGCATACTAACATGCTCACAATTATAATGCTAGCCAGTACAATGTTCACTATATTAGCTATTCTAGTTTTGTGTTAGCATGCTAATATGTCCTAATTAGCACTAAACACAAAGTACAGCTGAGGGTGAAAAGCTTTGCATGGATGTAAACCAACATTTTGAGCTAATTAAAATTTTGACTTGATGACAATAAGTTAAAAATTAAGTGCTCAATGGACCAATTCATCCTCATGGAGACATGAAAAGCTGTACCAAATTTCATGGCAACCCATTTGTGTGGGCATTT
Organism: Epinephelus lanceolatus; assembly: GCF_041903045.1. NCBI lineage: Eukaryota > Metazoa > Chordata > Actinopteri > Perciformes > Serranidae > Epinephelus > Epinephelus lanceolatus. The sequence goes on from NC_135737.1 coordinate 31,601,073, forward strand.
TTTTCAAAACCAAACCAAAAGAAAGAAAGAAAGAAAGAAAGAATGACTGCTGAGCTTAATTTAACAGAGAGCAGTAATGGGTTCTATCTTGGCACATAAAACAGGCTCCCACACACAGATTGACATTTACCTATGGGAGTTCTACTGTATATGTGTAATTACTAACTGTGCACTGACAGCTATTGCAATCAAGGGTTTTAAAGCGGAGTGTATCCATCCAGCTGCTCAGTCAACAGACAATAATAGCTGCTAAAGAATGGTGTTTAGCTAGCTGAGTTAAAATGTAGTATGTACTGCAGACATGGATGGATGGATGGACACATAAAAGGGCATTAAAAAAGACAGAATTCTAGAAATACAAATATATCTTTTCAGGATGAGGTAGGTACTTAGAGAGACAGTGTGGACACTAACTCTTGAGTGGACAGTGAGCAGTGCCCTCTACCTCGAGAAAATTAGCGAGGAAAAACAAAACAAAACAACAGCAGTGGGGCCCTCCAGGCAGTTGGTGATCCCATTTAGTAAGCACCCTCTGGTGATTCCTTCAACTAAAAGGGCCCCAGATGGGAAGGCTTTGACCTTGTTTTGAACTTTTTCCCGCACTGCCAAGAGGTAATGTTGATGCTCAGCTAGTTTATATCTCCGCTCTCTAAATTGAGTCATCATAGACGTAATGATTGAATATGCATCACTGTGGTTATCACACAGCCTCAACATGTCTGTCACACACATACATGTTTTTTATAATATAGGGGTCATTCTTAATGAAGTGGTGGCAATCTTGTTACATGAATATCATTTGAATTAGTCTCCAATCAGGTTGTATTGTCTGGATGCTGTTTTGATTAGCATTAAAATGAGAGGGAACAGAGTGGATTGTCAGTAAAATAATGAAGAGCTGTAGTGTCTTTGAGTGTTAACACTGCCAGTGCCCCAGCCTGTGAAGAAATATTTTTTATAAAAATGGACACGATTTTATTGAGGGTCAACGGAGGAAATATGGTGAACATTAAGCACAGATTGTCCTCAAATTCATCTTCTCAAATCTTTCGTAGATAGATCAGCAGAAAAAGAGGAACCTTAGTTCACTATGCCCAGTTTATATGATAGATTTTAAGATTACTACACAGCGAGTTAAAAGGATTGCTCACAGTCATGGGCAGCTCAGGCACTGACAACTAACTGTGAGCACCCAAATCATCCAGAAGGGTGACCATAACCAGTGGTGGAGGTAGAATTCAGATGCTTAAGCAAAACCATTGTAAAAATACTGCATCCTTCTTTCAAGTATTACTTCAGGAATGATCAGAAAAAATGTATTTACAATATCAACCATTAAAGAGTGGACCCAATGAGTATAGAACATGGATTTGTTACTAATGATGCATTAAGTATAAGCAGCATTTAATGTTGTAGCTGGTTGAGGTAGGGCAAATTCTAACTACATAGTATACTGTATGGTAGTTTTATCAATAACAACACCCACGGCCCATTAAACACAGGTGTTTTCACTTACAGTGCCTAATTAGGTCTCCTCTCAGATCTGTGTGGGCGTGTGCAGACTGCACTTGATTGACATCTCTTTCACCCTTCTGTTGGTTTTGCTGCACATATTAGGGCAACTTACCTTATTAGTGCATAGAGTATCTCTGGTGTAATCAGCCAGTGACTGAAAACACCTGTGTGGGTGTGCAGAGTCTTTAATTGGCAAAGCAATGACAGCTGTCAGGTGAAGGTAGTGGAGTATAAAGTACAATATATCCAGGATGTCAAACTGACTCAGCAGCAACAACAGGTTAAAAAAACAAAGACAGTTAGAAGCTAAAGCTGAACTATAGGCTACAGATCACAGTGTAAAAGTGAACCACCACATCACTGCTGATCGCCACACAAGACAATGAATATAAAGGGAAACATTGCTGATATTGAACCAGCTGTGTGGCATCACAGTGTGTGCAGATGAACGGTGTTTGGCTTCGCCCCTCTGCTGCTGCCAGCACCTGGACCTCCGCCGCTGGACAGGCAGGGATCTCTGGGGGAAGTCAAATAACATTCATCTGCGCACACTGTGATGACACACAGCTGGTTGAATATCAGCAAAGTTTCCCTGCTTCCCTTCAGTGGTTCCTGTACAGCAGGGTCGGTCTTTGTTTCACTGTTATAATCATTAAAAAGCAAAAGCAGCATGTGTATACATTCAGTAGGCTATATCTTCAGTAGCTAGCTAGCTAACCCTACACTTTTCAGGGTTTGATTTTGGTTTTGGAACAGGGAAGAAACGTATATCTTTTTCCAACCTCTCCAGGTAACAAGTGTCATTAATACGCGACGTGCCCCAGACACAACATTTAGCTCCAAATCCACAAAACCAGCCTGAAAGTGAAGGAAATCTGAAACAGTTGCATTAGAGTCAATGGAGCACAGCTATGTTGTTGTCGGACCCTGGTCTGAGCCGGCCCGATGCTACATTATGATTGGCCAGTCTGTGTCTGGGGACAGGATTTAGCGAAGGGTCAATTGTGCATTCAGTTGCTTTATTTTATTTTTGTTTTGTGGCCAATGCAGCCACTGCTTTTGAGATTGCATACTGGAGGCATTGTTACATCTATGAGTCACATTCTAGCAGTGTGTCAAACAAAATCCTCTGCTACTTTCATGTTTTTATTGACAGGGATTAAGAGCTATGCCTATGACGTGAAGGGGTTTCAGTAATGAGCATCACATGTTGATGTTTTTCTGCTGATTATTTGCTTAGGTATTGATTTGTCTTGATTTAAGGTGTTTATCTGTGTTGAGGTGAAACTATCAACTGATCAATATGGCGAGGCAGATGTTTGCACACATAGATATAGATATAGATATAGATAGATGCTTACGAGCTTCAGTGCAATGAGGCACATTCTGGAGTATGAAGACTGAATATCTAAGCACCACGAAAGTCTGCAATTTGCTTCTCAAGTAATACCTGGCCTTTCATCACTGTTCAGTGTGTTTAGCTTTGACATGTTTCTGTATGAATAGAGGAGGGAAACTCCTCAGCTACCTCCTTGTGAGACAGCAAGTGGCACCATGCAGAGCTATGCCACACTGCTGCCTCCAAGGTAGGAGAGTCAGGAGGCTAAATGAGGAAGATGTGTCTCAGTCAGCTGGGCTGCTACCAGGTAGAAAAATGCACACGAGCACATAGGAATGCAGACAGTCGCCAACATCCTCCCGTCATACACGCAGACTAGTCTTTATTATGATGATACAGGGATTTTCTTCATGTCTCTATAGTTGTGAAGATGAGACGGCAGACACACAGAGTGCTCAGGGGTAAAAATAGAAGCATGGGAGGGTCCATCCATCACTGTGACTGTCTGAAGGGCCAGATCGATCACGTGTGTGTGTGTGTGTGTGTGTGTGTGTGTGTGTTATTTGATGCACTCCACTACCTCAGCAAGAAGGGCCAGAATGTGAGTGGGCAAGCCGTGATGTGACTTTTGAAACATGGACACACCCACACACACACTCACAGACAGACCCACACATGAACACACACAGGTAAACCCGTGAGCTTAAGGAGATAAATACCAATGCTGTCAGAAAGAAATTGACCTCTAAGGCCAGTAAACACACAAACAAGAACGTGTCCAAACATACACAGCAGCCATCTCTCTGTCTAGCATAAAGGTTAGACGACTTGCTTCAGCTGTATCTCTGAGTGTGTGTGTTTGCGTGTGTCTGTGCTCATGTGCTCATACGTGCCTGCCTCTTTATGTGTATCTGCCCCTATGATAATCGCCACAGAGTGCATAATTAATTATTTTCCTCTATTTCCATGAGAGCCTTTCTCTCTCTTCCTGCTGCTGCTCTGATCGGTTTAATAGCTTTTTTGCTTCCTACTCTGTCTCTTCCTATTTGTAAGTGTGATGAATTACCTGCTGGTTACCTAGGAATCTCTTACCCTTGCTGAATACCAATGGGCCATTAGGGATGAATTGGTTCAAGGCCGACACTGACTTTGAGGTTTGGGAAATTTCAATGTTCTACATGAGCAAACAGGTTTTAAACAGTGTAGACCAACATTCACATGTATGTGAGCACACATCCGACACATACAAACACACACATGCAGATGTTAGGTTTCTTTAATTAACGGCACAGAGGAACAGTTCAACTTTGATAATATAATCATGAGTAAGCCTTTGTTGGGGTTATTTTTTTGTGTGTGTGTGCGTGCGTGCGTGCGTGTGTGTGTGTGTGTGTGTGTGAGTGAGTGTAAAGGTCATGCCTCTCATCTCTATGTGAGCCTTGGTGAGAAGGACCGAGTGGCAGCACTCATCAATATTAACTAATGCCCTTCCTTTCATCCACATCATAAATCCATGGAAACAAACACACACAAGGGTTTGAAGATAGGTTCTTACTGGTGTGTGTTTGTGTGTGTGTGTTTGTGTGCAAGAGAGAGAAAGAGAGAGACAATGTAACACATATAAAGACATCACAACAAAGTTCTTTTCAAAACTTAAATGTAAACTCTAAGATTTGAGTTGGAGAAAATAGTGTCAGTGCCATAGATGCAGCAATCTCAGTGCATGTCACAGCCTAGGAGTACCAACACAGCATATAAACCCCTTTTCATCAGTCATGGGCTGGCCTGACTTGGCTTGGTTTGGCTTGGCTTGGCTTGGCTTGATTTGAGCCATCACCCCAGCACAGCAGGGATTTATATTTCCATTACAACAGGGCTACCTTCTTGAAGGTGTGTCTTAAACTGATGATGGTTTGTCTTGAGTGATGACGTTTAGTTATTTTTGCTGCATGTGTTTTTCCACAGCAGGGCAGGTAAAAGAAGTTTACCTGTTGGAGGTGAGCTGTTTGCAGAGGTGCAGTAAGAGCCTGCTGTCTGCAGCTCTTCATCAACATCTCACTGTGGCTGTTTCTGCTTTCACTTTCCTCCCTGCTGTATTACTAGACTTGACTTTATTGAAGAGACACTGCTAACAAAGTTCAGCTAATTCAGTAATAACACATTTCCTTTCCTATAGATTCTTCACAATAAAAGACCCCCGTTATTTTGTAATGTATAAACACTTATTTATTTTTTTATTGAGTATTATTGAATTTTCGAGCCGCAACTTCATACAACTTCTAATTCAGCTGATAGCGAACATGAAACAGTAAAATAAAGCAGGTATCTAAGGCAAAAACGGGACGCAGGAGAGAAACTAAACTCCAAACCACAGAGATTCAGTTAGTAGCTACAAAAGTACTGAGAGCTGGACACACAGAGACTTTTAAAAACACCTTTCTCTGCGGTTGGCAAGACATCACTGCTACCTAATAAAACTTCTAAACCTACTAAACACCGCTACTTGAGGGCGGGCGGCCCGGCTTTTGGACCTACTCCAGAAAAGGCCCATCTCAGCAGGGCTTAGCATGGCACTGCGTATCTATACTGATAATGGAAACACAAATCGGCACAGCATGGCCAAGAGTGATAATGGAAAGAGAGTAATAGTTCTTCTCCTCACAGATCACACTCTGCCTTTTTATTTACTCCTTCACTTTTTCAAAATTTATGTCTATGATTTTGTTTTAATACACTGTTGTTAATTGTTTCCTCAATAATTTAATCAGCTATTATATTACATTGCAGTAAATTGAATTTACTGTCCTAAATTGTAATTGTGCCTGGGCAACACATATAAAATGTCGTGCCAATAAAGCATATTAACTGCACTGCAGGAGACATTACTATTCACAATATATAGCCTGCTTAATATTTACTGAGAATCACAGCTCTAGTTTATGGCAATAGCAGAGAGAGAAATCAAAACAAACATAGTAACAGATATTTACTGTAGGCGGCAGATGTGATGATGTTATTGCAGGTACTGTATGCTTCTGCAACTGATGTGTCAGTTTGACTTTTTAAATCCATCCACAACACACACATAACAGCTTTTGTCCCACACCAAAAGGCACTTAACAGCTAATGAGTAATGAGACAGAGCAATGACAGACAGAGGTGGGTGTGCAAGAAAGAGAGAGACGCAGAGAGAAAAATCCAGGAAGAAAATACTGTAAATGAGGTGAAAACAAAAAGATAAATGTTGAGCAGGATGATTCAAGGAAATTGAAGGTGAGAAATGAAAGAGGAGAAGCAGAAACATGAAACAACAGCAGAGCACCATGTTTGCGTTTGTGATTATGCACGAGTGCATGCTTGTGCTTATAAGCGTAAAAAAGCCAAGTGAGAGGAATGAAAGAGAAGAGAAGAAAGGCAGCGAATGGAAATCCTTTGATCAGAACATGAAAACAACAGCAGCTAAGCCGAGAGAGTGAAGAACAACAAAAAGACGTCACAGACAATTACTGCGAACATGGCTCCATTCAGTAAACACCCCTGTGTTTTGCTAAGGCGATGGGTAACACTTAAAATCCACTGTCATCTCTTCTCATGCTTTTCATCTTCCAAACGCCAGAGCGTGAAAAACAAACAGAGGAAACAGACTTTTTTTTCTGTATCAGCTATCATGCCCAGTGGGAAAATAGAGGTCTTAATGAAACACATTAGACAGACTGAGGCAGTGGAGGCTCTCACTGTGTGTGCGTATACAGCTGTGTAGGTGTGGGTCAGTGTGTGGGTTAAAGACACAGAGTCTGCCTTTTATCTCAGCAAAGATTACCTGGAGGGAACCTGGCGATTCATTGACACATGCTGCAGGGTCTGACGACATTATTCACTGTTCATTACCTAAGCTTGAACAAACAAGCAAGAGGATATGGTGCTGAATTCATATCCACATGGAGGGAAAAAAATTCTCCATCCTCCTGACTGACATTCTCCATCTGACTGCAGCAAATTAATTAAATTGTTTTTCTGAGTGTTACTTTAATATCACTTGGCTGAACCAGACAAAACACTGCAGCATGTTGTGGGAGGATTTTACTCATCCAGGTTTAGGCTTGGTAGTCTGTAAAACCTGCAACAAGACTGTCTAACTCTGTCTCATCTTGCCTCAAGGAACAGCAGACCCACAAAAAAGAATTTCATTAATATCAGTGCAGCTTTAGTATCAGTATGGTTCCCTAAATGCTGTTTCACTGGCTCTTTTTTTTTTCACCATAATAACTAAAACCTTTCCTGCGCCAAGTGTCAGATCTACACCCCATGAATATCAGTCCAAAAATACTTCTGATGTTATTGGTCTTTAAAAACTTATAAACATTTTAGTTCCATTGCTGACTGTGTTGGCTGTGTTCTAATCCACAACTCCTCTATAAAATCGAAAATTTGATTTATTGACTATCCTAATATACACACCTACCCATCACTATTGCTTTCAAATCTTCATTGACATGTCTTCATACATCTCAAGACACACTGATGACGATATTAGCCAGTCTGGTCTCACTCCCAGAAGGTGTCTCAAGCATCACTATAATGACACCAGGACCACTGTGTGAGACACTTGGGCTTTCCACTAACTCCAATGTGATGCCATCTGTGTATTTATTCAACACTCAGAGCGATGGATGTAGTTTAAAAAGCATGAAAGTCCACTCGGTGTGGATGGGAGTTGAGGTGGATGAGCCCAACAAACACCAAACTTTGACTCTGCACGTTCAGATCAATGATCTATGACGAGAGGAAACCATCCTAGAATGTTGCAGAGAAAAGTTGCAGCAGTGTGAACTGGCCGTTTGAGCTTGACTCAAGCTGGCTGATGCTGTCACCTGCAACTCAGGCGGCTGGTTTTAGATTGTAAAGGATGTCACCTATTTCTACAGACAGTTTCCTTGAAGTGAAGTCCCCTGGTCAAGTCAAAATGACTGCAGACAGCGTATTTGCTTGCTGCTGCAGTTGCATTGTCTCCAGTGAGCCCTCTGTTTCCGTCCTCACGTGTGGCAGTGTCGGACCGTGCTTCACTTCCACTGCTCATTGTGTGTGCTTATACTCCCTCACACATACACATCTTGACTAACTAATTGGTGAATTGAATACAGTCCATCTGATGCTTGTTTTGTTTGTTTTTTGACGTTTCATCACTACTACAAATGCAACCGTAGTCAGCATCTCACCATCACTATCCTCATTCATATTTTAAGAAACTACAAATTATATTCGGCCACAAAATAAGCCTGAAAAGCTGGAAATCTGAACAAAAGAACAGAAAGTTGTTGCATAGACATGATACACCATCTCATCTAGTTGCATTGGTGCGAACCAGCAGGTTTTTAGAAGGTTGCTGAGCGGTGCATTGCAAGTAGATGCATGTTTAAACTCATCTTGTTGTGAATACTTGGTCTGAATTGAGCTTTACGAGAGTGATCTTCAAGACCAACAACAACATTGGCATTTGTGGAATTCAAAGCCGTATTTGTATTGTGACACAAAAAAGGTTGCCTACATGTTCACCAGGGATTTAAAGGGGAATGAGTTCCAGTGTAATTTCTTATTGATAACAGCCTCACTTAGTTACTGCTAATACAAACAGAACATCCTTCTGCTGCTGCTTCACATTAAAGGCAGCGATACAAGCCTTTTTCTGTCATTTACTGCACCTAAAAAGCCTCTTCACTCTTGCTTGTGTGGTGAAGTCAGTTTTACTCTCTGGCAGCACACTTTTTAATGAAAAAAGTGAGGTTCACTGAGAAACAGTCAGTTTTATTGTGTCACTAAATGAAATCAGAAGATTACCTGGAGCAAATGTGCACATTCACTGCGACGTGCTGCATGGTGTTGTAATATCGCTTGCTGTTTGGTCATTACTGCTGATGCTCGAATAAAATGATGCAACAGAGCGATTCTTCAGGGAGCACTTACAGCGCTCCACATGAGCCACCATGCACGTATGCACACCCAGTCACACACACTAACCCACCCACACACACACACACACACACACACACACACACACACAATGGGCCCCTGGGCACGTATATGTAAAAGGCCCCGCCATCTCTCCTGCATAGGAGCAAGACACACAGACTTTGTGGTGGTTTTGCCTCCTTCCTTGATGTTGTTGTTGTTGTTGTTTTGAGTCTTGTAGAAGTCACTATTCATCTTTTTGTAGTTTTGTGTCTCTTATTTGGTCGTTTTTGTCTCTGTAGTCACTTTCTGTCTATTTAAGGTCACTTTGTGTCTCTAATTGGTTTCTTTGCGTCTCTTTGTGGTCTTTTTAGCCCCGTTTCTACCGAGCAGTACGGTACAGTTCAGTTCGGTACACATTTTTCCGTTTTCACTGTCAAAAGTTGTGGATGGTACCAATATAACCATTCTGTACCACCCCCATTTGTGGTCCCCCCTCTGTTGGGGTACCTAGCACACAGATCTGGTACTAAAAGGTGGAGCTGTGAACACTGCAGGCAGTCGATTGGTCAATAGTGGAAGGTCACTCTGCACAGGACCAAGTTGTGGCTGGTTTTGAGGCTTCTGTAATGTAACCACTGTTCATACTGTGGAGAGTTTTATTAGTCGACTGTAACTATAAAATGAAAGGATGTTTTGCTGCCTCTTGTAGCAGCTGGAGTCTGAAAAAAAAATTATTTCACTGGGCCGACTGTCGACGACTTTTAAGAAGGAACGAACTTGTAATGTTACTCAACTGACAACTTGAATCAATCAACACACCTTAAATTTCACTTTAACAATTTTAACCATTACTTTAGTTTTAGTCTGAGTGGGCGGAAGTTCGCTGCATAGATCAGCCTCTCACTGGGCAGAACGAGCCACCCGCTGAAGTCCCGCCCTACCACCTCCGGTTGTGTAGCAGTTTTCAACATTTCAAGACGTCCTTTACTAACTTTTGCGGTGTTTGATCTTGCGGGGATGTAGCCATTTTTCTGCCATGGTTTGCGTCCTGTAGGCGATATTTTTGTGGGCGTGTTACACCAAAACCTGTTTCCCCCCGGCAATATTTTTGCAAGCGCACTGTTACTGTGGAACCGCCCAGAACGATTGTGATTGGTTGAAAGAAATACAAGCAGCCAGGGCGTTTTTTTCTCCAATCTTAAAGTGAGAGTCGGCGCAGCCTGGTGAGCGAGACTACTTTAGTTTTTATATGACATACACTTTTAGTAATGAGTGAATCTTCAAGCATTTATGTATATTACTTTTGGCCGGGTTATGTGAACTGCATATATTCTTATCCTCAACGGGAGAAAAAAAGGCACCACGGAGCACTTGTTCCTGTGGGTTCTGGCAACAAAAAACCCTGAGCTTGCCTGAGAAGGACTAAATGCAAAAACCTGCTATTTTTAAATGTCCCATGGAGAGAGACTCTCACTCCAGCCTGTTCTATTTTGTTCTGAAAATGTTGGCGTGCAGCCTCGTTCTGTGGACGATAAACCAGGTGCAGACAGATAAAGGAGGAGCAGTGAGTGACAGCAACCCCGCCCACAGGAAAGAGTACTATTTGCGGAGGAAATGCTAGGGTCTAGGTACCATGTCTGAAGGGTTACTTTTGGTTTCAAAGGTAGTATAACGAAAGTGTTTGGTGGAAACGGGGCTTTTGAGTCTCCTCCTAGTCGGTACCTGTAAATTTCAGTAACATTTTGCAGGTGAAGGTGTCATGGAGGGCCCCCTGATACTTTTGGGCCCTTGGGCCTATGCCCGTTAGGCCTGTTCAGTGATTTATCCATCCACACACAATCAAACACACACACACATACTCACAAAATAGTGTTCAGCATTTGGTTGTTACTGGATCAGAAAATTAAAAGGTCTGCAAGGTCTATAACCCCAGTGCTGCTGAAATACACTGAAAATGTCAATGATAAAAGATACATGAACATGCACCAGATGGGGTTCACTATAGATATATAGTGCACACATTTGCAGAGTCATTTACAAATCTAATAACAGTTATGACCTTTTTAAGTGTGTGAGACAGATGTCAGACTTAGCAACTCTTACTAAACTCAGAACCTGGAACGTCTAGTGCAATTTAGATGAACTCCTTCATAAAACTGGTGGCTTTCAAGCAAATGTATGCACATACTGTACATCTGCTCTATGTGATAATGATTGTGAAATTTACTTGACTGGATGAAATAAGTGTGATATGTGATTCAGGAGGCAGCTTTGAACGTCTCGATCAGTAGACCTGCCATCTGTAGAGCTTGCTGGCTTGGGACTGATGCAGTTACAGAGGGTACACTATGTACAGAAAAATAACAACTGAGCTGTGATGCATCTTTGTGTGTATTGTTGCTGTTTTGACTGTTTCATAATCACTATTCCAGTAACAGAAACTGACTTCAACTCAGGACTAAATAGGAACATATAAAGCATTTAAATTACAGAGGCATTACTAACTAGTGACTAACAAAATAATGCTCCACTAAAGGTACCTGTAAATGGGAGAAGTTTAAATGAAATCCATTATGCCACACTATTAGCACTGAACCAGATAATGTGTCTTCATGCCAGGAAAAGCATTTAGGGTGCCGTCAGAGTCATCGGGCGCTTTCAATGTTCCAGTAACATGAATAAACGAAAGCTTGCTGCAAAATAAATCTCCTTGCCCTGCCAGGGTTTCAGATATCATTTCACTCTATTTTCCCCAGTGTGGCCATTAAGAAGACATATAACCATGCAAAACGTCACCAATAAAGATGATGGCATGGTGCTATTATTGAGCATCTCAAATCATCTACAAGCCGACTGAGCCATTTAATGAAACAAGTGAGCAAGGAAAAGGCTCAGCAGAATGCTGTATGCATGGAAGTTGGAAATATATGAACAGGTCGGCAAATCAATGTGTTTATGTGTCAGACAGAGAGAGGGACTGTAAAAAATTGTATTTGTGTTTGCATGTGTGGGCGGTGCTGAGTTGTGGGAGTGTGTTCCAGGAATCTATTTAATCAAAGCTCCAAGCCTGGACATGAAGAGTAAATCTGAAACACCGATGAACTCCCTGTTGTTGTGGTCATCGTAAAAACACCCTTTCAGCTAACAACTTCATGACTACAGATGCAGTAATTTTCTTGTGAACACGGAAATACAGACTGAAGGATGTGGACAAAGAGACGACTGGATACCCCTACGGCTACACACTTTTTTAAAGTTTATTACAGCAATCCAGCAAGCCTGACTGAAGGCTTAGAAACCATTATTTTGGGTAGTGATCGATGAGTGGTGATTGATAGTATATTTGCAAAGAGATTTTCTTTTATATACACCAAATGCAGGCCACATCTTATCCAGACCTAAATGAAGAAATGGATTTCAGTCCTGTCTCGCAGGGGCTCTGATGCATGGAGGTTGCTGCTGTTGCCGAAAATGGTTATCGTTGTTATTTTTTATTCTTTTTCCTTTTCTTTTCTTTGTGGTTGTCTGCACATATGCGTTCTTATTATCCTCCTATTTTTCTCTACCTTCTCGACACCTTGTAAAGCCACATAGTGGTCATACCTTGCATTTGCTCAACTGTGTTTGCAATCACATGGCATTTAAAAAAGGGCTGTTATTGCCGCTATGTGTGGGTTTGTAACCCAGCATTATCTAAACTTGTACCAGCACTGACTATGTTTTGAGTATGCTACCTGATTGAAGGCTTTTTAACTTTTTGCCAGAAGACTGCCTCGATCCCTTCTTCTTTTTAAAGGGTGCATTTTTACTTGGCATCTTCCATCAGCAGAAAGGTGCCAAGAAATGCTACAGTAACCAGCCTCTTGAAAGCAATGGCACTAAGAGCTTTTGAAAATGTCAACCGATGTCAATCAACCATGGACTCTGATTGGTCAGTTTGTGAAGTGCAACAGAAAAGTTGCAGTTTTGGAGCTTTTAAATTACACTTACAATGACTTGTAAGCTACATTGTTTGACAAACAAATTACTCTGATAATGTAGGGGCCACATGTGGCCACTTACAGAAAAAACACAGTGCCCAGTAGGGGTGGGAATCTTTGGGCACCTCATGATTAGATTACGATTCAGGGGCTACGATTCGATTATAAAACGATTATTGATGCATCTTTAATTTATGTATATTGATGCACTTTTTCACAACACACATTACTTTTTGTCTCGCTGAATAAGCATTCAACACTTGCAATTTTTAAAAACAGTGCATTTGTAATAACAAACAGTTGAATTCATTTCCATTATATTTTATTAAACATATAAATGGAAATGCTTGCAAACTGGAAAGTTACAACTTCGTTGTACGGAACCAAAGGTAACAACAGGTATCTTAAATCACAAGATAAAATGCGCAGTTAGAGTAACAAATGATTTGGTGGCGACAGACGTCCACGCATCACATGTAACTGCGTTCCTACCTGCCTTCAACAGTGAGGCCATGACTTCTGTTTTGGTTTGGTTGTAGAGTGTCGGTGAAATAGCGTCGGGATGGGATGGTGTATCTGGGCTCCAGTGTATGCAGCAGTGCTCGAAATCCCTGATTTTCCACGACAGAATAAGGACGCAAATCCTTAGCAATAAATGCCGCGATGGCCTTCGTAATTCGCTTGGCCTTTCCGATGAGGGTGACAGCTTTCTAATTGCTTCCTCGATTGTTCTCTGGTCGGTAGCGCCACTAGTTGCCGCAGCAACAAGATCCTGCCGTCTCCCTGACTTCTCTGTCAGGTGGAATCGAGTTACATGGCTTCTCATGTTTGTTGTGTTGCCAAAGTATTTTATTTTAGCACGACACAGCTTACATATAACATGGCTCTTGTCCAGTTTGCTTCCGCCGCCAACGTTGTAGAAGCCAAAGTATTTCCACACGTCTGCTTTTAAATTAGAAGGAGCTGTTCGGATCTCACGGCGAGGTGGGTAGCGGTCAGCCATGTTTGTTTTCCTCTGTGCGCGTGTCGGCGTGTCTGCTCCAGGTGCGCATCCCAAAGTGTCCCGGAGATGACACGTACCACGCTTCTTAGTTCCGCATTATTTAGAACCTTCTGTATTACCCTAATTAACAGATTCAAATAATCGAAATTTGGATGTTTGTGAATCGATTCAGATTCGTCTACGTCCGAATCACGATGCATCTAAGAATCGGAAATTTCCCCCACCCCTAGTGCCCAGCATCTTTTTTCAGAGCGCCCAGCCTTTTTTGTGTGGGCACTCCAAGTGTTTCTGGTTAAAAGTCTCACTCTCATCACCAGCACCTTTTGATAGAGGCATTGGTGATGCCACTGCCACTTCTTTAGCTAGCTTACTGTCACAACAAAGACAGAAAGGCCCATTTGTGGATGTTGCTGGTGACTGTTGTGCTTCTTCTCACCGTACCTTTGTAAGCTTGTTGTTAACTGTGTGGTCAACCCTTTGTTAACGTAGTGCTGCTTTAGGTATCTAGCCCACATTAAGGTTAATATATTGTTGACATGGAAACACAATCCACACACAGCAGGTCATTAAATAAAGTGCTGGGAGCACCTCTTTTTATGAAGAGCTGGGATGAAGCGCTCCCCAATGCCCTGCTAGAAAAAAATATGTGGACACAGGCCTGAATAGTCTTAAAAGTAGAATGTTTTTACAGCTGGATTTGAAGTGGATGCAAGACATTAATGAGGGTCAAACTGTACATATTCTACCTATGGCATCAGTTTTCATTTATAGTGTGATTTATAGCTTCAGATTCACCTGTTGAAAGCACCAGCACAATGTAACATTAACATTGTTTTGCCTTGTCTTGTCACTAAAAAGTAGACTACTGCCCTTACAATAATTGCATTTACGTTCGCTCATTCATATTGAGCAGCGATTGCAGTGAGCACAAGATGTGCAGTGGAGAGGGTTTTGTTAGGTATGTGTTACTGAGAAAGAGACAACAACCAAGTCTTTCATCAACTTCCTTCATGTTGTCTTTGCTATAAACAGTCTCTACCAGCATCAGAAACTTCTTGCAGGAGAAAACACAAGAGGCACAAGCTGACCAATCACAGCCCTTGCAGCGCCCACATGAACATGCCTGGAAGCTGCCGTAGCCATGATTCATAGTTACAATCATTTGTGTAGTTCATGCAATTAAGTTTGCAGTGTAGTGTGTAGCATCCTTAATGTATAGCTATAAATCAATCTTAAGCAAACCTGTTTTGCTCCTGGTTTCAGATACTACCGGTGCCGACAAACCTTTAACACTGGAAAAGGTAATATCTTAAAATGACAGCTGCTTAAAGTCCTGTGTTTTTTTTGCAGGTTATTAGTGAAACTAGCCTTGTTTTTACACTTAGGTGACACCACTGAAAAAAACACGCTGGTAATAAAAACACAAACACCTGGCAAACACCTCATCCTAACTCCTCTGCAAAGTGATGCCAGTGATGGTTTTTAAAACATACTGTTTTTCTTTGATTGAACAGAGTTTACAAATTTATTCTGAACCACGATGAGTGACTCACACAGCTACTGCCACCCAAATACACTGTATCAGCAATGTTTGAACATGACCCACGTCCTGCTCCTGGAGTGTTTGAAGATCCCAGAGTGTCAACAGCCAACATGTGAGCCAAGGTTACACTGAGGTGAAGTGTAAATATTTCATTAGAATGTTATATTAAAGCAAATTCAGTAATTGATGATGTCAAGACAGCTAAGGTAAGATATTTTTTCCATGAGTGTAGGTCAGACTATCATTCTGAATTCCAGCACAATAGCCAGAAAAAATGTTGGCATTGAGCATTTCTGCAAACCACAGATTTTTAACATCTGCACTTTATTATACTGTGGATTAGGCTTGTGCTGATTTCCGGTTTAACCGGTTCGGTCCAGTTTAAGAGCTCCACCCGGTTTAATTCACGTCAACTGGATAAACCGGAGGGGGAAAAAAAGCTTTTCACATTGGCGGCGTGGCGTGTCAAGGGACTATATTCAACTTATCTTGCATTGTAACATGCATTATGACAATTTAATAAGGTTTATGTTTGTTTATAAATTAAGTGGAGGAGCCTACAAGTGTTTGTTTAGTTTGTCTCAGAGGCTTCAGAGGGACTCCGCAGCTCCGCTCCGCTCAGCTGTCTGCTGCTGCTGCAAGAAATCAAATTTCACTGGGGGCGGGGAAAAGTACGAGGGAGTTAGCAGTCATTCAGTTTGTTGCCCTAGTAACCCGTTTCCACTGAAGAAGTTCCTGGTACTATTTGGGAGGCTGGAACTACTACAGGAACGTCCTCTCACTTGGCCCTCTCAACCGCTGTGTCTCCACTGAGCGAGTGGAGTCGGAGGAAGGTTCCTTGGTGTCCTTCTGCATCTTCTTCTTCTTGTGTAACCTTGTGTGTATTCGCGGTTAATACAACATTACCGCCACCTAGTGGATTGGAAGCGCATTACACATATAATGAGCTTTTATTGGGAAAAATAGCTCAAATGCGACCCCCAGTGGTAAAATTAGGTATATAATTCGATATATCGGTTCGGTTAGATATTTGGCTTTAAATCAAACCCGTTGGAAAATTTTCAAACCGGCACAATCCTACAGTGGATACTTCAAAACTTATGTTTCAGTGAAGTTGTGGTTAACGTGTAGTTATGTTCAGGCACAAAAACCACTTGGTTATGGTTGGAAAAGATCATGTTTTTGTTTAAAATACCTCATTTGGAGGGGCACAGTCCCTGCAGGAAAAGCAGCTATATCTTGTTAAAAACAGCCACTTTTCATGCCTAAAAGGCTGCTGGAAAAACAGCAAGGCTCACGTAATCACAACCACTTTTTTGTTGGTCTCGAACAGTGGTCTGCAGGTTGATAAGTGTCTCGCCTAGGTGACATGCCATCCACCATCCCCTTCACCTCCTGATGACAAAGTCAGCTTATATATTATGTCCCTTTACAAACCTTGGTATATGTACAAAACATATGCATGTAACATATTAGTGGTTTGCATAAACGTACAATAGAAACATTTTCTTCATGTTCCTGGGCTGCTAATTCAAAAGCCTTATCGTCTGCACATCTCTGAATTAATTAATTTTGTCCTTAACTCCGAACAACAGCGGGACGAAACAAGACTGACACCTCAAGGAGATTCTGACTCAGACAGTTTGACTAAGTTAGGCTGCAGAAATAATCAGGTGCAGCCTGCATGTAAATGCAATCTGTGGCCGTCAATAATACATAAACAGTATTGATTTGTAAATGATTCACTATAATTGCAATCTATATTAACTCTGGGTGACAAATGAGGTTATGCATCACCGCAATAATCAACAACCCCAACCAAAACACCACACTACACATCATCATCATTATCAGCACTGCTCTACAGTAGGTGCAGAATAGAATAGAATAGAATAATTTGCCATTTGTCTTAGTTTTGGACATTAAACTGATAAAACTAAGAACTATTATCCCACATATCAAGCATCACATTTACAGCCGTGGCAGCACATCATTGTGCATCTCAGCTCTGGCACCACAAACCAGGCATAACCACCTCTTTGTTGCAAATCCTTTCCTCTCCATTTCTTTCCTCCCCGTCACTAATTCACCTTATCACTTTCTGTCTATCTTCATCACGCACTGTCTCAGCTGCTATTTTTCACAGCGCACACACACACACACACACACACACACACACACGCACACACACACACACACAGTCACACTCATATGTGCCCATGCACCTCAGTGACACACAGGTTCGCACACATGCCTTCAGTATGGACAGAAATGTCACCACGCTTGCACTCACACACACATATTCAGTGCAGCTTTTGGTCATGCTAATCCATGTGCATTATTTTCTATAAGCCAGTGAATAGAGACACATTGGTGAGCCCAGTGGAATAGTGTCCTTCTCTGGCTGAGGCACATCAAAGATACACACACACAGATATAAACACACCAAGGAGAAAGTCAGACGTAAACACACACCCACACAGATATAAGTATCTCTATACTACAAAAGAGTCAGACACATGGGTATGCATGTGCACGCAGGAAACAACAAAGAAAGACTGACAGCAGACGAGGATATATGAATGTGTGACCCTGGGACAAGAAAATGGGTTGTATTCCTCGGTGAATATGGAAAACGATGGGGACCAGGGATTTTTATGATCCGTTCACGCTTCCTGCATACTAGAATAGAGAGGAACTAGCCAAGGTCAGAGGCAGAATTCCCCATTCTAATTCGGAGCGTTGCTCACCACCCGGAGCAAGAGTCAGGGATTAATTTAGAGATCCATTCACCACGCCTGTGGAGAAGGGAGAGACGGCAAAACATGACGAAGAATGGAGATGCGGAGGGAGAGAGAGAGAGAATCTGAGGAGATGCGGAGACAACGGGGGGAGAGTAACAGAAAGGAGAATGAGAGAGATGGAACAAGTGAGAAGGCAAGTGGGCAAGAAAGAGGGACAGAAAGACAGAAGAGGTAATGCTTGTTATGTGTAGCCTGCAAAGAGAGAGCAGACAGTTCACATATAAGAGCTTCATTTTCCAAACACACCTCCTCTCATGGTCTAATGCCTGCATGAGTGTGGGTGTGTGTGTTGAAATTGAATATAATTTTATTGCACAATTACCTAACAGAACCTAAAGTTTTACACAAATTGCTGAGCTCCAGCGACTGAATATCATGTTTCTACAGCACTCACCTTTAAAATTAAGGGTGTTCAGTGGTTCTCCAAAGTTAAATCTAAATATATGTTAAGTGAAACTCAAGGAGAAAGAAATACCAGATGGTGTACGTATATTGACCTTACCCATAACTAAATACATTACAAGTCCCCAGGATTTTGTTCTTAGTCCAGTCAAGGAACCTTTCTTTGTCTGATTAATTGAAGTGACATCACTGTTTATGTCCACTCCAGTTTGTTTTGTTATGGCTGTACACATTCGGAAAAGTGGTTCCCAGAAAGCATGTACTGGTGTAGTGTCCTTACAATGCTACATAGACAAGGATGTGTGTGTGTGTGTGTATGTAGATGATAGGTAGACAGAGACAAGCTCTGGAAAGGGAAATGGGAAGAAACCAACAGGTTGGAGAGGAAAAGAAACAGCAAGAGAGTTGGTAGCTGAGCAGAGCCAAGAGAAAAATTAAGGAAATCTTAGAGTAAAATAGAAGAGAGAAGGATAAAGCTGCCGTTACTCTACTGTATGATTTTATTAATCTCAACAAGTCCAATGAAAACAAAACTGTCCGACATCCCTTGCCTGCTTCGTGGCTCTGAGCCCTGAGCCCATTTGTTTCAACTGAAAACATAAATCTTTAATTTTAATTTTTTTTTAAGTTTAATTTTCAAATAGACTTAATTTCCTCAAACAGCTGGGCCCTTTAGCTTTTAGCAAACTTTACTCAGGCAGGGGTAAATTATTAATTTGTTGGGGACTATTTTCAGCCACGGATGAACACACATTTGGTTTATTAGTGAGTACAGTAACTATTCACAGCACCAGGACAGTGTATGTGGCGCTAACTTAAAATAAACTACATTAAAATATTCATGGCAGTGAAGGAGCATGCCAGTCAGTGCAACAGCATGGCTTGCTGGTGTGTAAAATTAGGTACAGATATCAATGGTGTCCAAAGAATGAATTCTACTGACTTTGGTGATCCTTTGACTTTTCCTCTATCTTCACTATAAGGTTTGTATTTTTGGTTCAGAGTGGAATGTCCCTTTAACTATTGGATGGATTGCCACAAAATGTGACACAGACATTTGTGCCATCCCAAGGATTAATTATATTAACTTTAGCAATCTGTTAGCAAAGTTGGAGACGCTTTCACATCAGGAACAGATCATCTGGATCAGAGCACACTTGACCCCAAAGTCCAGCTCATTTGATTAGTATGAACATTGTTCCGTAGCCGGCATTATACACCAATTCGTACTTGGAGCCACTTAAAAGGTTGATCTCGAGCACGGTTCACATGTACTCCAGTATAGTATGCATCAGTTGTTAACAGCAACTCTACCAGAACACTGAAGCGGACTGCTATGTAATGGGTGTACTTCTCTGGAAGCTGAGAGGAGGTGGTGGGGGTGGGGGTGCAATTGTACTCGAGCATGGTGCAAATCAATCATACTTAACTTAATCTTGTTAATAGACAAGTGGAAATCATTAGGATCAATACATTGTTGGTTTTGGTCTTTAATGAGATTTGTTGACCATTACATAAATGTTATTGGCCTTATCCTATTTAATACAGTTTTTAAATTATATTTCCCCATCAGCAGATAAAAAATAACAACCTATTTCCAAATAATCTGACACTGCTGCACCATGCTGTCAAACAGATATCAATAATTTATTAATCTTCTTCATGTCTTGCGCATCATTTTAAACACATTTGCCCAACATTTTGCCAGACCCGTTTTATATCTAGGTTTTGAAATAAAGTTCTCAGGGTTTATGTTTGGCTGCACTTTGTTCTTACTAAACTACTGGTAGGTCATTGGTGTTTAAGTGGATGTAATGTGTGAGACCAAAAAAGGAGCAGTCCGTAGGGCGTCAGTGCTTGCATACAAATCGTAAAACACCTGCTGGATTGTTTTGTACATGCAGCAATCTCTTCCCTTCAGCATCCTCCTATACTCATCACTAATTAAATTCCTACCACTCCCCTTACATTATAGGAAAGCCACCTGATGAGTATTCAATGCATGCCTTCCCACTCACACAGCTAAACAGTGAACAGAAATAGATACAGCATGTGATTATATCGGGGGTGGGAGGTTGTAGATGGACTATTAATTTTCCAATCATTGTAGGTTGTATTAACTAGTCTATTCATTCACATGGGGCTTCAAAACAGCGGGCAGGAGACAAACAAAGTTGGAAATTGCATTTTGATTTATGATATGTGACTTGCATTTGGCTGCAGTTAAATCCTACAGTAATACCTTCCAGGGATATAAAATGTCAAAATGTATTTCACTCATGCATAACGCAACATGGATCAATTGTTAGATGATATTCAAGATCTTTCAGACTTTGAAGCAGTCCTCTGAGAACCATTTATTTGCCATTTTCACTAGCATGGTTTGACAATGAAGCAGCTTGTGTCAGCTTTCATTTACAACTGGAGATATTTCAAGAATCTTGTTAAACACAATGATATCACATCACAAGCAGAAGTACTGTATTGTTGTTGTATTATACTGTATTGAATTTGTTCACCCTGCCTAGTTAACAGCCCCAGTGGTCGATTTGTTAAAGTTTAATAAGATAAGGAGGTAA
Organism: Epinephelus lanceolatus; assembly: GCF_041903045.1. NCBI lineage: Eukaryota > Metazoa > Chordata > Actinopteri > Perciformes > Serranidae > Epinephelus > Epinephelus lanceolatus. The sequence goes on from NC_135737.1 coordinate 31,622,187, forward strand.
AACGTTACGTTACAATCACTTGAAAATTTCCCTAAAATAAGATGGATGCTCTATAGGACTGTTTAAATGAGGGGATATGATATGATACCCTTGAGGGGAATTCAGCTTGGAAGGACAGTGTGAAAAGCTGTGCTTTGAACACCTTAACATTTTACAGCTACGGAAACAGATTTTTATATTATGCTTTTCTCTCTCTCAACAAACTGCCGCATACTGCTCAGCCCCACTTGTCTAACTTTCAATTTTGTGTTGTGTCAAAAGTGCAAATAACGAAACTAAATGTATGAAAGTGTTCAAAGTAACAACAGAACTTTTGTCCCCTCTCGTTCCCTGACATGAAAACATCCTACCTGGAGGAAGATGAGCAGAATTACACAAACGATATCCTTTAGAGATTTGGTCTCATCTCAAAAGGGCAAACACCCACAACCACACACAGGAACACACCTAACAACATTAAAGGCATTTAGATCAGTGTGGCATAAACCAGTGTCACTCCGCAGATGTCAGAAAGCGGACAAACAAACTTCTTTAGTCATGCAAATACAAGCAAAGAGCCACAGCAAAGCTCCAAAGCTTTAAGCATGAAGCAAGAGCAAGCAAATCCACCAGGACGTCTCACAGTCCTCGCAAACAATGACAGTGATTATGTCAATAGTCTTTTTGTTGTGATGACAAAACATTATCAGATCATTTTCAGTAAATTGCAATGCTTGGGCAAGTGGCACTCCAAGAGGCCAGTTTAATTGAAGGGATGAATTTAAACGTCTTCCACCAGCCAACTGTCTGTTTGTATTGGGAGAAAAAAAGGTCAAAGCTATTGTGAATAAAGACACGCTATGGTGCAGAGATGAGCAAGAAACTGGAAAAACAAGTGTGGGATGACAGCCAAACTGGTGAGCATCAAAAAAAGCAATTTTAACTTAGGATGGTGTTTTCACAAAAACATGTTCCAGCATGCCATCTTCAGTTAGTCTTATTCTTTTATTATTCAAGTTCTAATCAAAAACAGCTCACATTATAAAATATATACCACAGACATGTCCCAAAATGATGGCTAACACTGGCTTTATGGTTGACACTGCATTAAAGGTATAGTGTGTAGGACTTCGGGAGACATATTGTCAGAAGTGGAATATAAAATAATACGTACATTTTCTTCAGTACGTGACCTATATTTTGAAAATAAGAAATGTAGTGTTATTACCTTAGAATGAGCCGTTTATATCTACAGAAGGAGTGGGTCCTCGTTTACAGAGATTACCATGTTCAACATCTTGTTTCTATAGTTAGCCAGAACAGACAAACCAAACGCTAGCTCTAAACACGGCTACTCACATTTTTACTTCAGCTACCATAGCAGCCCCTCTGAAACGAGCCGAACAGTGTTGGAAATACGCTGATTTTTTTAATGTGAAACTGCTTTTTCAGTGTTTCAACCAATTTAAATCATGGGGTCCAATTGTTTTGGAATATAAGAGACCTCTGCAGATAATTTGTCTCCTGGTAAAGACCTTCTAAATGTCTGGATCTTAAGTAATCAGAGAGAAAAGGTGAGCACACATAAGTGGGTGCTGTACTAGCAATTGAACGGCGTCCTGTTACATTTAGAATTGACTTTAAGCTCCTCCACGTTGTATACAAACCCCTAAATGGGCTGGGACTGAGCTACATTGCTAAATTCCTTGTTAGCTATTTGCCTCCAACAACACAGCGATTATCTGCTGCTGGTTTATTGGAGGTTCTCAGCAACAGCTGGAAGAAGATCTGGGATGCAGCCTTTGTCAACTACGCCCCAAAGCTATGAAACACACCACCTATAGCTATCAGGGAAGCTAGCTTGCTAAAAGAAAGCTTAAAATGTATCTGTTCACTTTAGCCTTTAACTAGCTCTGACTTCCTGATACAGGTCTGAAACTCTTTCTTTTTACGCTTCATGCTGCTGCAACTCTTTTAAAATCTTACTTTACGTTATGATTAAAAGATTTACAACTCTATGATTTTATGGATCAGCTAATTCATGCATTTAAACTGTTTAAATGTCCTTTTATATTGAATTGCCTCGTCTCCTTTATGTCTATTATGTCTTTTTTCATATTACGCACTCAGTGCAATACTTTGTACTGCATTTCTTGTATGAAAGGTGCTATATAAGTAAAGTTTATTATTGTCATTATTTAGTTTAGCAACGTAACAATGTTTTTACCTGTTTTAAACACCTGGTTTGTTTGTTTTGGGGAGGAAGAGACCTCTGCAGATAAACACTGAAGGAACATAACTTTTCAGCTGGTTGCAGTTTGCAATCCTCACCACTAGATGCCACTAAATCCTACACAGTGCTCCTTTAAAGGCCCAGAACCAAAGAATCCTTCTTACGTGCCTTTGAAATGTTTTGGAGAGACTGGAACAATTTTATATGGGTTATAATGATATGAAATATGGACATGCTTGTTTTAAAGAAAAAAATATGTATAGGTAGAGAAATTGCATATATAGTGATTAAGAGGTTTCTTTTTTTATCATGATAAAATTTTTAATATTCAAGACACACACACACACAAACACACACACACACACAAACACGCATGTGTAGCATGCTGAGCAGTTCTGAACTGTTGGCAACTGCTGGGTGCCTCCATAGCCCTGTTAACTCTAACACTAGCAAACATCACAAACTCTCTCTCGCAGGATTCCAGGTCGAGACGAAGTGTGAGGGATTAGATCTCGACTCCCCGAGAACAGAAAGGGATGGTGAAAGATTAGCTGTCATCCTTCAAAAGATCATAGAGGACACGAGTACCAACTGTTCCCCTCTGTTCTGAACACAAAGGACCCATTTCCACCCCTGTCTGCAACTGTTCCAAGACTAATTATATAGTTGTAATAAAATGCAATTGTGATGGGTAATATTACCTTTTTTGCAGATGGGATGGATAGTGCCAAGTGAGAATAAATGTAGACAATATATAGAGGAGCAAAAGTACGATTAAAAGAATGGTATTGCCCATAGTTACTAGCTATACTAACCACCGACATTGCCTCAAAATGAGCTGCAATAAAATCTTTTGTATTTAGGATTATTAAAATGTACTTAACAGCATCTAAAATCAACATTTCAAAATGGCAATTCATTTAGCTGCTGCTGCAGAAAAGACCGCATCCACCAAAGACCACTCAGCTGATGTATTGTATATGACAAAGGCAATGAAGTTGGAATCTGATCCTTTAAACAACTCCAGTTCCCAATTAAAGCAATGTTTATCCAACAGTATGGCGAGACTGAACAACAAACTTAGAGAGAGCAAGAGATAAAGGAAGTCAGAAAGTGACAGAGAGAAAGTCTATTTGTTTCAGCCTGATTTTCAGTCACACACAAACATTTAAACACTTACATGCATTGGTGACGGCGAAGCTGTTGGCGGTCTCTATATTGTCGACGTGTGGGACCAGGTTAAAGGGAGCTTCCGTAGCATTAGGGCTGGTGTTGTGAAGGAAGATAGCTAGTCGAAACGCTGTATACTCCTGATCAGTATTCCTAATGAACAACCCACCTAGAGAAAGGGACAAAGAGATGGGGCAAAGAGGAGGAGAATGGAGAGGGAAGGAAGTGATTCATTGTAGGGCGGAGAGGGGTCGGATTGGAGCGTGGTGAGAAAGGGAGAGAGACAGGAAGAAGGAGAGTAATGGGGGGGAAGAAAGATAGATAGGGAGGGAGGGCAGAGAAAACAGAGGAAGGGAGTGGGAGAAGAAAGCCAAGATCTTCATTAGCTTTGTTACAAAAGGTAATTTGTCTTTCAGCACATCGTCTCTCTCACACTCGCACATAAACATGAATAAAAACACACTTAGCGATACCCACACTGCGCATTTCATTGATGGAATCACAGAAAGACAGAGAGGAAGAGAGGAGAGGAGAAGAAAAGAGAGACAACTGAGTCGACAGAACGGCAGTCAAAGAGATAATGAGTTGGAGAGGGCATAAAGGAAAACAGAGGAGGAAGGCCAGATCAGACAGTGTCAGCTAAATAAAGGAGGAGCATGGGCCATGCAAAAAGAAAGGGAGAGGGAGATGGGTGT